>NC_085139.1:85829786-86177434 GCF_024139115.2 Armigeres subalbatus | reverse complement strand
TGAGGCCACCAGGCCCGAATTATATACTGCAGGCATCTGTTAATGAACACCTGCAGCCGTTGAGTGTTCTCCACTGATACACACCATGTTTCGCTAGCGTATAACAGCACAGATTTCACGTTAGAGTTGAAAATTCGTATTTTGGTTTCGTTCACTTATCTGCCTGTTTTTCCAGATATTTCTTAAACTCGCAAAGGCAGCCCTTGCTTTCTTGATCCGTACGCCTCTGTCGATCTTGGTACCGCCGTCTGACGCCATTTGGCTACCAAGATATTGGAAGCTTTCAACATTCTCCACTGGTTGCTCGGCTACTGTGAAACTGGAAGGGGTCACCGTGTTTACATCCAACGATTTTGTTTTGTTGACGTTGATGACTAAACCTGCCAAGGAGGAGCGCTCGGCAAGGTCGTTGAGCTTACTCTGCATATCAGAGCGCCGTTGCGCGAGGAGTGCAACGTCATCAGCCAATTCGAAGTCGTTTAGGTGCTCCATGGTTATAGGCTGCCATAACAGCCCGCGGTTTGGTTCACGGTCAATCGCATCTACCAGAATCTCGTCGATTACGATGAGGAACAGTAACGGTGATAGAAAACATCCTTGCCTCACACCAGCTACGACCCGGATAGGGTCGGACAAGACCCCATTGTGCAGCACTCTACACGAGAAGGCCTCGTACTGTGCCTCGATGAGGCCGATGATTTTCTCAGGAACTCCCTTGCGTCTCAGGGCGCCCCACATATTCTCGTGATTGAGACGGTCGAAAGCTTTTTCGTAGTCAATGAATACCAAGTAAAGGGACTCTTGGAATTCGTTGACCTGCTCCAGAATTATGCGGAGCGTGACAATATGGTCCACACAGGATCTTCCGGCACGGAATCCGGCTTGCTGCCGACGGAGAGTCGCATCGATCTTCTCCTGAATCCGGGCTAGGATAATTTTGCACAGAACTTTGAGAACGGTACACAGCAACATAATGCCTCGCCAGTTATCGCATACAGTCAGGTCACCCTTTTTGGGCACCTTCACTAAGATACCTTGCATCCAGTCGACCGGGAAAGTTGCGGTGTCCCAGATATTACGAAATAAACGATGCAGTAGCTGTGCGGATGTCATGGGGTCAGATTTGAGCATCTCGGCTGATATGCGGTCGACCCCTAGAGCTTTATTCGATTTCATGCTTTGGATGGCTGTTTGAATCTCTAGCAGTGATGGAGCTTCGGTATTGACGCGTGTTATACGTTGGATCCTAGGCAGATCATGCCGAGGTGGTGATGGCCTGGCTGGCACTTGAAAAAGTTGTTCGAAGTGCTCAAACCAGCGTTTCAGTTGGGTCGGTCAATAATTGATCATTCGCGTCTTTCACAGGCATCGTTGCATTCATCTTCGCCTCGCTTAAGCGTCGTGAGATATCGTAGAGGAGGTGGATGTCCCCGGTTGCGGCGGCTCTCTCTCCTTCGTCGGCCAGAGAGTCTGCCCACGCTCGCTTGTCCCGTCGACATGAGCGTTTTACTTCCTTCTCATGAGCCGCGTATCGTTGACGGGCTAAGACTTTGGCTCCTCTGGTTTTCGATCGCTCTATCGCGGCTTTGGCTTCTCTTCGCTCCTCTATCTTCCTCCAGGTCTCATCGGTGATCCATTGTTTTCTCTGGGTGCGTAGTTCGCCCAGATTGTTCTCGCTGGTGGCGATGAAGGCATTCTTGATGGCGGTCCATTGGTCTTCCACGCTGCCACCTTCCGGAATATCTGCAGCACGCGTCTCCAGTTCTTCAACGAAGGACCGTTTCACCGTGGCATCTTCCAGTCGGCGTGTGTTGAATCGTCGTCCAACTCTTTCCTCCTGCCGACGAATCCGCGCAATGCGCAGGCGTATTTCGCCGATGAGGAGGTGATGATCAGACGCGATATCGGCACTACGTTTATTCCGTACATCAAGAAGGCTCCGTTTCCATTTTCGGCTGATGCAGATGTGGTCGATTTGATTTTCTGTAAAGCCGTCACGGGAGACCCACGTGACCTTGTGAACCGGTCGATGAGGGAAGAGCGATCCCCCGATCACCATGTCGTTATTACCACAAAATTCTGCGAACAGCTCTCCGTTTTCGCTCATTTCTCCGAGACCATGGCGTCCCATAATGCGCTCATGGTTCGAGTTGTCGGATCCGATCTTCGCATTGAAGTCGCCCAAACAGATCTTGATATCACCCTTCGGAATTCTATCTACGACGGCATTGAGTTGACTGTAGAAGTTCTCTTTGTCTTGCAGATCGGCAGCATCGGTTGGCACATAACATTGGATTATAGTAAGGTTTCGGACCCGTGTTCTAAATCTGGCAACGATTATCCTTTCACTTATAGGTTCCCACTTCATAAGCGCAGAGTGTGCCTGAGCGCTTAGTAGGAAGCCAACTCCGCGATGCCGGGGAGCGTGTTCACCTCGTAAACCAGAGTATAGCAGAACTTTCCCGACGGCGTTCTGTGTTCTCCAAAGTTTGGCCAACGGACTTCACTCAGTCCCAGGATCTCAAGCTTCATGCGGCGTGCCTCATTGGCAAGTTGTGCCAATTTACCCTGCTGGGCTAGGGTTAAAACGTTCCATGTTCCTATTCGTGTCCGTTGTTTCGCGCTAAGAGTCGTCGCCGTAAAATCAGTCCGTATTCTTTCATTATCGGATTCTCGAACAAATTGATATTTCGGGAGCAGTAGGTTGTTGGCCCAAGGTTCCCTATCCACCGGGATGGGGCTGCCATCTTAGATATAGCTTCCGGGGAATAGCATTTCATACTCAGCCGCTGGATGCCAGAACAGACACTGTTGGAGCCGCACCTCCTTGGTGAACAGACGCTCGATCAGTCGGGTCAAATTTGTTTAAAGTCCCACCCAACACCAGGACTAGGCTTGTGCGCTTTGAGCGGCACACGGTCGCTTTGATAGGGCCTGCTTGGGGACACATGCAGCTTTTTATAGAAGTTCAACAGAGCCCACTGTCGAACCCCACCACATCCTAGGCAGACCCCACAGGACGCACCCTCTCACTCTAGCTGATGTCAGAAGGACAACAGTGCCCAGGCTGCACTACCAGCTAAGCACGCAACCCTTAGCTGGCGGTCAATTGTCATCGGAAGACCCGTGGAAGCGTGAGTATTGGAACTTGTGAGGGCCAGAGCTATGTTAGGCGCCCCTTCCCGGATGTCAACTCACCATTTCGCAGCCCCCAAACTCCAGATCTTCAAATCAGTTTGGAAAATCTAGAAAATCAATCAGGAAACAACTAAGCTACTGAATATACGCGGAGGCCCAATGAAGATATATGCACAGAACTAGCTGCTGTCAGGATTGTTACGAGCTCACTTGACCTTGTAGACTAATTGACCCAAACTCCAAAACAATTTGAAGAATATGGAACAACTGGTTTGGGTACAACTAAAATGTAAAGTATACGCGGGTCAAAAGATGTAACTTACTGAGAAAAGGGCCATGTTACCCCCAGCACTGGTGAGACCCCCTTTAACAAGCCTCAGGGTCAGCTCTACGCTCGTGACACTCCGCGATAGAGAAATACCCAAGATGTCTCATGAAAAACTCCCACTTTATTTCGTGTGCACTTTATTTTCCTCCTTGACGTCCTACTTCTTTCTTCCTTCTCGCGTCCGTCCTCAAACACCGGACGACGCTTCCCACTTCCTTACTTCTACCTCCTACCTTTCTCTTCCTTACTTCCTCACTTCTCTTTCTTCTTCGTTCTTCGGGGCCCCGCGCACTGCTACTCCGCTACCTGTAGACTCTTCGGTTTCTGCAACTGGGTCAGGGGTGGATGTCAGCTTCTTCTCGGCGGACTGCAGCCTCTCGTGGACCCTCTGCCTGTGTCGTGCACCCCTCGAGTGTAGTGACGAAATCGAGGCTTCAGCAGTCCGTGGACGTACTGGGAAAAACCTGATTTTATGGCGCACTTGGTGGACACTCTCTCCTAGGGCAGGTATCGAGTTTTAGAACGGCGATGGTGTTTTAAACGTGAGGTCTTGGTGGCACAATAGGAACACAAGATGGCGATTAAAGGTCACATAGGGAACAGGAGCTAGCTTGGGGGTTTGTCTCAGCTAATGAGTAGTTCCCATGATCACGGTAGGCCGAAGAAAATTTTAAAACACTTCTCAAAAGTTCTAGAAGTAATTTAATTCTTTTGCACTGCATAATGGACGTAAAACTTAGATTTCAAAATTTTATTTTTTATGTTTGGTTTGGTTTATTGGACTATAGGCTGTAAACCCGTTACCCTGTTTAAATATTATACACAAAATTAACGTTACACATACAGTTGTCCTCTTAAATATAATCTTAACTTATTACGAATCACTTCTGTTGTCATAGTTGTGGAAATAACATCCTGTAGTCTGTTGAAATCATTCATGAACCTACTAGTTGGCTCATGCTGCGTGTAGTTCCTCGATCTGAATGGAGGATCAAAGACTCTCCGACGACGAACAGTAACCGGACTAGTGTTGAAGTGAAGCCGGTTGTAAAGATACGGACTGCTGATCCGCCCTCTCAAGATGTTGCAGAAAAACACTATGTCAGCGATCTTGAGCCTGCTATTGATGGTGTCGAAATCAACCAATGAGCAGAGATCTTCACACTCCGGTAACTGTTCTCTCCATCCAAGATTTCTCACAGCGAATTTCAAAAACTTCCGCTGTACTGCTTCCAGCCGTTGAATGTGTACGTCGTATTGGGGCCGCCACACAACACCCGCGAAGTCCAGTTTAGTCCTAACGAGGCCGGTATATATTGTTAGGATTGCGTGAGGATCGGTAAGATCACGGCCAAACCATCGGATAAGCGCAAAAAGTTGCAGTGACTCTTTAATGACTCCATTGATATGGTCGTTGAATGCCAGTGACTGATGCATTATTACGCCCAAATCCCGTACGTTATCTACTCGTTGAAGAAGCCTGTCTCAAAGTGTACGTAAATGATATCGGCTGAACTCTCCTGGTGTAAGTAATCACCGGGCATTTGCTGTGATTAACGCTTAGTCCATTTTTTAATTCCTTTATTATCTTGTTTAGACACTCTGTGTTAATTAACCGCTACTGTGCCGAGATTTTCGCTTACAAATCTTTCGAAGTTGTGAAGATCCTTTTGCAGCAAAATGCAGTCATCAAGGACAGTTTTACGTCGTCAGCATAGATAAGCACAATCGCGTTAGTCATGAAAGAAGGCAACTGATCCATGACCATGACAAAAAGTAGTGGGCCCAAATGACTACCCTGCGGCACTCCTGCATTAACTTCGAAGGAAGCCGATGAATTGTTGAAAACTTTCACATACTGAATTCTGCTCAAAAGATATGTTTTAATCCATTCGAACAGCATTCTTCTGATACCAAAGTCTCCTACTGCGCGCATTATGCTATCCACCCCAACAACATCGAATGCCTTGCTCATATCCCTATAGACACAACCAACTGGATAGCCTTTAGACATATAGTCTGTAACCATGGAGCTAAACTCACACAGGTTCGTCACAACAGACTTACCTTTCAGGAAACCATGTTGTGATGTCGAGACCTGTTCGATGATGCGCTCATAGAGATGTGAGTAAACTAGTCGTTCAAATAATTTCGGCATCGCGGATTGGATTGCAACACCACGGTAGTTTTCAGCATTAGAGCGGGATCCTTTCTTGTGGATTGGAGTGACGTGCGAAATTTTCCATAGTTGCGGAAAGTAGCCAGATGACAGCGATGAATTGAAGAGAAAAGACAATGGTCCTGCAAGTTCATCCTTAAAAACCCTTAGGGGCTTAGCTGGAATTCTGTCGGGCCCCGCCGACTTGCTTACGTCTAGCTCCATCAATCCTTGCTCTACGTCATCTCGTGACAAATTCATAGAGTCCGTGGCAGCAACGTCTGGAGAATTGATTTCATTTACGGGAGCACTTCGGTAAACACTCTTGAAGTAGTCAGCGAAAAGTTCTGCAGTGTCCGGGCCATTGATGAAAGATTTGTTTCCATACTTCATCTCCTCCGGAATGCCGACATTCTTCCGTCTGCTGTTTACAAATTTCCAGAAAGATTTAAGATTCTCTTTAATTTCATTTTAAACCCGTGCGATATTCACCTGATACGCTTCTCGGTGCAATACTTTGAAAGTTGCTAGAAGCTGCTTGTAGGAGGCAATATTCTCCGGAGTAGGGTTTCTACGCTTTTTCTTCCATGCTTTCCGTTTAACCTTGAAAACTTGAATAACTGTCGGAGAGAACCATTCTGGGTACGAATTCTTCCGAATCGGGCGATCTTTTGATAATGGAGCAAACCGTGTGAAAATACTAAACAGCGTAAAATAGAATGATACAACAGTGTAGTCTATGCTATTCATCACCGTCACGTGTCCGCAATTCAAAATATCAATTGAGTTCAGATACTGCATCTTCGACGCAGCCCGCTGCTTACATGTCTCCGACTCGTGCTCGAATTCAGTTTTAGTTGCGAGCATTTCAGATGAAACGTAGCCTTGCAGAATCCTTGACAACATACCATGTCATTATCATCGGTGATTGAAACAGTGCATCCGTGGCAACGTTCCTCCTTCCTTTCAAACAACTTTAATAATCACAGGTGTATTGATAGTATACTGACACACAGCGCACGAATACAAGATTTAAAAAGCTCAAAAACTCGAAAACAACGAAAATTTAGTTGGCGACCTAATGATTTCAAATCTTCTCCTTTGTTTACAAACACACGGATGTTTCGATTTATTTACAGTATAAAAAATGAATTACTTCTAGAATTTTTCAGAAGTCTTTTAAAATTGTCTTCCTATCCTTTATCGTGCAAATTTTTCGATTGCGCGACATTCTGCTAGGGTAAATATACCATAGTTTTGCCCATGTTCCTAATTTGGCCAGTTTCTCGCATAACTCCAAAAGTAAAGCAATTTTCGAGGGTTTTATTAGCTCTAACAGGAGATGTATCCCTTATCTTTCTTCTCTGTTGAAATTAATCGACATTTTTTGACAACTATACATTTTTCAGGGTTGGCCAAATTAGGCACTAAGGTGGCCAAAACCGGTACACTTTCCCTACTTCTTTTCTTGCAACGCCAAATCGCTCATAGACACGAAGCGTGAGCTTTAAAAAGCGGCGAACCGGACTTGTTTCCTATTGATAGTTTTTTTTTGTCTTTATTATGGAGACTTTCAGCCCTAGGCTGGCGCGTCTCCCTATTGATAGTTGTCGACAAAGTTCAGTGTTTTTACATGCCTTGTTCTTGAGTAGCATTCCGCAACTCGATTCGGAACGATCTACGACTGTTAGTGGCCAAAGTGCTGACAAATCGAAATGCACAACGCAGCCCTTATTTTTCCGAGACTTAATTTTAGACATTAACCAGCATTCCGATCCAGTCAGTGGAGACGCATGGTGATTGTTCGCCAAATACAAACCCCCAAATTCAGTTGAGTGCAGCGAGGATTCCACGCGACGCGAGCTTCGCCGTCACTTGATGACTGTGATTCTGTTTCCGTTGGTATGGAAGCGTTAATGGAATGCAATGCGGCCCAGCGAATGAGTCGCCGCGACTAGTTGTCGCCGTCGCGGCGATGAAACCACTTAGATTTTGGAGAGCCTTCATTCTATTATGAACACATTAGCAGCACTCGAATCCATGAGCACAACAACCGTAGAATCAAGTTCATGCAATCACAGGCACGTGAAGCCTTCATCTCGTTCTTAGAGCATTCTTATATATTTTTAAAGCAGTCGAATAAAGCAAAATTTTCATCCAATTTCAATGAAAATTTTTAGGAACATACATAGTTGAAATATTACACCAAGCTCCCAACATAGAAAAGATTCTGCCCATTATTTGTTCTACTTCTACCGTCTCGAGACATCACTGTGCAACGGCCTACTTTGGTGAATAATTGAAAAGGATTCCACTCAACGTCACTTTTCCCGGTACAGTAGTCTTCGTTCGATAAGGGAAAGTTGATTGGTATAAAATCTCCTTCTCGCTCTTCTATATAGGTATTTTTTTCTGGTGGGTACTCAGCTCGTTCACCGTCGCATGATTGGCTGTGACAATTTGCGTCAATTTTCTGATAGGCAGAACACGAGAATGATGTTGTCCGAGATTTATTGCTGCTACAACGGTTGTTGAATATTAAATTTGAAAATTATGGGATAGTCTGAATATTGTTCCTAGATATATGCGTACTATACTGACTGGACTTTTATGACATTTATCAATGTTGATCCACACGTGTATATCACCATGTATTACATAAAAAGTACATTGTGAAGTTGAACACCTAGTGGAGGAATTGCCTTTTTCATTTAAGTACATAATTATTCAAATACCATCCACATCTGCCTTACAGATACTATTTCATTCGACGAAGACATCACGCTGACACCAACGCCCATTCCCCGGAAGCTTCCAAATGTGGGAAAACTCAATGGCCACCACCAGAACGTCAACAGCCTTAAACTGAAGCCCGTTCCAGGGAGAACACCCACAACGACCCCCACTGTAACTGCTAAGGCCAGTAGCAGTGCGACGAAGTCTGTGCCCAAAAAGTCTCCGGCTATGGCGAGTTCATCAGCTCCAGCACAATCATCGAGCAGCCCTTCGTCAGCAAACTCCTCCAAAGTAAGTACTCCTATTATAGCAGGCCTTGATTCCACTCAATGTCATTTCTGATCAAATTTTTCGTATCATGCTCTCGCAGTCTTCTGCATCTCGGACGTCAACTGGCAAACCCCTTGCCAGGCCAAGTCGGAAACCATCGACCGCTTCATCAGTCGTATCAACAACATCCGCAGCCTCTAATCGATCCTTAAAAGAGGAACCCGTGCCGGATGGACTAGAGCGATGCACTATCTGTGGACGGAACTTTGCTGAAGATCGTATTGGAAAGCACCGGGAGATTTGCCAAAAAACTAAAAACAAGAAAAGGAAGGTGTTCGACACCACTAAGCACCGAGTGCTGGGAACCGAAGCGGAGAAATACGTGCTGTCCAAGAAAAAGGTTGGAGCAGGGGCGAGTAAGAAATCCATTTCCGGAATGTCAACTACTACCAAGGCAACTGGCGCAACCGCAGACAGCCGTCGTAAGAGCGACTGGCGCCGCAAGCACGAGGAATTCATCCAGGCCATCCGTGCGGCCAAGGAAATGCAAGCCCACTTGGCCAAGGGCGGAAAGCTTTCAGATTTGCCACCGCCACCGCCATCGGAGAACCCGGACTACATCCAGTGTCCGCACTGTTCGCGCCGTTTCAATCAGACCGCTGCTGAACGACACATTCCGAAGTGCGCCACCATGTTGCACAACAAGCCGAAGCCGACCGCGAAAGCGAAGCGATTCTAACCGCGTACTGACGCACTAATCAGTCAGCATCCATTTGTTATGTAACGCTAAACATACGAATTTCCAACTCCTTTCTCCCTGAATACTTTTTTATGTGAGATTTCCATTTCCTTCTAATGAGCCATTACGTTCCTGTGAAACTCTTTCCAATTCTTTGGTTTTATGTAACTCATGGATGGCGTCTCAGCAAAATCCACGTAACTCCTCCACATAAGATGTATATCTAATAGCAAATATTATTTGTATTTTTAACATTTTTCTGCTGTGACACGAATGCCTGTATATATTTAATAATCATCTCATTGAGAAAAAAATGCGAAAAATCAAGTCTTGTATTAATAAGTATTATTAACAGCTCCTATATTTCGAACGAAGCCGAAAAGCGAATGGCTGATTGATAATAAAGCTACAATTGAAAGAATAAAACACCAACAGGCCTATTAAACAAACTTATTGAGAAAATTATTCCATGATGTTGAAGGGGGACCAAAAATTGGCATCGAACAACTATATCAATCCTTATTTTTTGAATGAATGTTTGTGGTATTTCTCGATGTTGCACTACACAATCACAATTTTTCGAAGGACGGAAAGAGACAGATGACACTTCGCCGTTGGTAAATCAATCAGAAAACTTGTTTCATCGCCCAATTTTTCTTGAGCCTTAACATTACCAAATCCGTTTACTAATTGTTCTCTACTTGGATGAATGTTAGTTCGTTGTTAACCCTTTCCAGCCCACGACTTTTTCAAGCATTTTAATAGGAAGGAATAATCTTTGAGAAAAATGCTAGATGCATTATTCCATGTACGGTGTTTGGCATTGAAGTCACCAAATAAGAAAAATTTGGATTTATTGCGTGTTAGAATTTGAAGATCAGCTCTCAACAAATTCCTTTGCACTGGAAAGGCAAGTAGGCAGCAATTAAAGATTGTTCAATATTTGTTTCCAAGGTTTCAAACAAAGAATATAATTTATGTTTGATACGTCTATTAATGACAATGGCGACCCCACCACAACACAGGCGCTGTCAAGACGATCATTTCGAAAAATATAGTAATTCGGATCTCTTTTAATGGAGAGTCCAGGTTTAAAATATGTTTCAGTTATAATGGCAATGTGCACATTATGAACTGATAGGAACACGAGAAATCATTAATCCTTTATATTGCTCTTTTTGCATTAAATTTTGTCTTTTTGCATTTTTTCCTAAAATTAGGGAAACGATTCGGTTCTCATCCCATAGCTCCTATTTCTATCTCATCAAATACAAAGCAATAAAAAGGAATTTGGTTTGTTTCTTATTTTTGTGATTTTTTCACCATTGAGCACACGTGTTAGCGAAAAGAAGCGACGAGATTGGTGCGGTATTTCTTTGTTTTGCGATGAGATGAATATATGTTCAGTGAGATGGAAAACGGAACAGTTCCCTCATAATTTCTTAGCACTCTAATTCCCCAAACCGGCTTTAGGCAGGGTACTCTGACTATTTTTTTGTTAATTTCACTTGTTCAGAATTGGAAAAGTTTCGTTCCTATGAGTGACTTAAAATTAAATTTCAAAATTCCACATTTTTTAAATATCGAAAATGCGTATTTTTTTGTTCCTTCGTGTTTTGTCCGCGTCCCTTTGAAGAGACACGGCAAATGCTGGGCAAAGCGTACTGTAGAGTAAATAAGCGACATGTAGAATAAAATTGTTGAACTAAATTAAATTGTGTTTAAAATTATTTAACAACGAAAGAAAATTATTATTTGGTTCCTTGGTCACCAAGTTCTGCTGAAATTGAAAAAAAAACAACAAACAAAAACAAGATGAAAAATAATTTGTTTCCATTTGCTGTTTCCCCTCCGTTGATGCTGATTGGTCAATCGTATCAGCCCGCAATTATATAAAGCGAGCCGTTCCGTTGTCAAGCTCATTCATCAGTCTAAAGCGAACGACGAAGCATCGCAGGAAGCGGAACCCCCGAAGGAAGGAAAACGTACACATTCGACCCCTGTTCGTGTGTTGACATTGGAGGACTGGCAGTAGCGCGGGAACGAAAAGCGGCTGACTTGCTGGATAGTAGTAGTAGTAAAATTCGTCTTTATTTGATCATTTTCTGTTCTACAATTATTATTTTTCTACATGTACAGTGCTCGGCCGGCTTGGCCCTCCAACTTCAATTTTAAATTTTTATGTTTACATTGTTATTTAAGTGTTAATATGATATATCATGATGGCCTTTAGGAGGCGCTGGTGTGTTTTTTAAAATTTGATAACCTAACTATTATGTACACTAATATTTACAATAAAAATTTGATAACCTAGATTGGAACTAGCGCCCTAATTGGAGCCTGATCCGAATGCAAGCAACGGACCCTAAACTTTTCTTTACACTCACCAAAGCGTTCATGTAAGGTTTTTATTCCGGCCAGACGGTGGACCTCGGATGTTCTTGTCCTGGGAGGGGTGTTGAGGATCATCCTCAGGAATTTGTTTTGGACCCGTTGAAGTTTGAGGTGGTGGGTTTTAGCGCAGCTCTCCCAGACCGGCATGCCATATTCGATCACAGGGAGGATGATTTGCTTGTAGACAGCAAGCTTATTATTCAGGGACAATAACGACCAGCGGTTGATCAAAGGGTACAGTAGTTTCAACAAAACGTTACACTTTGTCACCGTTTTGTCAACCTGTTGCCTGAAAATAAGCTTGCTATCGATGGTCAAGCCAAGGTAGTCGGGCTCATTGGCCAATTCCACAGTCGTGCCATTGAGGATGATTTTACAGTCCCCAGGCGGAACACGCTTAGCAGATTTGGAGTGGGGGAAAATGATGACCTGGGTCTTCGCCGCGTTGATACAGATCTTCCAGCTGGTGAGGTACTCTGTCAGGGCATCCAGGCCTCGTTGGAGTTTTGCCACTAGCGCTCTGATCACTCTACCGTTGTAGACGATGGATGTGTCATCTGCGAACAGAGACAGAATGCCGCCTTCTGGAGGTTCTGGCATGTCGGAGGTGAACAGATTGAAAAGCAGGGGCCCGAGGATACTGCCCTGGGGAACGCCTGCGACGATGTTGTGCGCATTGGAACTCGCTCCGCTGATTGAGACCCGGAATGTCCTTGTCGACAGGTAATTGTTGATGATTTTCACCAGGTAGCTGGGAAGATTGTAGCGTTGTAGTTTGTACACCAGGCCATCATGCCATACATTGTCAAATGCCTTCTCGACATCGAGTAAGGCCATGGCGGATGTTTTCGAGACAAACTTGTTCCGTCTGAGGACGTTGGTAACTCGGGTCAGTTGGTGTACAGTTGACCGACCGCGTCGGAAACCAAACTGTTCCTCGAGCAAGATGTTGAGATTTTCGGCAGACTCAAGTAACCGATGATGAATAGCTTTTTCGAATAGCTTGGATAACCCTGAGAGAAGGCTGATGGGTCGATAACTTTTGGCGGAGGAAGGATCCTTCCCAGGCTTCCGGATGGGGATGACTTTCGCTGACTTCCAGGACGATGGGAAGTAGCTAAGCCGGAGACACTGATTAAAGATCAGCGAGAGGTGCTCAAAGAACGGAGCACTCATGTGTTTGAGCTCGAGATTCAGGATGCTGTCGAAGCCTGGGGCCTTCATGTTCTTCGACGATTTGATATAGGCCGTCAATTCGTCAGCTGAGATCTCCAACTCCTCCGAGAAGTCGTTGGGAATCAAATGGATGTTGTTAGCATGCTCGTTGACGGCTGCTTCGTGTGGACTGACGATGTTCTGCCCAAGATTGTGTGAGCTGACGAAGTGACGACCTATTTCAGCGACCTTCTCTGCAGGAGTTATCAAGCGATCCTTAGAGCCATTATTGTCTAGTGGGATCAAAGGTGGAATGGGCCGAGGCTTGGATTTTAGAATTTTGGTCATTTTCCAGAACGGCTTAGCATAATCTGGGAGAGTGCGGATCTTATTCGAGAAGTCGTTATTTTTGAGGTCCACCATTCTGGCCTTGATATTTTTGTGATTCGATTGCAGCGTGTTTTAAGCTCAGGCAGTCCAGTACGCTGAAACTGCCTGCGAGTGACATTCCGCAATCGAATCAAATCTTTGGTGAGTGTATCGATGTTTAAGGAGTTGCTTACCTGCCGAGCCGTCGGTACGTGTTGCTCTCGGGCCGCCGTGATCGCCTCCTCGATAGCGCACAGCTGGCGGTCGATACTTTCCGGCGTCTCCGGACGCACCTCGTAGTCGACGGTGTTATCGACGCACTGCTGGAAACGCTGCCAGTTCACTCGGTGGTAGTGACGACGCACTGCTGGTGCCGATTGACCGAGGAGCCCAGTTCAGCCACCACCGGATAGTGATCCGAACTGAGCTCCTGGTATACAACCGGCTGCGAGACGTGGTCACTCAGGTTTGTTACGTAGAGGTCGAGCGTTGCGTGGGCACCGGACCGACTCAGCCGAGTGGGGGAATCCGGGCTCAGGATCGTGTAGTGGCCTTCCTCCATGTCGTTGCTCCAGATGGTGCCGTTTCGATTGCCGCGACTGTTGCCCCAGGCTTGATGTTTGGCATTCAAGTCGCCGGCAATGATATACTGGCCTTGCCTCCGCGTCAGCTTGACGATGTCCCTCCGAAGGGCAGCCGATGATCCATCGCCGGCTTTGGCTTGCGTTGGACAGTACGCCGCGATGAGCGCGATTGTGCCGACCGAAGTGGTGATTTCGACACCGATGGCCTCGATGACACTGAGCTGGAAGCTTGGAAGCAGACGACAGTTGATGTTGTAGCGAAGAGCGATGGCCACTCCGCCTCCCCTGGTCGGCCGGTCGAGTCGCACGATGCGGAAGTCCGGGATGTTGATGTTCACCTCCGGTTTTAGGTGCGTTTCGGTGATGAACGCCACGTCTATTTCCTTCTCCTCAAGGAAATCCTTCAGCTCGATTGTTTTGCTCTTTAGCGAGCAAGCGTTCCAGTTGACCAGGCCCACCCTAGCAGCCATTTTCAATGATGAACATGCCAAGTGTGAAGACCTGGTCGAATCGGGTTTTGCAGCCGTGCAGTCGAGTGGCGAGCTGCGCGAAGATCGGCATCAGTTGCTCCGGAGTGTACAGCGGGGCAGATTCTTCCGGTGGGACGGCTTCGTTCTCCGACTGCCGACGGAACCCAGGAGGAGGAAGCGGGGCCATTCGCTGGTGGATGGTGCCGACGATGCTGGAGCTTGGACCGATGCAGCTGCCGCTGCCAGTCGCTTGTGCGGCTGTAGCGGTGGGAGTATTGGAATCACACGACGGGGAGCCGGGATAGCTGGAAAGTTCACCTCGTTGATTACAGGAACACGGTTCTTCTTCGGCATGGTCCTGGTGGAAGCCTTCTTCCGGATTTCCAGGAACTCGGCTCGCTTTGGGCAGCCCTTTGTGGTGGCCCGATGTTTGTCGCCACAGTTGGCGCACTTGGGATCGGCCACCTCCATTTTGTCGCACTCGTCAGTCGGATGGGGTTCGCCACACTTGTTGCAGCGCGGCTTCATGCGGCAGTTCCTGGTGCCGTGCCCGAAATTGAAGCAGTTGGTGCATTGCGTGACATCGCGGTGCACTGGCCGATATCGCTCCCCAGTCAACGACGGTGTAATTTATAACGCCAACCAGCTTCAGGTCCTTCCAGGTAGTGGAGCCGTGCTCCAGATGGATCAGGTAAAGCTGGTCGCGATATTTCCTCGCCTTGTCGTGACGAGCAATCTTGTGGACGGCTACTGGCTTCAGTCCGCAACTTTCAAGCTCTGCTTGGAGCTCTTCCTCCTTCATGTCGTGAAGTCCTCGCAGCAAAGCCTTGAGCGGCTTCGTGCCGGGATGGTCATGAGTGTAGTACTCATACTTGTGGACCTCGAGGAACTCCACGACGGATTGATGATGGTCCCTGTTGGCCGGCATCACTTTCACGCCCTCGCTGCAGAGCCGAAAAGTACATTTCAGCCCCTTAGCGATCAGCTGGCGAATTTTTGGGCGTAAATCCGGCGGATCGCCCTTCACAAACACGGGCGGGCACTTCTCCTTCCGCTCCGGTTGCACCTGCGGCAGCTGCGATTGCTGCTTCTTCCTCTTTTCGGCGGATTGCCGGCGTCATCAAGCGGCAACGGCGAGAACACGTTGCTCTGCAAAAGCTGCTTGGAGGGGTTACCCGCGCCTCCAAGAGCAGTGCGCTTAGGCACTTTTCCAGCGACCGAATCGGCCACCGAGTCTCCCATGACGGGTCCGGGAGAAAATAACGCCAACGCGACAAGCGAAAACGTAAACAGCGAAAGAACGAGAAAAAACACTTCGAAAAAATGCGCGAGCAAAAAACACGTCCGTACGTGTTGCTGTCTCGAACTGGGATGAGATGAGATGGCTGACTTGCTGGAGTCGAGCCCGAGAGGATAGCGACGTTGAGCGGCCATACACGTCCAACCCCTGCTTGTGTGTTGGCATTGGAGGACTAGCAGTATCGTGGGAGCAAAAAGCGGAGACGAGCCCGAGACGGCAGTGGCGTTGGGGGTGATTGTCATTGTGTCGCATTCGATGAAGTGAGGCAGCGGCAGCTTCGTTATACCAACCCAACGGCCTTCTCTCAAGCTTCAGCGCGCGGCGGCGGCATTACTGCTGGGAAAAAAGCATCGAAACAACGGCCCTTATCAGGGCCACCGAGGAAACGGATTTACGTGCTGTCTGTTGGCAGCAACAAAAAAAAACAACAAAGGCCCTTTGTCAGGGCCACTGAGAGGAAACGAAACGAGCACAGCGGCAACAGCAACATGCTGACATTCGACTACGACACGTATTATTGGTACTTCGCGTATCTGAAGGAATAAAATAGACCCCATTTTGCGGTCCTTAGCCTATTACCCAGCAGCTCCTATCCCTCCCTCCTCGTGGCGCTGGCTGGGATACGAGCAACCTCAGGGAAGATCGGGTAACCAACCCCGGTGGGAACTATGGTCGTATGCTGACAGGAAGGGGGGGTTTGCTCCTCTCCGGAGGTGCAAATCTGATCGAGCGTCTGTTCTCCATGTTAGGGGCGACTGATCATCGTCCGAGTGCCAGCGAGGGACTCTACACTTAACTGAGCACATCAAGCTGCATCGTGTCATCATCGAGAAGGCAGCCCCTTCAACGCGATGTTAGGTAGCGCAACCCTGGTAAGGTAGTCTACCAAAGAATCTACAGTTACCAAGAAAAGCAAAAGTAGTGCAAACGGATTGATTCAACGGCAACAGACCCGGCTACGAATAAAGGATAACGACTGGAAAGTTGGATCTTGGAACGTAAGAACTTTGAATGAACCAGCACGTGTTGGGCTCCTGGCTCGTGAGCTGCAGAAGATCGGCGTGAGTGTGGCAGCAATCCAGGGAATACGGTGGGCCAGAACTGGAGAACGTGATTTCCGGCGATGGATCCCATAGCGAACACTTCATGCAAGTACCACATCTACTATAGCGGCAGTGACAGAGCAGAACGAGGAGTTGGCTTCATAGTGATCGGAAAACAGATGAAGGGTGTTATCCGGTGGGAGCCGCTAAGCGATCGCATTTGCGTGTTGAGAATGAAGGGCAAATTCTTCAACTATAGCCTGATCAGCATCTATTCCCCAACGCACGATAAGCCTGATGATGTGAAGGATGAGTTCTATGATAGCCTTGATTTGGGCACTCTCCGTAGGCCTCTCCTTACACGATGTAAAGATTGTCATCGGGGATGCAAATGCGCAGATCGGAAGAGAAAGTTTCTTTCGCCCTGTCAATGATACGGAAAGCCTTCATTCCGCTACCAACGATAATGGTCTGCGACTTGTAACCTTTGCTGCTGCTAGAGGGATGGCAATAAGCAGTACCTACTTCGCACGAATATCCGCAAACACACCTGACAACATCTGAGTGGAGACACTTGCTCACAGATAGACCACGTGCTGGTGGGCTGCAAAATGGTGAGTTGACATCTAGGAAGGAGCGACCTACACAGCTCTGGTCCTCACAAGTTCCAATCAAGACCATCGTCCCTAACCCCTAATCCCAAGGCGTTAAGCGACCCGTGCAGAGGGGATGCAAGGCCAGGGGGGTGAAATAATGAGCTAGGCCTTTAACGGAGCCTGTGGGGTACCTGGGCACCCTCCACAGTAATTGTCCCTTACCGCGTCATGCTGGGCTCTGGCGTGGTGGACCTCTTTTCCCGAGCAACTCGTGGGACCAAAATGGAAAACCAAGTCATTCTTCAATTAGTGGTAGTAGTGTAGACGACAACCCCTTCGCAAGAGGTGGATTGTTCAGGTCTCCGCCTAGGAGGCCAGAAGCAATATTCGGCAGCTCAGTGCGCAGCGCCAGCGTGGGCCACTTAACCATCTCCCAAGCTACGCCGGTAGAGGTTATAGACGGCCCATGGCTTGTGAAGGCGATGAACCGCAAACGCGATGGGCTTTCGGCCTTCGAGGTGGCGACGGAACAGCTGGACGACATCATCGACTTTGCGTCATCGAAGCATAATATCAGTAAGGACCTCAAGAGGAGCTTGCTGAAACTTCGAAAGTCGATGCTGGACGCCAAGCTGGAGAGGGCGGTCGGGACAGTCAAGTGTAAGCCCGTGAAATCCGTGGAGTCGAAGTCCACCCAGACTGAGGCCCAAGGATTCGCGGACTCGGGCAAGGTCGAATCGACCGAGGGCGTACCAGCCAAGGCGGCGGTGCCAAAGTCTACCCAGACTGAGGCTAAAATATTTGTAGGCACGTCGGGGGTGACTGCTCCAACGGAGCAGACACAAAAACGGGGGAGACAGTCTCCAGGGGATGAGCTCCCTGGGGGCCGCTCCAAAACGCGGAGGGTTACTACCCCGAACAAGGGTAGTTGGGCTGGGAAGCTGAACCCCGGCCAGGTACCTCCAAAACCGGGGGAGGAAGGACCTGGAAAGGTCCGTCCACCTAGGAAGGACGGTGGTAAGGGGTTACGGCAGGCTGAGAGCTCTCAGCCGCACCAGACCAGGAAAATAGAGGGGGATGACGCCACCTGGACCCTGGTCCAGAACAAGAGGAAACCGAAGACGTCAAGGGCCGAAAAGATGGTCCAGGCGAATGAGGGTAGCAAGAAGTCTAGGGTAGGCGCCAATCGCTCCAGGGGCGATGCCCTAGTCATCAAAACGGACGAGGCTAAGTACTCGGACGTCTTGAAGGCGATGAGGAGTGACGTCAAGCTCGGTGAACTCGGCGCAGACGTACGTCGAATAAGACGTACCCGGATGGGCGAGATGATCCTCCAGCTAAAGCGGGGCATCTCGCAAAAGGGCGCCGCCTACAAGAAGTTGGCGGAGGAAGTCCTAGGCGAGACGGTCAAGGTGAGGGCACTCACGACGGAGGTAAATTTAAGGGTTAAAGACCTGGACGAGATCACCGAAGTCGAAGAGCTCGTCACGGCACTGTGGCGACAGTGTGAAGTGGAGACGCCCACCGCAGCCGTTCGGCTACGGAAAGGTCCGACAGGGACGCAGGTAGCATTGGTTCGGCTATCTGCAGCGGACGCCTCCAAGGTAGTCGGTGTGCCCTGTGGGCATACACGAGCAACCCGAAGTTTGCTTCAAGTGCGTGGAACCGGGGCACAAGCAATGGGACTGCAAAGGCCCTGACAGAAGCAATCTCTGCCGACGCTGCGGATTGGAGGGACATAAGGCACAATGCTGCACGAACCCTCCCAATTGTTTGATTTGTTCCAGCAAAGCTGTGAACAGCAAGCACCCCATGAGGGGTTCAATGTGCCCGGCGTTTAAGCGTGCTGCAAAATCACAGTGCAGATAACGCAGCTGGCTTGCTCGACCTCGTCCGAGTGCTTGGTGTGCGCAGGTTTAGAGGAAACGGCGGAACACGTGTTGTTCGTGTGCCCACGTTTTCGCGCAATGCGTGACCACATGCTTGCCACATGTGGTCTGGACACTACCCCGGACAACCTAGTTCGGAGGACGTGTAAAGATGAAGTTGGCTGGAACGCCGTTTTATCGGCTATCGCCTAAATCGTCTCGGAGCTACACAGAAGGGGGCGCGTGGACTCAAGGATGGCTAGTTCAGGCGCAAAAAAGAGGTGGTCCAAAGGATCGGAGTCGGCTTCATGAGTGTTACCGGTGGTCATGCTCTGTGGTCGAACTCGATCCTTTCATCGAACAAGTGGCCGCGCGAAGAACAACATCGTCGGCGTCGGTCAACCGGGTTCCGAGCCCGAGGACGGAAAGGGGTCCTCGTCAAGGCTGGGGCAGGCGTAAGCACCGCGTCGGCAAGTCCCTCTGTGTGTTGGCGAATAGACCCTGTCGCAGAGAGGTCAATTTGCGGTGCACGCGGCATCATCATTCTTGATACCAGTCGTGCAGAGGGAAGCAGGCGCAAAGTCGACCCTTCCCACCTTCCGAGGACATAGGGCGTGGTAAGGCCACCTGGAAAGCCGGCAATGCGCTGGCACGATACCATGGTGTTCTTCTAAAAAAGCGAGTCACGATGTTCGGTGCTGCAAGGACAAGCAGCTAACCTCGAGGATGCGTCGTGCACTAGCCCCCCTTTGAAGTATTACTTTCTGGTTGTACCGAAGGGACTATGGGCTTAGCGGCAATGGAAACGGTTTAGCGGGTCGGGGATGTAGTCCTGCCTCCCTCGTTTGCTGTTGGAGGTGGTCCCTAACCCCGCACTTCCTGGACAACCCAGGATGTCTGTTGAGCAGATTCCCCTCCATTGCTTAGAAAGAAAAAAAAGGACGGACGACATTTCTCGGATGTTATAGATGTAAGGTCCTTCAGAGGTCCAAACATTGACTTGGATCACTACCTTGAAGTTGCAGAAATTCGGGCACGACTTTCCAGCGTCATACGAATTCACGAAACAACAGAACGATGCGTTTCAATATCCAACGCTTGTCAGTTGAAGGATTTGCTGAACAGTAGCGTAGAGTGGGGCAAGAGTGCGCGTGGGGTAAGAGTACGTTTTCGATTTTTTGAAGTAATAAAAAAAGATAAACTGGCAGCACTGCATCAGTTTGACAGGTATTCTGATCAACTATTATCATGTGTAATTGTGAACGATTTGAATAAACAACAAGGGAGATATGGAGTTAGATAATTTTTTTGTCATTTTGCTACAACTAGTATTTCACAACTAGTATTTATGTCACACAGAAAATTCTTGGAAAACCGCTCGAAGGGACTAAACAACACAATACATATTTTAATATTGTACGTTTGCTTCCATGATTCGAAATCGAGTCTTAAAACATCGACTCAGTCCACCATATATTTGAACATTTTTCATGGAAAAGTCAAAAACAGATTCGAAGTTTCTGACTCGTAAGGATTATGCGCAACCCAGCTTGTTCAAGTTAATATTTATTCATAAATACATACTTTTATAACAGAATTTTACATATAGTCACTCTAACATTAAATGGGTTGAAGGTCGTTGTGCGTGTATTCAGTAGACATCACACTTTACTCAAATATTAGTTATTTCCCCTACATAAGCATTTATTACCTACACGATATATATATTTGGGTCTGGACAACGTTTAGCTAGGAGTTAGTGAAACTATTGGGGACAATTTTGGCTCCCAAATCTGTGCTACTTTGTGCGGAACAATTGTCCTTTTCCATCAAACATTAAATTTGACTGAGTCTATCAAGCGAAAGGGTCAATCAAATTTGTCAATTGGAAAGATCAATTGCGATGAAAATTTATTAGAACCGATGTTGATATGCGCTCTTTTGTTCTGTTCCAGTGTTGACAATTTCATGTTTGATTCAAATTACTGATTACTAAATAGTTTTCTCAATTCAAATATTTTTTTCTCTCTTCTGCATTCAAATCTAGTTTTTTTTGTCAAGTTAAATAGATCTCTCTTTTTGAACAACTTCCACATTGCTCTAATTACGTTATTTCGTTGGAAGATTAATTCTAATACTTCGTCGTAAAACAATTTCATTCAGTACAAATGAATGCGTAAAAATGCGATTGAATTTATGTTTCCGGATAGCGACAGTATGCATTTCCTTCCACTGCTTCAAGTGGTATCCAGTCTTCCGATAGAGGTAGGCGATTTTTATTAACTTCAACCTGAAAGAAATCATACCAATAATTATTAAACGTTATTAATAATTTCTACAATCATAAACACGCCTCTCTCAGCACACGAACGATGTTGCCTCCAACTAGTTTTTTGATTGCCGCTGATCCCCACAACCGATCCCTTGCCAACTCAGCCAGCAGCAGAGGGTAGTTCTTCGGGGAACCACTAAGTCCCAAGTGGTCGACTCCGGCAATGGCACGAACGTAGTTGATGGCAACGATTGCATCTTTCAGATTCATGGGTTTATCCCCACATCGTTCCACATTTAACATGATGACGCCTCCGTTTTGCGAAAGAGCACTGCAAGAAGTTTCAGCAGAATTGTTAAAAAAAACCTCAATTCGCCGAACTGAGTCGATTGGTATATGACACTATCGGTCTCCGGACCTTATTAAAAAAAAATATTTTTGTGCCGAGAAAAGCACAACGTATATTCACTAAAATCGTTACCTCATTATGTGATCTGGAACAGCTGCATTTGATCCATTACAAGCCATCGCGGAGGGAAGAGCATTCGACAGTAACAGAGGGGCCTTGGCAACATTCAAAGCAACCATCATTGCCGGTTCGGAAAGCCGCGATATTTCAACCAGCATACCGAGGCGATTCATCTCCTGGATAACGATCTGCAAACACGTAGATAGTCTAAATTGAATTCCATAAAATTCCAACCAAAACGTCCAACCTCTCCAAAATTCGTCAAAGTAGAAGGAAGATTCTCGTCGAAAAAGTCCGTCCTGATGGAGGAACTTGCCCACGGAGTGGTGCAACCCAGCCCAGTTAACGACACGAACCTGGCCCCCAGCGAATACATGGACCGCAGAACAGCCAAACTGGAACCCAACGTATGGCCGCCTTCCAAACCGAACAGAATCGCCAGCTTCCCATCGGTGTGTGCCTGCTCCATCGCATCAGCACTTTCCACAATCATCATATCCGCATTCTTTTTCACCATTCTTCGCGCATCGTCTATGCCTTCCAGCGTGAGTTGCACCGCGTCCAGGTATTGCGCGGCACACGGAACTGAGATAGGCCACAGCAGCGCTCCAACCATGCTGTTCTTTACTTCGGCGTAGCTTTTGCTGAAATTTGCACCCATCTGAGGGGCCCAATAGCCCTCGACCAGCGGAGATTCCGCCAACAGGCGCCTAATAAAAGCCAATCGAGCTTCCAACAACGATGACGATCGGAGCTGAAGTCCCAGCGGGATACCAGCTGCCAATGCTATGCACACCAACAGCGCCGAAACCACTGCAATTATTTTCCTCGACCGTCTGCTTTTGGGTACCTTCGGGGGCGGTGGTGACATGCTGTCCTTCTTGTACGAGTGAATACTGCCATTTTTTATCTTCTCCGGGTACTTTGTGATCTCGGGCGGTAGATCGATATCTGCTATCTCGGTGAATACGAAGCAGTGCTGTTTGCAGGTGGACTGGTGCTGGTGAATCGTGCCCAGCTCCATGAAGTCCGCATGATTCGTCATCGAATTCATCTTGCGATAGTAATGGTAGTGGACGCGGCGTTTGCTGTCACCGCTGGAAGAGGAAATAGAGCCTTCCGTGATCACTGGCGGAGATGAAGTCAGCTTTACGGACTTTGAGATCGGGATTCAACTTTTTACAGGAAACCACAAAGGATATTGTAAACAATGCAGCGATTATCCTTTACATGGTAGTTGAATGACAGGAAAATTTTCTTGGTCGATTTTCCACGGACATGCGCAAAAGCGCCTCGTGCCAGGAAATATTTTCCAAGGGGAAAGACAGCTGCCTTCCTAAAAGCGGCACTGAAGTTCCGTTTAATTCGAAACATTGACACCTCAGGGTGTCAATCAGTGAACAGTAAGCCAGGACTCTACTCGCCAGATCTCCGTGGCATGCACATTGCACACGCACCCACGGAGAGTTGCTATCATCGTATTTCGCACCGGCCATTTGGGGCCACACATTTTGGCGATCCTGCCGGGTCATTTTTTGGGTCCTGACGCTAATTTCAAAAGATGAGGTAAATTCAAGTGGGTAAGTTGGTTTGTATTGCCACAAAGCGCGTCTGAAAGATTGCTGGAAAATGTATTGTGGTTTAGTAAATCACAAAGCGCGTCAGAAGGATCGCTGGAAAATGGTTTCCCGAGCAGGAGAAATTGGCTCAATAATACTTAATTCTGTTATTGATACCATACTCTGTTATGAACTAGCCCTGCATAAGAGGTAAAATACCAAAGGAATAATACCAAAAACTAATATGCACAATACTTAAGCCATAACAAACTCAGTTATTAAGCTGAATTTCAATACCAAATGCATAACCAATTGTTATTCGTTTGGTATTGAAATACTTAAGCATGGTATGCCTCAAGTATTCTGCATATAAGTTTTTGGTATTATTTTTTTATATTTTACCTCTTATGCAAGGCTAAATCATACCAATTTCTGTTATCGAGGTCGTCGCTCCTGCTCGGGTTGTTGTTTGGAAAATTACAAAGCGCGTCTGAACAACCGCTGGAAAATGTATTGTTGCTTAGAAAGTCACAAAGCGCGCCTTGAAGTCCGCTTGAAAACCAAACCACAAGGAAAATCAAAAAGCGCGTCTGGAAGGCCGATTGAGGATGATTTGTGGTTTGGAATACAACGAGGCGCGTTAGGGAGACTGCTGACAAAAGAGTTGACTATTTAGAAAATCCCAAGGTGAGTCTCAAAAGGTTAAAATAATTTTAGTTTGACATTTATACACTTGACGGCTTTAGTGTACATGAGACTACCAGTTAAGCTAGTTCTAACGAAATTCGAGAGATATGGAAAACTATCGTAAGTTGTTTGGAAGGCAAAATTATCACCCAACCAGCGGATGGCAGATTTTAATACAGTTCTGCATAAGAACCTTACAGAAACTGTATAATAATTGGGTATATACAATTTTTGGAAGATTTTAATACAATCATTGAATTGAAATTATACAGATTTGTATTATTTTAATACAATTTCTGTATAAAAATCTTACAGATTTGTATATGCCACGTTTTTATACAATAATTGTAAGATCTGTTTTTTGGGTGTAATATTTTGCAGTTTATTTTGGAATTCACTGTCCTAGTATTATAGCGGAATTACCCGTTGGATCAGTTATCCGAAATTCACGATGTTAACTTTTTGTCTGTGCCAAAAAAAAAACTTTGTCTGACCTCTGGGGTCATTATTAATTAATTTATTTATTTAGACTAAGGCTGAAGCGGCCTGTGCAGTACATAAGAGTCTTCTCCATTCGGCTCGGTCCATGGCTACACGTCGCCAACCATGCAGTTTACGGAGGGTCCGCAAGACATCTTCTTCTTATTGGCATTACATTGCCTAGACCGGCACCGGGAATCGAACCCAGCCACCCTCAGCATGGTCTTGCTTTGTAGACATCTTCCACCTGATCGATCCACCTTGCCCGCTGTGCACCTCGCCTAATTGTCCCCGTCGGATCATTGTCGAGAATCATTTTCACCGGGTTACTGTCAGACATTTTGGCTACGTGTCCGGCCCACCGCAGTCATCCGATTTTCGCGGTGTGAACGATGGATGGTTCTCCCAACAGCTGATGCAATTCGTGGTTCATTCGCCTCCTCCACGTACCGTCCGCCATCTGCACCCCACCGTAGATGGTACGCAGAACTTTCCTTTCGGAAACTCCAAGTGCGCTTTGTCTTCCACAAGCATCGTCCAGGTCTTGTGTCCGTAGAGGACTACCAGTTCAATGAGCGTTTTGTAGATTGTCAGTTTGGTACGGCGGCGAACTCTATTCGATCGCGGAGTCCAAAGTACGTACGATTTCCAGCCACTATGCGTCTTCGAATTTCTCTGCTGGTATCATTTTCGGCAGTCATCAGTGAGCCCAAGTACACAAATTCTCCTACCACCTCGATTTCGTCACTACCGATGCAAACTCGCGGTAGGTGGCCCACAATGTCTTCTCTTGAACGTCTTCCTATCATGTACTTCGTTTTCGACGTGTTGATGACTAGTCCGATCCGCTTAGCTTCCCTCTTCAGTCTAATGTAGGCTTCCTGCATCTTCTCAAAGTTACGTGCCATAATATCTATGTCGTCGGCGAAGCCAAATAGCTGGACGGGCTATATTGAATATTGTACCACTCGTGTCAATCCCTGCTCTTTGTATTACCCCTTCCAAAGCGATGTTGAATAGCAGACACGAAAGACCATCACCTTGCCGTAACCCTCTGCGCGTTTCGAAAGGACTCGAGAATGCCACTGAAACTAGAATGCCCCCGAAGCTCATCATCCGATCCATCGTCGCCTTAATCAACCGTATCAGTTTATCCGGAAATCCGTTTTCGTGCATTAGCTGCCATAGCTGGTCCCGATCGATTGTATCATATGCGGCTTTGAAGTCGATGAATAGGTGATGTGTGGGCACGTTGCAACGCGTTGTATTCACGGCAGTACTTGGCGAATGGCGAACACCTGGTCCGTGGTGGAGCGTTTGCCCATAAAACCCGCCTGGTACTGCCCCACGAACTCCCTTGCAATTGGTGCTAGTCGACGGCATAAAATTTGGGACGGTATGCGGCGTTCATCAATGTGATTGCGCTCCAGCTTTGTAGATGGGACACGACATCTTCCATCCACTCGTGCGACAAAATTTCATCCTCCCAAATCTTGGTAATGACCCAGTGCTGCGCTCTAGCCAGTGGCTCACCACCGTTTTTGAATAGCTCTCCTGGTAGTTGGTCAAACCCAGGGCCATCTTCGTCTGTCACATTGCCATTCAGGTGCTCTTCGTAGTGCTGCCGCCACCTTTGGATCACCTCACGCTTGTTCGTAAGAAGGTTCCCGTTTATGTCCTTACACATATCAGTCTGTGGCACGTGGTCCTTACGTGAACGGTTCAACTTCTTATAGAACTTTCGTGTGTTATTAGCGTGGTACAGTTGCTCCGTCTCTTCACGGTCTCGATCTTCCTGCTGGTGCTTTTTCCTCCGGAAAATCGAGTTTTGTCTGTTCCGCGCCCGTTTATATCGTGCCTCGTTCGCCCTCGTGCGGTGTTACAACAATCTCGCCAATGCTGCATTCTTCTCTTCCACTAACTGCTCACATTCGCTGTCATACCAGTCGTTTCTCTGATCCGGGGGCACCGAGCCAAGTGCAGCGGTTGCGGTGCTACCAATGGCAGATCGAATATCTCCCCAGCCATCTTGGTTTACCGTTTCTTGGTTAGGTGATCTCCATGTGGCCTTGGGGATATTTTTGCGAGGAAAGAAGGTGCTTCGAACTACCATTCCGCGGGAGGCTGCGAAGTTTATGCATCGTTGGCCGTTGTCATTCGTTACAGTGTGCAGACTATCCAGTCCGATGACCGGTCTATACATTTCCTCCCTTCTTACCTGTGTGTTCATGTCGCCGATGATGATTTTTACGTCCCGCAGTGGGCATCCATCGTATGTCTACTCCATCTGTGCGTAGAACGCTTCTTTCTCGTCTCGTCTCCCTTCGTGTGGGCAGTGCACGTTGATGATGCTATAGTTGAAGAAACGGCCTTTTATTCTCAGCTTGCACATCCTTGCGTTGATTGGTTGCCACCCAATCACACGTTGACGCATCAGCTTCCAATCGTGATCCTTTATTCGTCGCCTATTATATCGAGTCGTATTATCTCTTATATTGTTCGTAATTATTGGTTTTCCAGGCGGCTTATTGGGCCTGCGCAAACCATCTGTCTCGTCTGAGGGCCGTCGTATCAGGTTTTGTGTCCCACCTAACACCAGGACTTGGGCTTGTGCGCTTTGAGCGGCACACGGTCGCTTTGGTGGGGCCTACTTGCGGACACATGCAGCTTTTTATAGAAAACATAGGGAGAACTGCCTAGGGCGTGCTGGGATTTAGCAGTGGGCTCTGCTAAAATCCCTCCCAAAAAAACACAAGTGCCCGTAATCAGACTCTATCAAAGCGACTGTGTGCCGCTTCAAAAGCACAAGCCGAGGGAGTGCTACTGGCACATCAGGGTTGATACCAGTAAGACCCTGATTATGACATACTGGTTGCGTGTATTGGTCTTGTATTTGAATATTGTTATATTGTGAAGCGAGGGCTGGCAGTCTGACATTCTACTCTCTTAGTAGGGCCGGGTGACACCGACTCGAAACGGCGAATGGGCTAATGGCTAGGCTGTCTTCCGTCCCATAAAACCGTGGCGGGCCTTGTAGCACGCTGCCCAATCCTGCCATCCAGTTTTGCCTACTGGGTGGGAGTAGGCTCAGATGCCCTTTCCTGACTTGCGCTGATCTGGCTCTGAACACGCAAGTGTCAACCTCGCATGGCCTCCTGCTTGCCGCAAGGCAGGCATAGATAACCATGGGATCACTAAAGGCGAATACTCCAGTAGGATTCAGCGGCAGCCGCAAGGGGACCCATACAGCAATGAGCATTGAACGTAATCAGTCTATGGAGTTGCAGGTGACGGACCCCTTTGTCAAAGGGGTCTAGCGAGGTCCCCTATTAAAGAGGGGGCGAGTGGAGTGACGGCTGCTGCTATTGGCAGTACCGAAGAGTCTCCAGTGGTGGTGGGGAGTAGCCCTGCCTGCACGCCTGACGAGCCACTACCAGGGATACGGGTGGTGGCCGAGCAACTCGACGAGATCATCGAGTTCGTAAGCGGCAGGCAGAACACCAACAAGGAGCTTAAGCAGAGCTTGTTGGTGCTCCGGCAAGCTGTTCGTGTCGCAAGACAAGAACAGGACGCTTATATCAGGCGTGTAGCGGCAGCAGAGAAGGTAGCCAAAGGTACGCAGACCAAGGCCCTCTCCTCCCCTAGCGGTGTTACTGCGGTGAAAGAGGCGACCGCCCTTACGGCCAGTGAGGGCAAGAAAACGCCAAGTTCGAAGCGACCCAAACGCGCTACCATTAAGGCGAAGCGTCGCCTGGATGGTGCACCGGAGCCTGAAGGGCGTGTGCCCAAGAAGGCAAAAGGCACTAGACAGGCACAAGTTGCTGAGCCACAAGCTGGCCCCAGCCAGCCATCGGTACTCGCCGAAGGGGATGCGAATCCTTGGCAACTGGTCAGTAGGGTGCGGAAGTCAAACACCCCTCGACCTACGAAGAAGGTGAGAGACAGAGGCGAGGCCTTGTTGGTGAAAACCGACAAGGACAAATACGCCGATGTCCTGAAATCGCTGCGAGCGGCCGATAGCCTATCGGCCCTGGGCCAGGATGTGATACTGAAGCGTGGCGCGCAATCCAGCGGCTTACAAAAAGCTTGCCCAGGAGGTCTTGGGTGACGGCGCTCAGGTCAGGTCGTTGGGTGCGGAAGTGACCCTCCAGTGTAAGCAGCTGGACGAGGTCACGACCGCGGAAGACGTCGTCTCTGCCGTCAAAGAGCAGTGCGGCACAGAGGTTGAGCGGTCCTCTGTACGTCTAAGAGGGGGATTCTTTGGTACGCAGGTAGCCTATCTCAGACTACCGGTGGCTGACGCCAAAAAGGTCACTGAGAAAGGGAAGCTGAAGATCGGCTGATCAGTATACCCAGTAAGCGTGCTCCAGCCACCTTCAGTGGACAGGTGCTACCGGTGCCTTGAGTCCAGGCACAAATCTTATGACTGCAATGGCCCAGACCGAAGTAAGATGTGTCGTCGCTGCGGCGAGGAGGGACACAAGGCGCAGGAATGCGACAAGGCACCTAGGTGCCTTATCTGCGCCAGTAAGAAGCAGGCCCGGAACCATGCTATGGACGGGCCTGCGTGTCCCTTCGGAGAAGCCAATCGGAAAAAGCCGTGCAAGTAACACAGCTGAATCTGAATCACTGTGCACCTGCCCAACAACTGCTGTGGCAGGCGGTCTCGGAGTCGAGGATCGATGTCGCCCTCCTGTCCGACCCGTACAACGTCCCTGCCGACAATGGCAACTGGGTGGCGGACGGTGAGGGGCAATCAACTGTATGAATCGGTTGAATTGTAAATTCCATTGTAATTCCATTGTAAATTGTAATTCCAAAAATACATTAAAAAATACGTGTAAAATACAAAAATTCTTTTTAATACTTCAATTCGAAATAATTCATCAATACGTCGACATTCCGTCAATACGACTCTAAATACAATTTTAGTACCCGATTACTACGCCGTCTAGACAGAAATACGTCAATACCTGTCAATCTGTTTGTTTATTTTGACAGATATGGGATTGTTTAAAAAAAATCAGACGCGCAAATAACTTGCAAAGCCATTTAATTTTGGTTTTAATATTTATTGTGGATTTAACCGAAGGACAAATTCAAACGAATTTTCGCTTTTGAGAATTTTCATGTTTTGGACTAACATAATACAACTACAAGCATTCTAATTGTTGGTTGAAATGAAGCTGTATTTGTATTACTTTCTTTGGTGCATAAAAAAATGTTTAAAAACCATTAGATTACTTTTTTCGCATATTTAATGAATTGATAAATCTGTCTAATTTCTGATAAATAATTATTCACACTTCCTAAAGCACGGCAATGAACCCTCCTACAAGTCCAGATGCCTAGCCGACATCTGCATCGGAAGCAAAATCACGTGGGGAGGGCAAGGATTTTCCGCTCGCGATACTCCAATGCGAGGGTGATCGGTATCTGAATCAAGAAGAATGGACACAACCGACCTGATCATTGGTAAACTATTCCTTTTCGAATACCATAGAGGTTTTCGGGGAACCAATTTCTTCACATTAAAAAAAATGTGACATCTGTGGGATTCACTTGCTAACATGCCGTCTAGGTCGGCGGCAATCTGCACAACGGGAAGGTACCCCGTTCAAGAGGTTGTACACTCCTCCTCCGTTCTATTGTAGCTGCTACGCCCCACCAAGGTGGCCAATGGAACAGTTCAACCGGATGATCGACAGGCTATCGGCCGACCTAATAGGTCGGAGCCCGTTCGTTATAGCGGGAGACTTTAATGCTTGGGCAGTGGAATGGGGCAGCCGCTGCACCAATCAGAGGGGACAAGCGTTACTCGAGGCACTTGCAAAACTCGACGCAGTGCTTGTCAGTGACGGAGCCAGTAGCACATTCCGTAGGAATGGGGCCGAGTCATGGATAAATGTAACGTTTGTCAGCCCCAGTCTGGTCTCGGACCTGGATTGGAGGGTAGACGAGGGCTACACCCATAGTGATCACCTAGCAATTCGCTTCAAGATCAACTATGGTGTGCAGCGTCCGAGGGCGGGTGATCCCTGTCAGGTCTGTGGGTGGAAGACCAATCACTTCGACAGCGAAGTTTTCACCGCGGCCCTGGGACTGGAGGCCAACACCGACAGTCTAAGCGGGGATGCACTGGTAGCTGTCCTATCGCGTGCGATGCTACTATGCCGAGGAAAGCCCTGCCAAGAAATGGCAGACGCCCGGTATACTGGTGGAGTGCCGAAATTGCAGCCCCACGATCAGCCTGCCTCAAGGCTAAGAGCAGCAAGAGAGCGTGCTTCGACAACCTGTGCGAGGGTGCCAATGCGAATCCGTGGGGTGACGCCTATAGGATCGTGATGGCCAAGACCAAAGGGGGCTCTTCACCCCCCGAACGGTTACCGGACCGGTTGGCGAGGATTATCGAAGTACTCTTCCCGTCCCGAGCCACAAGTCCCTGGCCTCCTCCTGCGCTGCAAGGCGCTGGGAGTGTGGCCGAAATGGTGGCTCCGGTGATGAACGAAGAGTTACTCGCAGTGGCTAACACCCTTGCGATGAACAAAGCTCCAGGCCCCGATGGAGTTCCAAACAGTGCACTTAAGGCAGCGATCATAGCGAACCCGAACATGTTCAGGCTAGCTATGCAGAGATGCCTGGATGAGTGTTGTTTCCCTGAGAGATGGAAAAGGCAGAAGTTGGTACTGCTGCCGAAGGCCGGGAAGCCTCCGGGTGACCCATCGGCGTACAGACCAATTTGCCTGATCGACACGACGGGTAAACTGCTCGAGAGGATCATCCTCAACAGGCTCACCCCGTACGCAGAGGGTACGGATGGCCTGTCGAGTAACCAGTTTGGTTTTCGGAAGGGTAAGTCCACGGTGGACGCTATCAATTCAGTCCTCAAGACTGCAGAGGTAGCGATCCAACGGAAAAGCCGAGGAATTCGATACTGTGCGTTGGTGACACTGGGCGTGAAGAACGCATTCAACAGCGCAAGCTGGGATGCCATCGCGCTCTCGTTACACCGGCTTAGCCTGCCGGTGGGACTGTACCGGATCTGGGAAAGCTACTTCCAGAACCGTGTGCTGCTATACGAGACCGATGCCGGTCAGAAAAGTGTTCCTATTACCGCAGGAGTCCCGCAAGGGTCAATCCTGGGCCCGGTACTATGGAACCTGATGTACGACGTTCCCTCCTGGTGTGAGGATCGTCGGCTTTGCTGACGATGTAACCCTAGAGGTCTACGGGGAGTCAATCCCCGAAGTAGAACTAACCGCAGAACACGCGATCAGCATTGTGGCGAAATGGATGAGTGCGAGAGGCCTTGAGCTCGCTCAACATAAGACGGAGGTGGTTATCGTCAGCAACCGTAAGTCGGCACAACATGTAGTTGTTCACGTGGGAGACGTCGCGATCACTTCAAAGCAGAGTCTGAAGATTCTTAGGGTCATCATAGACGACAAGCTTACCTTCGGTAGCCATGTCGAATATGCGTGCAAGAAGGCTTCGACTGCTGTGGCGGCATTATCGAGGATGATGTCCAACAGCTCCAAGGTGTGCGCCAGTAGACGTAGGCTACTGGCAGGCGTTGCCGCATCTATTCTTAGGAACGGCGACCCGTCCTGGGCAAAAGCTGAGGGTAACCAGTTACCTGCAAAAACTGGAGAACACCTACCGCTTGATGTGTCTCAGGGTGATATCGGCCTACCGCACGGTATCGCACGACGCATCCTGCGTGATAGCGAGTATGATGCCAGTCGGGCTGGTCATCCGGGAAGACGAGGAGTGTTTTGAGCTACGTGGCACCAGAGGAGCCCGCGAGCGTACCAGGGTGACTTCGGTTGCCAGATGGCAGCGCGAGTGGGATAACTCCTCGAAAGGTAGGTGGACCCACCGGCTAATTCCTAACATATCAAGCTGGGTGGGGAGACCCCTTGGGGAGGTTCACTTCCATCTGACACAATTCCTGTCAGGCCATGGCTGTTTCCGACAGTACTACCACAGGTTTGGGCACGCGGAGGTCCCCGTCTGCCCTGACTGCCCAGGTGTTGACGAAACTGCAGAGCACATACTGTTCGTATGTCCTCGTTTCGACGTCGAAAGAAGAGCAATGCTAGACGTTTGCGGCCGGGACACAACTCCGGGTAACCTTATCCAGAGGATGTGTCAAGCGGTGGAGAAGTGGAACGCAGTCTCGACTGCAACCACTCAGATTGCCTGCAGCTTGCAGAGAATCTGGCGCGCCGAGCAGCAATCGACAAGCAGTACTAACTAGTGATTGGTTAGTTAGAGCGAAAAGTGCCGAACGCGGAGAAGTGTGTGAATGGTCTGCCCATGCAGAGGTATGGCGCAGCGGGTGGCAACCGAGATCGTCACCTCGAAGCATGGCAGAAGTGTGAATGAATAGGTGCCTATGTATGGACTGCACACGCCGCGCTGGGAGTAGCGCAAGAATGTTGGTTCCTATGACTACTGATACCCCGCGGCGTGGCAGAGGAGTGTGGGTGAGCATCCAAGTCAGTCTCACATGGTACGAAATGAATGAGTTGAGTGAGTTGAGCTAGTCTCATATGGTATGAGCGAGGTGAGTCAGACTCACATGGTATGTCAGAAGTGCGAACTTAAGTGAAATGTCCCACAAGAGATGCCAGAGTGAGTGTTAGGTCGAATGACTAGAGTACACAGCAAAAACAGTTGTTGAATATTACATTCGAAACAGATGCACATAGACTATTCCGTCAGAGCTGTGATATTACACTGTTTTGATGTACACGACAATTCGTGAGTAACAGCGCAGGTGTATTTTTTTTCCATGATGTACAAAATTCAGCGACGTAATTAAAGCGATGTAAAATAATTTGATGTAAGGCAGTACGATGTACTCGGTTGTATTATGTATTGTATGCATGCCAAACGAATATGATAAATTGAGTTTTCTTCGTTTCATTAATTTATAAAGAGAAGACCTTAAATTCGATTGTTGAAGTTGTATTATTTTATTTTTCCTAATTAAAATTCACACTGCATTTTAAAACGGCGATGAGTAGCAGCCAGTCTGGAATCGCTGCCAGACCCTGCAAAAAGGTTTGTTAATTGATTCATGATCACTCAAATTACTTCTGCAGTGACAATAGATATTTTAGTTACTTGGGCTTATTCTACGAGTGGAGTGACGTGAGATTGCTCGAATGACGTGAGAAGAGTCGTATAGCCCCATTTGAATAACATGGTCACTTCACGTGAGAATTGCTAAAATCGACTCACCTCACGTCACTCGACTCGTAGAATAAGCTCAAATAGATAAAGATTGTCGCTTCGGTTCCCTTTGTTCTGCTGTCCGGAACATGTTGGGTACCAAGCTGTCAAATCGTATGGATTTTCCTTCTTTGACATTTAGCTCCCCTATCCTCGCCAGCAAAAGATGTTCCGGACAGCGACAATCTTTATCTGGTAACTAAAATATCTTTTGCAGTGACAGTTACCTGTGAGGGACGTCAAGCATGGAGATTATGGGAAGCATAAGTTGCACATTGTCCTGGTGGATCCATCACGACTTCTTGAAGATAGTGTCTACAGAGACAGTACGTCTGCTCGAACACGCCGTTCAGATCCGGGGCAGCATGGAGACAGTTAAATTGCCGTGTTGTCCAAAGTGTAGCCCATAACTCCTAAATTGAGTTTATCCAGGATCTGAAAAAAAAGATATATGTATACAACAGATACAACATCCGGAAATTCGAAGATTATCCGGAAATCCGTTTTCGTGCATTAGCTGCCATAGTTGGTCCCGATCGATTGTATCATACCTGCCCGCATACTTGCAGATTCGGATCCGGAAGTCGCATGTCCTGCGCGCGTGCTCTTAGATTCATTACCATACCACCACTGTTGTCTGCCACATCGCCATTCAGGTGCTCTTCGTAGTGCTGCCGCCACCTTTGGACCACCTCACGCTGGTTTGGAAGAAGGTTCCCGTTTATATCCTTATACATATATCGGGCTGCGGCACGTGGCCCTTACGTGAACGGTTTAACTTCTCATAGAACTTTCGTGCGTTATTAGCGCGGTACAGTTGCTCCATCTCAGTCACAGTCTCGATCTTCCTGCTGGTCCACGTAGTCTTGGGCAAGTCTACCGTCTTGTAGCCGCCCAATGTTTAGCAGCGACGGACGACTCCGACGTGTGTTGTACACCGTCGAGAGTTTTGAGCGCAAACATACTGTAACGAGGTAGTGGTCGGATTCAATATTCGCACTGCGGTAAGTGCAGACGTTCGTGATGTCGGAGAAGATTAGAACGATGCCGTATAATAGAAAGTGGTCGATTTGGTTTTCCGTTTCTTGATTAGATAATCTCCATGTGGCCTTGTGGATATTCTTGCGGGGGAAGAAAGTGCTTCGGACTACCATTCCGCGGGAGGCTGCAAAGTTTATGCATCGTTGGCCGTTGACGTTCCTACCTGAGCGTTCAGGTCACCGATGACGATTTTGAGGTCCCGCAGTGGGTATCCATCGTATGTATGCTCCAGATGTGCATCTCCCTTCGTGTTGGCAGTGCACGTTGATGATGCTATAGTTGAATAAACGGCTTATTATCCTAAGCTTACAAATCCTTGCGTTGATTGGCTGCCACCCAATCACACGTTGGCGCATTTTGCCCAGAACTATGAAGCCGGTTCCAAGCTCGTTGGTGATGTCACAGCTGTGGTAGAAGGTAGTCGCTCGATGCCCGCTTTTCCACACTTTCTGTCCTGTGCAGCAGATTTCCTGCAGCGCTACGACGTCGAAGTTGTGGGGATGTAATTCATCGTAGCCTAGCGACTTGCAGTTCCATGCTCCAAACTTCCAATCGTGATCCTTTATTCGTCGTCTAGGTCGTTGCCGATTGCATCGAGTCGTATTATTATCTTCTATGTCGTTCGTAATGGTTGTTTTTAAAGGCGGCTTATTGGGCCTGCGCAAATCTATTGTCTCGTCGGAGGGCCGTCGTGTCAGGTTTGTTTAGCGTGATAGTGTCTACAGAAGCAGTATGTCTGCTCGAACACGCCGTTCAGATCCGGGGCAGCATGGAGACAGTTAAAATGCCGTGTCGTCAAAGGTGTAGGCCACAATTCTTAAATTGATTTTATCCAGGATCTGAAAAAATGATAAATGTATACAACATATACAACATAGGGCCAATCTTCATACGGTGTATTTGTTTTGACCTTCAGAGAACTGAAGGAACTCCAAATAGGACTCTCCCAAAACTAATACTCTTGGGCCTTTGGGGATCCAAATCGATCCTTCAGGGGTTCCAAATCAAATCCTCAAGAGAATAAAAATCAAGTTTTTCAAGATTTCAAAATCAAATCCTGCAGGGATTCGAAACCAAGTCCTGTAACAATTCCAAACCAAATACTTAAATAAAAAAATACACCTAGAGAAATTTCTATACTGAAATATTCTATAGAGGAAATTCTATAAATTCTAATTATATTCTAAATTCTAATTATATTCTAAATTCTAATTATATTCTAAATCTAGTCGTCCTAGTATTCCAAAGGCAGTCATCTCGTGATACCACATAAAATCCTTAGATTCCAAAGAGATTTCTCCAGGACTTCCAAATCAAATTCTCTGTATAGTAATTCCAAATGGAATACTCGGAGGATTAAAATAAATTTTCCACAAATATCAAATAATATCCTTCAGAGATTTCAAATAAAATCCTCTATAGGAACGATTCTTCTCGTTATCACAAAAGTATTCCAGCTGGAACTCAGAAGAATTCTTTGAAGAATCGAAGACGGATTCCTTCGGCATCGAAGAAAGATGCAATTGAAATCCAAATCCCTGAAGGATTCCCGACGGAGTCGATATGAATCCTCCAACAATTCCGAATTTCTGAAATAAACCCACTGAAAGCCTAGAAGAAATCCCTGAAGGATTTCCGTCGGAAACGCTGAAGGATTCCCGTCAAATTCGCTGAAGGATTACAATCAGAACCACTGAAGGATTCCTGTCGAAATCCCTCAAAGATTACCGTTGAAATTCCTAAAGGACTGAACTGAAATTCCAGGAATTTCGATGGAAATCCTCCAGGGATGTCGACAGCAATCTTTCAGCGATTCCGATTGTAATTGTCCAGCAAATCTGACGGTAATCCTTCTGAGATTCCGATATTCTTCATAAGATTCCGAAGAGAGTCTTTCGGAAAATCCGACAATAATCCTAGGTGAATCCTACGGGGAATCCGGCAATAATCCCTCAGGAATTCCGAGATGAATCCCTCGGGGATTTCGATGGAAATCCTTCGATGACTACGATAATACTTCTTCAGGAACTCTGGCATGAATCCCTCGGGGATTCCGACATAATTCCGTCCAGGATTTCAACGTGAATCTTTTGGGGATTCCGACGGGAATGCAACTTGCCTTCTGACAGGAGAAAACCTTCAGGTATTCCGACGAAATTCCGTCAGGGATTTCGACGCATGTCCGTCAGAGATTTCGACGAGAATCCGTCCGAGATTTCGATAGGGAATCCATAGGCTTAATCAGCTCTCATTTTAAGTAATTATTTGTATGGTGGGAGCGTAAAAGTGAACTTTAAAGTTTCGTTAAGGATGCTTGGAACTTGATGTGAACCATAGTGAACCAATTAGTTCGGTTAAGAGTAAATTTAAGTAAAATCTGAACTTCTGGTTGCTTGGGTGACAGAGGTGCAACAGAGTATGTAGGGTGTGTTTGAGGGTGCGATAGAGCGAGCACTAGAGTTACATGGGACGGGTGCCTGTGTGAGCGAGAATGAGCGAGTACGTTTAGTACTGCCATCCCCCAGAAGTAGTACTGGGTGGTAGTTCTGGGGGAAACGATGGCGGAGCCCAAGGGAGTTTAGTCGGTATTACCGGTACGGTCGAGTCCGACACTCCAGTACACTTCCGTGTGGTAGTTTGGCAACTACAATGCATACGTGTGCTGGGTTAGTGTGTAAATGCGTTCTCCCTTGTAAAAAAAAAGAAAGAAACGCCGATAAGCCGCCATTACCGAACATGGAAAGCTGGATATATTCCTCTATCATGTAGACTAAATAAATAAATAAATTGCAATGAATGGAAACCAGCTTTATTAGTACTTTTCACTCAAAATCGACTCCTTGACAAAAAGTAAAATTCACTCAACCAAAGGTTTTTCAAACTAACTCAAAATTGAGCTCTTGCTGAAAAACTCAATTTTGAGTGGTTGCACTTTGCTGTCAAGTTAATTGAAAAAGACTTAATTTTGAGTTATTTCGCATGTCCGTGTAGGTTTTTTTTAAACATAAAATCTGTCATTTCAAATAAACGTGTAATTCGTGTTTCACTTCCTTGATGTGTTTTGACAGCTGTTTATTATTGTTTACAATTCGAGAAAGTGATCTGCTCGCGGCGTCCAACATTTTCTTGCGTTTCCCTTGAAAGTTAAATATTTTACACTTTAAAATAAGTTAAATAAGCGCTTAACAATGGCTACGCCTAATTTCGAATTCCTTCTCAATCTATTCACGGTAAGCATCACAGTCTGATTGGTGTATCTCGAATGCTAATCCCGCATGAATTTCCCACCCAAAGGACACCCTAAACAAGGCGTACAAAGTGAACGAAATCGACCAGCTCAAAGCGGAATACGACGGACAGAAGGGTTGCAGCGATAACGATAAGAAAGCGGCCCTGCATCAAGCATTCCGAAATCTGCTGCTAACGAAGACGGATGACATTCCGGCGATCGAAGGTTTCATCAACTTTGCAGTTGGAGCATGTCGCTTGGAAATGACTTCGGCGACGATTCCGGTTGTTCTGTTGGGCGACATTTTCGATGCCGTAACGCTGGACAAATGCGAACAAATTTTCACCTACGTGGAGAACAACGTGGCCACGTGGAAGGAGGAGCTGTTCTTTACCGCTTGTAAGCACAATTTGCTGCGTATGTGCAACGATCTGTTGCGGCGGTTGTCTCGTTCGCAGAATACGGTTTTCTGCGGAAGGATTCTACTGTTTTTGGCCAAATTCTTCCCATTTAGCGAGAGATCTGGGCTGAACATCATTTCGGAGTTTAATCTGGAAAATGTGACGGAGTACGGTGTGGATGGAAGTGAGATGGGCGACCAATTGGATGGATTGGAGGAAAATGGTTCGGGAAGCCAGTTGAAGATTGATTATAACTTATATTGCAAGTTTTGGGCTCTGCAAGACTTCTTCCGGAATCCTAATCAGTGCTATAACAAGGTGCAGTGGAAGATGTTTGCAGCGGTAAGTAGAAGTTTTTTGGTTTCCTATTTTTAAATACCCTACAATGTGTTTGTTTCACTTCAGCATGCCGGAAGTGTTCTGTCCGCTTTCAGCAGTTTCAAATTGGAAGAACATCGTTCGTCTTCCAATAGTAATGCATCCGGCAGCAAGTCAAGCCCCACACCAATGGATATTCCACCAGAAGAGCAGATCCGTGATTCTGGCCACTTTTTCGCTAAATTTCTTACTAATCCAAAGCTGCTTTCGCTGCAGCTGTCGGATTCAAACTTTCGTCGATCAGTGCTAGTACAATTGCTGATTCTGTTCCAGTATCTTAATTCTACCGTCAAGTTCAAAGCCGACAATCATTTGCTCACGCAAGTCCAAATCGACTGGCTGCGGGACACGGAGATAACTGTTTACAAGCTAATCGAGGAATCGCCACCAAATGGGAAGAAGTTTGCTGATTCAGTGCGCCACATGTTGGCTCGCGAAGAACTATGGAACAGCTGGAAAAACGAAGGCTGCAAAGAATTCAAACGCCCAGAAGCGGCTTCCGCTTCGGGGGCTGCTGTCACAGCAAATGCCTCCGTCGAAGATCCTTCTCCGCCGATTCGGCTACCCCAGAAGCGCCATCGCAAGCCTCTCGGCGACCTGATACGAGATTCTACCAAACAGGGTAAATTTTTCATGGGCAATCCCGAGCTAACCCGTCTGTGGAACACATGTCCGGATAATTTGCAGGCCTGTAAAGGGGAAGATCGCAACTTTCTACCTTCTTTGGAAGCCTATCTGGATGGTTCCAAGGCAAAACAGGATCCCTCATTCGAATGGAGGGCCCTGAGATTGCTTGCTCGGCAGTCACCGCATTTTTTCACACTATTCAACAGCCCTTCGTACAAGGTGGCTGACTATCTGGAAAGTGTCAGGAAGAAGATTCAGAAGGACAAGGTGGACGTTAAGCAGCAGGTGGTACAGGATGACATTCCGTCACAGAACGATAACGACCAGAATGAAGCAGAAGGTGAGGCATTCGTCGGCGAAGAAGAAACAGATCAGGTAAGCTGTTATACTATTGTTAATCCACTTCCAGTGGTTTTCAATTCTAAACTTATTCTCCAGATGGACTCGGAGCTGCTCAAAACGGAACAGCTCACTCCGGAGGACAAGAACACCCATAAAACCATCACCGTGACAAAGGCGCAGATGGTTGAGCTAGCGCCTAGCATTGGGAAGGATTGGAAAAAGCTTGCCACCAAGCTCGGGTACAATAGCGATGAAATTCAGTACTTTGAGTCGGAGAATGCAACCGTCGGGGATCAGTGTCGGCACTTGTTGCAAGTGTGGTTCGAAGACGACATGGATGCCAGCTTAGATCAACTGGCTTATATTCTGGAGGGACTGGAAATGCTGACAGCAGCCGAAGCAGTCAAACAGATGATTGCCTCGCTCAGTGATGACAAGGTCGAAGAAGTTTCTGATGAGTAGGGTAAGTTCGAGATTTTCAAGTAGAATTAGAAAATATAAATCAAAGCCAATTTATTGTGGATATGCAACCCGAGGATAGCTTCATTTTCGTGGTGTATCACAGCCCTAACGTGAGTAAAGCTGTTTCATATGAGGGGAAAAGCCATTCATTCATTTAGTTAACATCTAAACAGATAACACTGAATCAACAATTTGATGCCACAATGCACGGTTCGAGGCCGCATCTCTCCATCCTCGGATACGCCCCACGCTCGCCAAGTTGTTCTGCACCTGGTCTGCCTATCTCGCTCGCTGCGCTCCACGCCGTCTCGTACCTGCCGGATCGGAAGCGAACACCATCTTTGCAGGGTTGCTGTCCGGCATTCTTGCAACATGTCCTGCCCATCGTACCCTTCCGGCCTTCTGGATACTGGGTTCGCCGTAGAGTTGGGCGAGCTCATGGTTCATTCTTCGCCGCCACACACCTTCTTCTTGCACACCGCCAAAGATGGTCCTAAGCACCCGTCTCTCGAATACTCCGAGTGCTTGCAAGTCCTCCTCGAGCATTGTCCATGTTTCATGTCCGTAGAGGACAACCGGTCTTATTAGCGTCTTGTACATGACACATTTGGTGCGGTGGCGAATCTATTCGACCGCAGTTTCTTCTGGAGCCCGTAGTAGGCCCGACTTCCACAGATGATGCGCCTTCGTATTTCACGACTAACGTTGTTGTCAGCCGTTAGAAAGGATCCGAGGTAGATGAATTCCTCGACCACCTCGAAGGTATCCCCGTCTATCGTAACACTGCTTCCCAGGCGGGCCCTGTCGCGCTCGGTTCCGCCCACAAGCATGCACTTTGTCTTTGACGCATTCACCACCAGTCCAACTTTTGTTGCTTCACGTTTCAGGCGGGTGTACAGTTCTGCCACCTTTGCAAATGTTCGGCCGACAATGTCCATGTCATCCGCGAAGCAAATAAATGTCAGCTAAGTAGAAGTCCACACAGCGGAGGATTTCGAATCGGTAAATCGAGAAAACACACGCGAATCACTGGCTTACACAAGACATTTATTCAGACGATAAAATCACGCGGTCTAACAGTATTGATAGTATTTTTATTAATAACGATCTTGCCTGTCAAAACAGTTGTCACAAGCAAGTGTGTACACTGAAGGTGTATACAGTAGGGCTGGGTAAAGGCACAAAGTAGATATGAAGAGATGAGCATTGTACCTTCCCACACTCCCCCTCAATGTAAAACTCTCTTTACCTGATCAGCCCTCGCAGAGTGCGATAAGCTCACAGAACTCCCGATGTTTCACGGGACCTAACGGTTTCGTTAAAATATCGGCTTGCATCCGATCTGTTGAGCAATACTCTAGACGAACTTTCTCACGAATACACAGTTCTTGTATAAAATGTTCCTTCGTATCGATATGTTTTGATCTTCGGCTCACCCGTTCAGAACGCACGAATGCTAAACATCCTTGGTTGTCCTCCAAAATGGTCGTTGGTTCCTTTTGAGGCTCCCCCAATTCATGCAGCAGCTGTCTGAGCCATAGCGCTTCTTGGCAAGCTTCACTAAGCGCCACATACTCAGCTTCCATCGATGATAGGGTTACACACGGTTGACGACGGCTGGTCCACATGATACAGCCACCACCATATTTGAATAGAATACCGGAGGTGGATCGACGACTAACTATATCCCCCGCCCAGTCAGCATCCGAATAACCAATCAATTTCTCTTGATCTGCGCCAAGTCGTAACTTATAGCTTCTTGTTGATTTCAGATAGCGGAGAATCCGCTTTGCCGCAACCCAATCACATTCACGTGGTGCGCTAAACCTTCGTCCGAGAATCGCGGAACTTGCAGCGATGTCCGGTCTAACAACGACAGCCAAGTATAGTAAACCTCCAACCAAACTACGAAAGTTACTCGGATCGTCATATGGTTCTCCAGCATCACACATCTTCACATACCCCGGATCCATTGGTGACTTTGCCGCTTTGCACTGTTCCATGCCAAATGTAGATAATAACTTGTCTATGTAGTTTGTCAGACTCAACTTAAAAACACTTCCTTCACGCTCCACTTCTATACCAAGAAAGTGCCGTACTTCTCCTAATGATGTTAGCTCAAATTCCGCTTTTAGTTTGTCGCAAACTGTTTCCATAATTGACTCATCGGTAGAGGCAATCAGCAAATCGTCAACATACACTATTAGAAACACTTTTGCGTTCCCGATTTCCATAACATACAAACATGGGTCTGCCACAGTTGACTTGAATCCGTTCCGCACTAAAGCTTCATCTAACCGACGATTCCAGCATCGTGCTGATTGACGCAACCCGTATATACTCCGCTGTAGACGACAGACCATGTGCTCTTTTCCTGGGACAGCGAATCCTGGTGGTTGCCTCATGAAGACTTCTTCCTTAAGATTGCCATGAAGGTAGGCCGTCTTCACATCCAGGTGATGAACGTGCATATTATTCTTCGCCGCTACCGAAAGCAAAGTACGAAAAGTGGAAAGACGTGTGACAGGAGCAAACACGTCATCAACGTCTACTCCAGATCTTTGAGCATAGCCTTGTGCAACTAACCTGGCCTTAAATTTCACGATTTGATTCTTTTCGTTACGTTTTTCCTTGAACACCCACTTCGAACCAATTGCCTTCTTCCCTTCCGGCAGCGGTACAAGTTGCCATGTTTTGTTCCGCCGATGAGACTGCATTTCCTCCACCATCGCACCGTGCCACTCATTGTTATTTAAAGCTGCTTTATAATCAATCGGTCCTTCAACAGCACATGCGGCGAATCCTACGGCGAGCTCAAGTTCATAATCGTCTAAATGCCGTGGTCGTGTTCCAATGTTCGATCTTCCCGAACGACGAATGTTGGAATTAGAGTTCACTTCTTCTTCATGATAGTCTTCACACGCATCTTCGAACACTTCTTCCTTCTCTTCCTTGAAGGGAATCAACTCAATGTTTTCTTCTGTCACTGTATCACTTCCTGTCTTCACTCCGGAACTCGACGCTTCCATTTCCACCGGTGACGATCCGTTGTCCAACTCGATGAAACGGGCATCGCGGCTCACTGTAATCAGCTCCGTAGCTAGGTCCACGAAACGATACGCCTTTTGCTCAATAGCGTAACCAACGAATGTTAGCTTCCTAGCTTTGCTATCCAGTTTCTTCCGCTTCAAATCAGGTATATGAACGTAGGCTTGACTTCCAAACACACGGAGATGGCTAACATCCGGTTTTCTCCCCCACCAGAGTTCATGAGGGGTTTTCTGGATGGATCTTGACGGTAGTCTGTTTTGCAGGTACGTGGCAGTTAACATTGCCTCGCCCCAGAAACGTTTCTCCATACCAGCATCAATCAACATACATGTTGCCATCTCTGTTAACGATCTGTTTTTCCTCTCGGCGACACCGTTTTGTTGTGGGGAGTATGGGGTAGTGAATTGCGGTTGAATCCCTTCTTGTTTATAGAACATTCGCAGTTCTTTATTGTCGAATTCACCACCTCCGTCGGATCTCACAGCCCTTGGCTTGTGTCCAAACATATTCTGCACCCATCGAACATAGTCCTTGATAATCCCAGCAGCTTCCGACTTATGCTTTAAGAGATAAGTAACAGTGAATCGACTGAAGTCGTCTATAATGGTCATCGCGTATCGGTTTCCACTCGGTGTGATGTTGTCCATCGGCCCAAAAGATATTTTAGTTACTAGATAAAGATTGTCGCTTCGGTTCCCTTTGTTCTGCTGTCCGAAACATGTGTGGTACATACCTGTCAAATCGTATGGATTTTCCATCTTTGACATTTAGCTCCCCTATCCTCGCCAGCAAAAGATGTTCCGGACAGCGACGACAGCGACAATATTTATCTTGTAACTAAAATATCTTTTATCGGCCCACAAAGATCTGTGTGGACGATATCCAAGATTCGGGAAGACTTACGTTCCACAACTGGAGGAAATGGTAACCTGGCCGACTTTGCTTCCATACAACACTCACAAACTAATTTCAACCCGCAATCACTTACCCGCATTCCAGTAGCCAAACTTTCTTTGTGCAAACGTTCAGCAGCCGCCCAATCGCGGTGACCAAGCCGTCTATGCCACTGATGCTGGCAGTTCTCCTTATGCTGGCCGTCCGATGCAGTCAACGATGCTTCCGTCACATTCAGGTAATACAATCCACCATGGCGGGATCCGGTGGCAACCACTATACCTTCACCGTTTACTATCTCACAACAGTTATTGTCAAAAATCACTTTGTAGTTTTTCTGTGCTAGCTTTCCAACCGAGATGAGGTTCGTAGATAGACCGGGCACGAATTTCACTTCATTTACTTCGATTTTTATAGCTTCACCGGCATTGTCAACACCGTACACTATGCCATCTCCTTCGCCTTGGATTTGGGTTTTCTTGCCATCCGCCATGGCGATGTATCCACCCGCGAACTCTTTTAGTGATTTGAAAAACGATCGATTGTTTGTCATATGTGCACTAGCACCACTATCAATTACCCAATTACCGAGGTTCTCTTCTCCAGCGGTAAAAGCAACACCTCGCGAATCACTCTGGGCAGTTTTAGCTTTTTCCGATACATTTCCACCAGCACTGGTTGATTCTTTCTCTCTCTTCTGAGCGGACAGGAACTTTCGGCAATTTCTCTTTATATGCCCAGATTTCTTGCAGAAATGGCAAGTACGAAATTCACTCACAGATCTTCCTTCCGCCGAACGCATCGCTTTTTCCATCTTTACACTTCCGCAACCTTTTCTCTCTAATTGACGATTGTACTCATCCACTAGTTTTGATTTGACAACATCGAGCGAGATGTCATCATCCGACCGACTATCTAGAGCCGTAACCAACCCGTCGAACGATGCCGGCAAACTACGCAGTAACATACATCGACATTGTTGTTTCAAAAGGGCGAATGTCGCAAACGTAAACATTGACTTCTTCTGCTGTTTTCAGGAAGATTAGAGACTTCTTGCGGTATTTTCCACTTCCGTTCGATAGAAGGCGCGGAGCGCCACCAGTTCCAAGTGGTTGTTAGCTGGTAGCGGCCCTAGTTGTTGAGGAATTTGCAGGAAAAGGCATTGTTTACGTTTGCGACATTGGCCCTTATGAAACAACCGTGTCGACATATTTTTGTGTCTTTGTCTAATGTTGTGCCCGCAGCATCAAGACGATCGAATAAATCATCGAACTCTCGCAAATGATTCTCGACGTTCCCGTTTTCAGCTAGATTCGACGCGCACAGCTTCTTTAAAAGCGAAACCCGAACCGATCGCGTTTGTTTTTGATGGTAGTTTCTAAGTGCAATAAACGTATCTCGCGCGAAAACACACTGTCTCACTAACGACAATGAATCGCCTGCTTTGAGCGTGCTTACAGCGGCACACTAGGAGTTAACTTTCTGAAATCAGTATGGCGAAAGGCATCTAAGGTTCGATCTCTCAAAATCAAGCACCTTCATCGAAAAAATATTTGGTAGGCGTAGTAGCGGACACCATCCTTCATAACCGGTACCAAATAGTTTTTCATGAAAAGTTCCTTATTTTGAGAAAACCCACGTTAGATGTCTTTCGCCATACAAATTTCTGGCGGTTAACTTTTGCTGGCTATTTTGCGCATATACTATAGCGCCTGGATGTAGCAGCGGCGGGTAGAAAATCAGTCACTGCCAATAATTCATTGACTATCTTCGAGAAGCAAGATTATAGTTGCTTTCGCTTTTCGATCGTTTGTTTTCCACTGATCGTTGCGCTCTGCTTCCGTGGGTAGCTCTTCATCAACAACGGACCATAAATCATCACGAGCCAATAACATCTCTACACGAAGCTTCCACGTTTGCCAGTTACAGCCATTCAGTTTGGGGATCGAAAATTTGGCATCTCCCATTTTTCACCGGCGCGATTGATCAGAAGGTAAACAAAAACAAATGAAACACTTCTACGGCTTCTCACTGGTAAATTCTCTTGGCTCACTTCTCGCTGGCTCACTTATCTGCAGTGTTCTCACTAATACTATCACTCTTCAGTCATCCGCGAAACAATGCTTTTACCTTTTATTACAACAAAGGAATTATAAGCGCACCATCCGGCTCTTCATGGCCGGATCTTTCAATTTCCCGATTTCTTTCCGTTTAGGGTCACTTGCTGGGCCCATAACCTGTCAGCTAAGTAGAAGTCCACACAGCGGAGGATTTCGAATCGGTAAATCGAGAAAACACACGCGAATCACTGGCTTACACAAGACATTTATTCAGACGATAAAATCACGCGGTCTAACAGTATTGATAGTATTTTTATTAATAACGATCTTGCCTGTCAAAACAGTTGTCACAAGCAAGTGTGTACACTGAAGGTGTATACAGTAGGGCTGGGTAAAGGCACAAAGTAGATATGAAGAGATGAGCATTGTACCTTCCCACAATAAATTGACTGGATCTGTTGAAAATCGTACCCCGGCTGTTACACCCGGCTCTCCGCATGACACCTTCTAGCGCAATGTTGAACAACAGTCACGAAAGTCCATCACCTTGTCTTAGTCCCCGGCGTGATTCGAACGAACTGGAGTGTTCGCCCGAAATCTTCACACAGTTTTGCACACCATCCACCGTTGCTTTGATCAGTCTGGTAAGCTTCCTAGGGAAGCTGTTCTCGTCCATAATTTTCCATAGCTCTACGCGGTCTATACTGTCGTATGCCGCCTTGAAATCAACGAACAGATGGTGCGTTGGGACTTGGTATTCACGGCATTTTTGAAGGATTTGCCGTACAGTAAAGATCTGGTCCGTAGTCGAGCGGCCGTCAACGAAGCCGGCTTGATAACTTCCCACGAACTCGTTCACTAATGGTGACAGACGACGGAAGATGATCTGAGATATCACTTTGTAGGCGGCATTAAGGATGGTGATCGCTCGAAAGTTCTCACACTCCAGTTTGTCGCCTTTCTTGTAGATGGGGCATATAACCCCTTCCTTCCACTCCTCCGGTAGCTGTTCGGTTTCCCAGATTCTGACTATCAGTTTGTGCAGGCAAGTGGCCAGCTCTTCCGAGTCCATCTTGATGAGCTCAGCTCCGATACCATCCTTACCAGCTGCTTTATTGGTCTTTAGCTGTTAAATGGCATCCTTAACTTCCCTCAAGGTGGGGGCTGGTTGGCTTCCATCGTCCGCTGAACTGACGTAGTCATCTCCTCCGCTGCCTTGACTTTCACTGCCTGTACTCTCAGCGCCATTCAGATGTAGTAGTGCTGCTTCCACCTTTCGATCACCACACGTTCGTCCGTCAAGATGCTGATAGAACTTGCGTGTATCTTGAGAACGGCACAGCTGTTCCATCTCCTCGCACTCCGCTTCTTCCAGGCGGCGTTTCTTCTCCTGAAAAAGGCGGGTCTGCTGTCTCCGCTTCCGTCTATAACGTTCCACGTTCTGCCGGGTACCTTGCTGCAGCGCGACCGCCCGCGTTGCGTCCTTCTCCTCCAGAATCTGTCTGTACTCTTCGTCGAACCAATCGTTCCGTCGACTTCGACCCATATACCCGACCTTGTTCTCCGCTGCGTCGTTAATGGCTTTAACTGTACTCCAGCAGTCCTCAAGAGGGGCCCCATCGAGCTCACCCTCTTCCGGCAACGCTGCCTCGAGATGCTGCGCGTATGCAGTGGCGACATCAGGTTGCTTCAGTCGCTCTAGGTCGTACCGCGGCGGTCGTCGGTACCGAACATTTTTGATGACGGATAGTTTTGGGCGCAGTTTAACCAGTGGTCAGAGTCGATGTTAGCGCCACGATATGTCCTGACGTCGATAATGTCGGAGAAGTGCCGTCCATCAATCAGAACTTGGTCGATTTGTGATTCTGTCTGCAGTGGTGATCTCCAGGTGTACCGATACGGGAGGCTGTGTTGGAAGTAGGTGCTACGAATGGCCATATTCTTGGAGGCGGCGAAATCAATTAGTCGTAGGCCGTTTTCGTTCGTCAGCCGGTGAGCGCTGAACTTTCCAATAGTCGGTCTAAACTCCTCCTCTTGGCCAACCTGAGCGTTCAAATCTCCTATGATGATTTTGACGTCGTGGCTTGGCCAGCTGTCGTATTCACGTTCCAGCTGCGCGTATAATGCGTCCTTATCATCATCAGTGCTTCCGGAGTGTGGGCTATGGACGTTGATTATGCTGAAGTTGAAGAACCGGCCTTTGATCCTCAACCTGCACATTCTTTCATTGATCGGCCACCACCCGATCACGCGCCTTTGCATATCGCCCATCACTATGAAAGCTGTTCCCAGCTCATGTGTGTTGCCGCAGCTCTGATAGATGGTATGATTACCTCTAAACGTTCGCACCATTGATCCCTTCCAACAAACCTCCTGCAGCGCTACGATGCCGAATTCACGGTCCTTGAGCACATCGGCGAGTATGCGTGTGCTCCCGATGAAGTTGAGAGATTTGCAGTTCCACGAACCGAGTTTCCAATCGTTAGTCCCTTTTCGTCGCAGTGGTCTTCGCCGATGGTTCCGGTCCGTACTCTCTTGTTGATTGTTCGTTGCTTATGATTTTTTAAAGGCTGGCTTGCAGGGCCTGATACCAAACCCCCTAAATTTCCGGAGGACCTCTCCTCCTTATTTCCGGTGGACCATGGTGCACAGTTTCACTTAGAGTCCCTCACTGGCACTCGGACAATGATCAGCCGCCCCTAACATGGTGAACAGACGCTGTTGTGAGCCGATCCTGACATGGAGAACAGACGCTCAATAAGATTTGCACCTCCGGAGAGGAGCAAACCCCCCTTCCCTGTCAGCATACGACCATAGTTCCCACCGGGGTTGGTTACCCGATCTTCCCTAAGGTTGCTCGTATCCCGGCCAGCACCGCGGGGAGGTAGGGATAGGAGTTGCTGGGTAAGAGGCTAAGGACCGCGAGATGGGGTCTATTTTATTCCTTCAGGTACGCGAAGTACCAATGGTACGCTTTACCCAGCATTTGCTAGGGATATTGGTGTTAATCAGATCATGGTAAACGATATTCTAAACGCTTTAAAAAACATAGATGCATCTAAAGGCTCTGGCCCTGACGGCATTCCACCGGTATTTTTGAAGAGTCTGGCTAAAGAGCTGACGGCACCTTTATTTTGGCTCTTCAGATTGTCACTGGAATCCGGAAGTTTTCCCAGGGTATGGAAAAGCTCTTACCTTGTGCTCATTTTCAAATCGGGCAAAAAATCAGACATTCGTAATTACCGTGGAATAGCCATTATCTCTTGCATTCCCAAATTTATTGAATCTATTATTAATGGAAAATTATTTTCACAACTTAAAAACAGAATTACAAATAAACAGCACGGATTTTTTAAAGGTCGCTCATCCGCTACAAATTTAATAGAATTCATTGATTATACTCTTCATGCGATGGATAATGGTAACTACGTGGAAGCTCTGTACACTGACTTTAGCAAGGCGTTTGATCGCATTGACATTCCATTGTTACTCTTCAAATTGCAAAAAATTGGAATTGAGCCAGGACTCCTTAGATGGCTTGAATCTTACCTCACAGACCGGCAACAAATAATTAAATTTAATAGAAAGAAATCCAATCCCATTCAAGTCACTTCAGGAGTTCCACAAGGCTCCCATCTTGGCCCTCTTTTATTTGTATTGTATGTAAATGACATTTCCCTCATTCTCAAAAATATAAAAAATATAAAGCTTTTAATTTATGCCCATGACATAAAGTTATTTATGGAAATAAAAAATGAAGGCGACATTATCGTATTCCAGAATGATATACAGATGTTTTATACATGGTGCAGAAAAAGCCTATTGCAACTAAATGTAAAGAAATGCAACATCATATCATTCAGCAGAAGAAGAACAACACCAAATACACAAATTATACTAGGAAACAAAACTGTAGAAAGAAGTGAAAGAGTTAGGGATTTAGGAGTGATTTTAGATTCAAAACTAACTCTTGTTGATCACTATAACACAATCATTCACAAAGCTAATAATATGCTAGGCTTTATCAAGCGCTTCTGTTTCAACTTTCAGGATCCCTACACAATCAAAACACTATATATTTCATATGTACGATCCATACTGGAGTATTGTAGCATTGTATTGTCGCCTTACTTAACCACACATGAAGAAAGAATAGAATCAGTACAAAAACAATTTCTACTATACGCTCTTCGTAAATTAGGTCGGACGTCATTTCCTCTTCCATCTTATGAATCACGTTGCATGCTTATAAACATACAAACATTGAAACAGCGTCGAGAGTTTGCAACGGTTTCATTTGTTAACGATATAGTATCTCAACGTGTTGACTCAACTGAAATTTTGTCGAAATTAAATTTTTACATACCTTCTCGGCTACTTCGACATAGGACTTTATTTTTCACTAACCACCGCCAAACAAATTATGCCAAATTTGGACCTCTTAACCGAATGATGGCTGTTTATTGTGTATCCCAGGCTGTTGGAATATCAGGTAGTGTGCGACACTTCGCTGTAGATCGAAGATGGATAGGAAGCGGGCGCCAATTGGTTGTAGTTGCTCTTGGGTGGATTAAGGAATATTGTTATGGATGTATTGTATATACCTATTGTTGAATAAAGAGAACTGCAGCTGCTGGCAAAAGTATCAGTCAGTAGCCTGTCGTGGTGTAGAGAGGGAATCCTAGTTGTTATTCTTTGTGAGAGGGTTTCCTTCTCTGGTCAACAGGTTATGGGCCCAGGAACGATTCCCGTTCTCCATCTTAGTGGGATGTTATGGCCGTCGACGTTATCGCAGTGGGATCATGGATCGGCCGCATAAGTCGCGTGGCGCAGTGGGATCATGGATCAGCCACGTAAGTCTTGGGTAGCACCGGGCGGAATTCATCAGGAGGTTGGAACGTTCGGTAGGATGCTGGCTGGTCAGCAGAACTCCAGGAGGAGCGTCGGAACATTCAGAAGCTGGTCAACAGAGGGTGCTGTGCAATCGTCGGATAGAGGCCATTTGTACGGGCAACGGATTGGGCCAGGAGAGGAATTGTTCGGCGAGGAGGAGCTCTGGACGGGAGGCTCGGTGTTAGAAGGAGCCAGGAGAGTTGCGAGGCGTGCACACTAAGGAGGAGTGTTGGAATATCAGGTAGTGTGCGACACTTCGCTGTAGATCGAAGATGGATAGGAAGCGGGCGCCAATTGGTTGTACAGTGAACGTTCGCTAATTGGGGTTTTTCTAGTTGGGGCGCTTTTTAGTTGGGGGTTCGCTAATTGGGGCGAAACCCAATTAAAAAGCAGCTAAACGTCAGAATGTGATGTCAAAAACGCGTTGATGTTTTGTTTCCGTGTTTGGCGGGATCGATATTTTCTGGCGCGTAAAATTTTCTTTTGTTCAATGCAAAAAGTAAACAACATTGACGCTTGTCAAACCGCCCCAATTAGCGAACGGCATCCGCTAGTTGGGGTGAGGTCGTGCCCCAATTAGCGAACGATCACTGTAGTTGCTCATAGGTAGATTAAGGAATATTGTTATGGATGTATTGTATATACCTATTGTTGAATAAAGAGAACTGCAGCTGCTGGCAGAAGTATCAGTCAGTAGCCTGTCGTGGTGTAGAGAGGGAATTCTAGTTGTTATTCTTTGTGAGAGGGTTTCCTTCTCTGGTCAACACTGTCATGCTATTGTTTAGCCCTTTGTCAAATCGTAGCCAGGATGTCCCGGGCACAAATTTTTTTTTCATACTGCTTTTCAATGATGACAGCGGTCTATGTCTATTGATGATGATGACACCGCGCTTGTCACAGGCTCGGTGTATCCGGAATAAATTTATACCGCTTTTTATACCGAAGTTGCATTTTTTCTCCAGATACAGGCAACATTCCCAACTTCGGAAGTAGTGCGCTGGATTCCCCTAAAGATGCGCTAAACAACGCATCCATTAGTTTGACAGATAAAACTTCGGAAGAAAGTTCGGTTCGGAAGTCCGGACTTCCGAATTCTAAGTTGATGCTACGCCGACAATATAATCAACACTGCGAAGCTATTGACTCAATGAGAATAGATAGAAGGTGAGGAAGAAGACCAAATGCAAGTGTATTAGTGGATGATGGAAAATGTAAACAGCAAATGGTGACGTACATATTTGCACGGCTTCTTATGGGAGCTCGTTCGAATGTAGTACCACAAAAGCGTTTTCGCCATACACGAAAAGCACGCACACAATATATGGATTTCCATACCTTAGTATTTATTTTCATTGCTATTGACTTGACAATGTCTCGGCATAACATTAAACACAATTTTAGTGGATTATACAAATAACAAAAAGAATAATAAATAAATTAAAGAAAAATATATCTATTTCCTACACGGATAAAATCAGAAACTCATTAATGGGTAGAATTTCACTCATTTCATAGAATAAGTGGATCTACTCATTAAATGAGTAAACATGATTTTACTCATTAATGAGTACACATTATATACGTCAAAAAATGTGGGAAATTTACTCACTTTTGAGAACGAAATAGATTGTTAAAATGGGTAATAAAACCCCATTTTTGGGAATAAAAATTTTATGCTGAACAAAATAATTATCTGAAAAGAGAAAACATCTAAACAAGTAATACAAAATCAAATAGTACATTTATTGATATCTCTATTACAAATACATTTTTTGTACAATTTTTCTTCGAAATGTTATAATATTATATAATCTCATTTCGGATATGGCGGTCGATTACATGATAGCTCAACGCAGCTGATAACACATGATTCATCCAAAAATAAAGGAAATATTTTGATCTGCATTGGTACAGCCTTTCCGTTGAGTTATAACTTCGAATAAACCCGTATACTCCTTCTCATAATTGGGTGATTTAACTTCGGTTAGAATTACACAGATGCTATTCTGGAATGAAATGTGTTTTGTTGTGTTTTATTCAAAGACTGGAATAATAAACAAATCAAATTTCTACTTACCAAACCTTCCATTGCTTTAAGCGCTGCAACAACACTCGACTATATGCCTAGTATTTATTATTTTCATTAGTTTAATAAACGAAGACATTTTGGATACGATCTTGTATTGAAAATAAAACGAAGTCTTTTTTCACCCATTTATGAGTAATTGATACCACTTTTCAATCGATAACATCATTGTTTGAATGGGTGAATTTTCACTCATTCTAAGTTGTCAGAATTCCCCCACTTTTTGACAGTTACATACAATAACTTAAAATGAGTACTTTTTTACTCATTAATGAGTTTCCGAGTTTATCCGTGTATAGACTTTTATTATAGGGAAATCGGACCTTTTCGATTGTTAGTCTACTTTTCTACACCTCGTACGTTCCACTCTTGATCTTGTTTAGGCGCAAACTTTCTCCCTCATCATTTACCGTTAGGCGTACGTTTCCCTTCTTCTGTATGCTACAAGAGCGTCGTTGCATACGAATTCGCTGCGACATCAATTCGTTTATTGATGCAACACCTATACATGTTGCAACATTTCTCGCGGTTATAAAAGGATGCAACATCGAAGACCGTGGCATTCCATTGACGATTTTCGGAGCGAGCAGACCAGCAGCCAGCCCAGCAGTCATCAGCCAGCCCAGCAGTAACCAGCCAGCCCAGCAGCCAGCTCAGCAGTCATCAGCCAGCCCAGCAAACACCACCCACTAAAAGCAGTTCAGCAGAAGTGGTAGCGAGTTCGGCAGCAGCTTGAATGCTAAGAGCTGAGCGATAGGCCGCGGACCGACGATCAGCGCACCGAGCGATAGGCCTCGGACCGACGATCAGCGCACCGAGCGATAGGCCTCGGACCGACGATCAGCGCACCGAGTGATAAGCCTCGGACAATCATCGAACCGAGCGATTGGTCTCGACGGGTGTACCTAAAACCTAGTTGCCGTGCCATAGGAGCCTAGAAACCGCAGAAGCGCGTCATATTCTTTCGTTGAACAACAGTACCACTCAGTTCACTCAGTCGGTTCCGGCTACGAACCTTCCGATGTCGGACCAAGGCAGCGAAATGCTGAGTCACGACAACAATTTTCAAAAAACAAACATAAGAAATTCAACAATTTAAATTCATAATTACAAACAACTTTAGCAAAAAAATATATTTTTTCAAATGTTTTTTATTGTATTTCATAATCTACTATAGCATTACGAAAGAAAAAAAACATGTATATGTATTTGTACTAGTCTACGTCGGTTGACGAAATAAATAAATAAATAGACGCAAAGTCGATGATGGCGTCCAGTTGTTCCGTCGCCACCTCGAAGGCTGAAAGCCCATCGCGTTTGCGATTCATCGCCTCCACAAGCCATGGGCCGTCAATAACCTCTACCGGCGTTTTTTTTAGCCGAGATGAAGGTTAAGTGACCCACGCTGGCGCTGCGCACTGAGCTGCCGACTATTGCCTCTGGCCTCCTAGGCGGAGACCTGAACAACCCACCTCTTGCGAAGGAATTGTCGCCTACACTACTACCACTAATTGAAGAATTGACTTGGTTTTCCATTTTGGTCCCACGAGTTGCTCGGGAAAAGAGGTCCACCACACCAGAGCCCAGCATGACGCGATAAGGGACAATTACTGTGGAGGGTGCCCAGGTACCCCACAGGCTCCGTTACAGGCCTAGCTCATTATTCAACCCCCCTGGCCATGCATGCCCTCGGCACGGTTAACGCCTTGGGATTAGCGGTTAGGGACGATGGTCCCGTTGGTCGCACCCACTCACTCTAGCTGATGTCAGAACACGTAAAAAAATAACCTTATATGTTATGGCAAAAAACCATTCGAAAATACTTATACTCTTCATTATGCCACCTAATGAATGATCCCATATCAAAAAGCTAATAACACTCATAAGCTAATGAAAAGTATAAGTTTCCGAATGTATGTGACTAATGCGATGTATAAGTTTTTTCTTATACATGTCATTAAGCGCCTGCTTTGGCAAAAAAGTATTAGAAATATTAATAATAAACAACATTAAATTTTTTTACGTGAAGGACAACAGTGCACTATGGTCCAGGATACAGATTTACGCGGAAAGATGAATTTTACCCCAAAATTATATTTTTTAGAAAAAAACTGTTGTTCTACAGAATTGTTCGAAATATTGTCTATCCGGAATAAATTTATACCGCTTTTTATACCGAAGTTGGATTTTTCTCCAGATACAGGAAACTTTCCCAACTTCGGAAGTAGTGCGCTGGATTCGGCTAAAGATGCGCTAAACAACGCATCAATTAGTTTGACAAATAAAACTTCGGAAGAAAGTTCGGTTCGGAAGTCCCGACTTCCGAATTCTAACTTGGTGCTACGCCGACAATAGTAAGGTCATCATTACCCAAGTAACCATTAGCACTATATTACGCCAAACCGCCATATAGGGCCACTATACGGCTATTTAAAAACTTATAAGCATTAAAGTAGCACTATATGGCGTAATATAGTGCTTATTGCGGTTACTTGGGTATGGTTCTACCAAAAAATAGGGTGGCCCATCATTTAAAAAAAAAAATCATGAGTTGATATCTCTGCAGACTAACCATGGTTAGGGCGGACCAAAAACATATATTTACACGGCATTTGAAAGAGAAGTTAATATTCTTTATTATGTCAAAAAATTGGGGATATGTTATTTTTTTATCTCAAGTTTTATCAATTTTACTAAAATCATGTTTTTTCAAATATATAACTCGGCAACGTCTATTCAATTCATCATTCATATTCTGTTTTAGCATCATTCGGTTGCTGGATGATTCGCATACAGAGGATTATCATCCGAGTCGAACACAGTCGAATGCGAGTCATCCGAAAAGCGGATGGCAATTGTTAAAGGGCGGGAGCGAAACAGCTGTCAGTCTATATGAGGAGGATGTTTGGGTTCAGTGTAGGATAAATGACTAACTGGCATCCTTGTGATCAGCATCAACGGCCAAACAACGAAGCTTTGACAGCTCATCACGCTCATTTGAATCTACTCAAAAGTGAGTCAAAATGACTCACTTTAAAATGTTAATGGAAATGTCAAAAAGTGAGTAACATTATATTTAGCAAGTGAGTCAATTTTCACTCAATTCTTATAATTTTAGGGTTTACTCACTTTTGCGTAATTGTTCATCTCAACTGTCAAACAGTTTGAAAGTTTTCCGTGAAAAATATTCGCGTTTTTGAAAAAAAATAAAAAAGCCGAAAAACTCGTATTTCTATCGACTCAGAAATGTTACGGACGTGTAAGTACGACACTTAAAAAATATCGGAGCATGTGAGCGGATTTGGCGATGGTGATCCCGCTGTATATGGCCCGCAAGGATTCTCACTAATCTGGTAGTTCCACAGCACGATCGATCCGGAGGTGCTGTTCCGTTAAATTGTCGGTGAAGGAGGATTCAAGGCCGATTCCGTGAATTCTCCGATTAGCGGTATTGCATTGATGACGCCCAGGAGCTAGAACTTTGTCTTGCAGTTTCAACAATTGTATATTAATACATATACGATCATGTTGTGGATATATGCCCCAAATGAGGAACACGTCTTCAAATGATAGATGGTTCATCGAAATTGAGTAGCCATCCCATCAGTGCCGGCCGGCGTTAAGGAAGGGCAAACGGTGTAAATGATCGTGGGAAAAAAGGAGCTGTTCATTACATCCAAGTAAGTTGCTAAGAACTGGGATCGTTAGCCTATGTTTTGATTTTATATTTATTCACATTCTAGACAATAGTCGCTACTTCTCCCAAGGCGGTGCCGATGTGCACACCGACGGACACATTTCCCTGACAAAGGTTTTAAGCGTATCAACAGTTGAGGCGGCAACCTTACGTTCAAGTAAAAATCCAGATCCCGACCAAGCTTATACAATAAGCAGAAAGCGATTAGATACAGGTTAGAATGTTTAGTTTAGACAGATGTTTTGATTGTGTTATAATTTCTCCTCGACTCTTATTTTTATAGGCGTACGCATAATCGGAAAAAGATACCCCCGTCCAAATTATGGGCGTTACATTGTCTTGTTCCTTGGCGACGAACGCGAATGAATCTGTCGAGGAAGACATTACTCTGCGCCCGAAAGACGATGATTTTTGCGACTACCAACCATTTTTTTAATTTATACTTAGCATTATTGTACATAACTTTTTTATTCAACTAATATTTATATTAATGATATTAATAAATAAATCTAGCGAGGCGGGTAGCCTTTCTTTCATCAAAATAAAATGCCATTCCATAATGAAGCGTAAAACAGCTAGCATTTCCTAAAGTGAGTAAGATCTACTCACTTTTTGCTGAAAAAAAGTGAGTAAGAGCTACTCTAATTTTGACATGATGCTACATTACTCATAAGTGAGTAAACATACGGTTACTCAAAAGTGAGCTGTTCCACTTTTTTTCAAAGTGAGTCAAATTTGACTCACTTTTGAGTAGATTCAAATGAGCGTGTATCAACAAAGTAACCTCATCGGCTCAACAGGGCTCGTGTCAGTGGGACTGTGCATGTGTGTGTGTCATACCAAACCAAACAGCAAAAGCGATCGTTTCGCAAAGCGTTGGATCGCACAGTGTTCAGTTTACGTTTATTCGTGGCCGAGTCTAGTTGAAGTTGTAAATTGTGGCACCCCGTTCGTTTAGTGCTTCAACGCCTTGTAACTCTGTTCACCAAACTGAAGTCTTCTAGCGCAGAAACTGTCCTGTCGGGTGTTTTAATTCCATCAAACGTTTTCGAAATCAATTCAGTGCGAAGTAATTTCCAGTCGCAGCAGGTCTTGAAATTGACTCGGCTCATCCGAAATTATTGTTCATCCCAGAAAAATTCCCGACTACTCCGTCGCGACTTAAAGTCCGCACCTTCCTCTAAGGATCCAGAAAGGTGTGGTGTGTTTGAGTGCAAAATTCAAGTGTAGTTTTTTATTCAATAGTTTTGCAATATATACCACTGTACCTAACTAAATTTTTCGTCGATGTTTTTGTGCTCCGGTGGTGCTAAATATACCCAAAATCAATTCCAAGAAATTGCTTCAGTGAGCTCCTACAACTAGCAGTTTACCGCTCTAAGGAAAGAAACCAATATCCGATCAAATATCAAAGCATTTTTGGTGAAAAATTTCCATACCAAATTGCGACCAAGTTAGCAGCTTGCTACTTCGTGCCAATCGCGTGTTGTGTGAGTGTGACACAAATTCCGTGGATCTGCTTCCAGCAAGTATAGTAAGTGCCAAGAGGAGGAGTATAATTAAGCGGCTGGAGTTACAGCAAAAGTGTGGGGCAACGAAAGGTTTCATCTACTTCGAGTGTAAAAAAAAACCTCGCAGGTCTCGTCTTCGACGACGCTAGCGCACGAGGGATGATCCAAGTGATTCAGGGAAATTGATAATAATTGGTTGCAAATTAAGCCACGAGAAGTGGAGTGTTTTCCTGGGTTCAAGTGAAGACGACGTCGGTCGGCACCGGAATAGAAATCAAGAGTGTTTGTAGTTTCGGGAGGCATTGCCATCACCGTCCTCATCATCATCACAACAAAACAGCTCCCCCAATCAGAGTAGGCAGACGGCGAAACGTCGCGCATCAGCAGGGGATAAGCAGCAGCTAGCAAGCAAAAAAGATAACGAAAATGGCTTCCATGCGTGGCGGTGGTGGCGTGAAGCAACTATCGGCGGAGGAACGAGCCGAGATGAGGGAAAAATTTGAAGAAGTAAGTACCGAAATGTGCCTCCTATCTTCCAAAAGTCATCAAACAACATCTTCCTTTTAGTGGTGTCTATACATCATGCGGCGCACTGCACTGCCTCTAATGATGAGACCAACAGCAGCGCTTGCCTAGATTTGTGTAGTGAGTTAAATACATACTTCTACTAGTGGAGTATTAAAAATAAACCCATCCAAACAAGCACAGGGAAAATCGATTTCGTCGGCCCGCTGAGTCCCGTTTGCTTGGCCTGCTATGTGTTTTGTTTATCTATCATTATTTGGGAAGAGGAGAATTTGAACCGCCGAACCCTTAAAGGCGCAAGGTGATTTTTTTAGAAATCGTCGGAAGTATTTTTAGCGTAAACTACCATTAAAATTATTAACATTAAACGTATTTTCGGTTTGTTGTTTTAAAACAACATTGCGCATTTAAGGGTTAAAGAGACGAACGCTTTTCTTCAATAAATTTCATTCAGCTCAATTACTTCACTGCCTGGGCTCGCTGGTGGTCCGGTTCGGAAAGAATGTTCGACCGCGACGTAACGACCAGCTTGAAACAGGGCTGTTTAGTAGGACATTTTTTGTTGTGACTAATTTTAATTTTTATTCTAACCTGAGGAACATGTGTCATATGGTCGGGGTTCAGCGAAACCGCACCAAGCGCCTTTTTGACTAACTTGTGAAACTTTGTTCGTAGAATAAAAACGGAAATCATTTCATATTAATTCATTCGTACATTTGTTGTTGGATATCCTCAGTTATAGGGTGGATGGATATCCAATACGATTTGTAATCAATTGGATCTGCCACATGAAAACTTGAGCAAGAAAATGGGTAATTTTTCATTGGCGCTTGGTGTGTTTTGGCTGAGCCCCGACCATATATGATTCCTTTTCTGCGTTTTGAATGATTTAGTTCGTAGAACTGACTTGAGACTTGACATCCTCATATGACCAATCAACGAAGAGATGACAAACTGATGTAGTCGAGCTCCGATAAATCAGGGTGTCCATCCAGTCGGAAAAAGCGGCAAAAAACCGGGAATTAGACCCGACCGGGAAAATGCGGGAAATCATGAAACCAGTCGGGAACTATCTATCATAAACATTCATTTACCAAAGTTATGAACTATTTTTTAGTAATGTTTTAAATAACTATCATTTAAAAATAATTTGTCTGGCAATAGTGTGAGTCACTCAAAAACTTGTTTCCCCTTTTGGTAATAATGGTAATAATGATTGTATAAAACATAGTTTCTCAAAGTGGTGGGCCGCGACCCCCAGCCTATGTAAATCTAACAACTTTTCCTTTGAGCTGTTTGTCGTCAATTTTTTAACACTATTTATACACAAGTGAATCGCAGCATAAATTGAAAGATCTTCATCCTGAACCTGAACCAGTTGCTAGAAATTATTGAGGAAAATTCTCGAGGAACTCGAAGAGCAAGGCATTCTCAAGAGTTTCTAATGGAACTTATTGATGAATATCTTCAAAAGTTTCAAATTATGATAAATAATTTCAGATGATTTTTTCATGAAAACCGATTAATCTAAGAGGAATTAGAAGGATTCATGAGAAGACTGTGTGTGAACTTGAACAGCTTTCGTACTATTTTTGGTTATTTTGTTCAAAAAAATCTGGAGTTCAGAAAGAATTTTTGGCAAATAAGAATCTGAAACATTTCAATGAATCGCATGCTTTGAGCGTGCTTACAGCGGCACATTAGGAGTTAACTTTCAAAAATCAGTATGGCGAAAAGCATCTAAGGTTCAATATCTCGAAAATAAGCAACTTAATGAAAAAAATATTTGGTAGGCGTAGTAGCAGACACCTTCATACATAACTGGTACCAAATAGATTTTCGTGAAAAGTTCCTGCTGTTGAGAAAACCTGCGTTAGATGTCTTCCGTCACACAAATTTCTGGTGGTTAACTCATGCTGGCAGGGTGTCGACTCAAATCTGAGAATAAAATTCCCTGACTTTCCCTGACTTTCCAGACCATTCCTCGAAAAATTCCAGGTAGGGGAGATAATGTTAGGCCTGGATGCAACGTTGGCTCATCATGCAAATTTATAATAATAATTCAACAATAATACATCGCTTTGTAGAGAGATATTTATCAATGCTTCTTTGAAATAGTGTATCAAGCCGACTTTATTTATAATATGCAAGATTCATGCACTTCTTCAATTGATAAACGCAATAAATCTGCGTGAAAAATTGCTTTGACTTGGTTTGTTAGCAACCACTTAAGTAGGCAGACAGTGCAAGAGATTTTTCTTTTGCCCAATTAAGTAGTTTTTGGAATGTACTAACCTATTTTAGCACATTAGATGAACGGGTAACGATCACACTATTTTAGCATTCATGTTAAATTCACTATTTTCTTTAGTATAATGACACAATTAACCAAAACTTTTTTGAACACTATTAGAACAGTGAATAATGCATCAACATTTCATGGGCCAAAAAAGCATCCAACACCAGATCCGAGATTAGAAAAGTTGGCCGAACATAAAGTCCATTTCGCACAAAACTTTTGATGGGTTAAATAAGGCCGATACAAATATTCAAAATCTATTTTGTCTCCCCCCACTTGGATTTTTTTTTGCCAAAAAATAATATTTTGAGAGGGCAACAAAATAAAATTCGGATTTTCAAAAAATCTTTTCAATTCCTAGAAGCATATATAAATCTTGGCATGTATAAATCCTGATACTACTGATAGATTTCTTAAAATCGTTGAAGTTTTCATTATCTTTCTGGAAATTTGCGTGAAATCTTGTATCTATTGACACGACTTTTGAACTCTTTGCAAACAATCGTGGAAGCTTCTACGTCTACGTCTAATCATCTTTCTCTTTCAAGCGCATATGTAAGGTAGGATTTGTTTTCATCGGAAAACGTTTCCCGACGAAAACAAAACCCTATTCCATCTAGGCGCTTCAAAGGGAAAGATCTCACAATCTCAATGCCGTGAAAAATTTTACGGATTAGGTATTTTCGTGAACATCGAGGAATTTTCATTAGCTCTCAAGTACACTTACGGAATAAGAATCCTTTTTCACTCTCTGTGGCGTATATGGACTTCTAAAAATAGTTAAGGACTGCTTGAAATCTTCCAGATAATCAAGAATGCAATCCTCACAAGCTCACATAAATCTATGCAGAACTTATAGTAAGCCCAGCAAAACATTCTAACCACTGCAATACTTTGAAAAATTGGGTCTGAACACACTGAGGTCGTTTAATTTTTGTCGATTGTGGCCTTCGGTTTAAATGAAGCAATAGTCCCATGGAGAAATATCAGAAAAAAATATGTCGTTTTTTTCAAGAAAGGTCTCAAATGCTAAGAGGAGCTACACCGGCTCTATTTATTTTATCATTTTTTAGTTGTTTTCCAAAAATGGTCTTGGAGTTCCAGCATTGTTTTAATTATAGAAAGTTCAACTACTATCAACTAGATGACAGACAACTGCAACAAGCAATGAATAGATAATAGATAATAGCAAATAGAGTTTTTTGAAGAACTCGTGGAATTACGTTAAAAGATTCCTTTGCATATTTTTTAAATGAATCTCTTCACGAAGACATTCAGTTCAAACTTGAGTGAATACCAAGTTTTGGAGCGGAGCTTTTTAAAAAATCTACTGAACATCCATCGAGGGGCTCCAGGATAAAAATTATCGTGACAGTTTTTTTAAATCCTTCGGGATTTTCTTTTATTTCTGAAGAAATTTCTAAACAAAATTCTCGAAGATCAACCAGAATACTTCCTGATAAAATTGTTTTATAATCATCAAAAGCAGCGAATGTAAAACTGAAACATTACCATTGACAACAACATCATCCACCTCTTGCGTCCGAGCATATTTATGGAGTATCGAGTAACGTTTAATGTGGTTTAATTGAGACCATCACCACCTACTTACATGAGGTAGACCATATGATACTTTTTCCACTATCATTATCTCTACATGACCATTAATTTGACCACCTAAGGACGTGAGGATCGACCAATGACTTTATAAGTCCATCATCAAATAGAAGTTTCCGAAATGTTTTCAAAACATTACCTACAGAATCTTGTTTGGAGATTATGCCGATGCTGTAGAGTGCCGTCACAGGTCAACAAAGATACTATTCTGGGTTTTTGTTTAACAAGCTTCCAAATATCTAGTTGTTGGTTGTAGTTTGAACATGTTTGATGATTGTTTGTTGAACTGTTCTGACCTATGGCTTATTTCAGCCATTTGATTCAGTTTCGACTACTTTCACTAGATCATTTTCAAACATTTGGGCGTTACATTTTCATCAAAAGGTAATGTGATATATTAAGTTTTTCATTATAGTTGGTTACTAGTCACTGACTGATATTAGCAGTAGTCAGCAATTTAAATCTATCAAGATATATCGCATTAAATGAAATTTCCCTATATCATAAGTACATCAAAATAATTTTATAAGGAATGACTCTCGCGATTGATGATTAAGTATTCGAACGAACTGACTTTTGTTTGATGGGAATATTACTAAAACGCTACTAATAAGGAAAACTGCAACAAATTCAAAACGACACGAAACTAAATATCTAAAATATTAAAGGGGACTTAAAAAAACTATTTGGATCAGGTCTCAACAGTAACCATTTGAACAACGTGGCTTTGGAACCTCTGTTATTGCTTAGTGATGAATAGAAACAAACTCGATTACCATGGGGAACATGAAAAGGGCCCGGAGTAGACTTTTCGTCTAGAGACAACCAACGGCCATACATAAAATAAGCTTTATAGCCTGATGGTGGAGGTCATTATCGACTGTAACTACCTCGGTGTATTGTTTATCGGCTATGCAGTCTGATGACCAGCTAAAACGCTTTATTAATTCTGATGACCTTTATTGGTCGTTTTTCAATGAATTAAAATTGGTTCAGAGTTTCATTGTAATAAGTGTCCTTAGTTCAGTATATTGCTTGAAATTTAAAAAAAATCACTAAAAATTTTCAATATTGGGTTTTGTGATTTTTTTCCCTGACCTCAATCAAAATTCCCTGACTTTCCCTGACATTCCAGGTCCAAAATGAAATTCCCTGACTTTCCCTGACTTTCCAGGTTTTTCCAGGTAGTCGACACCCTGTGGCTATTTTGCGCATATACTATAGCGCCTGGATGTGACAGCGGCGGGTAGAAAATCAGCCACTGCCAATAATTCATTGATTTGAGATTTTTTTTAATCCAGAATATTTTACATTTTCATAGAAAATAAAGAATAAGTTTCATAGCTTTGAAAATTCTAATATTGCATGTAAACTTTTAAACTATAAATGCGGTGAAAAATCGGCATGAATAAACAGTTTTGTAAAACAAAATTCCAAGATATTCTAAAGTTAATTTTAGAAGATCATTTGAGATTATTTCTGTCTTGAGCAATTGAGAGGGAAATATAGTCCTCCTCTCTCTAATAAGACAAACATAAACATTAGTTGATGTTCTGTTTAGATCCGGTAATACGATATTTTAGTATCAGTTCCTCCAACCGGGAATCTGAAAATCGATTTTGAATGGACACCCTGGACTTGTACATATCGTTATCTTCCTATACATTGGAAACTGGCGCAAGCGGTTGTTGCATCTTTTTACGTACAGCGATACAGTTTTTGACGTAGGACTTACGTCTCTCTTTACTATACCGGGTGTCATTTCAAAATATTCAAATCGACCGCGTTACGCTGTGTTGAAAGATTTTAAACGTTAATAGCGTTCGTCTCAGTGGACGAATTTCTGCGGTAAGCCCTCAATCGACAGATTTCAAGTATGCCTTCCATGTCCATGCTTGATAAGACCCGAAAAACTTGTTTCAATAGGCATGAAACTGTTTTCAATGAAAAACATTGAGATCAAGGGAACCTATAAATATGGGTACCGCATAATTCTTGCATCATTCCATTACCACGTTCTGATTGATGCAGACACCAGCGAATGAGCAGCCGCTGGGTCTGCCGAGAAGCCATAAAATAGCGCAACGCGATTTTTTCCTTTCATTCTGACCGGGACAAGCGAAGCAACCGCATCATCGATTGAACAGCACTCACACCTTTTAGCAGGGAATGAAGTCTGCACCGACTTTGCACCGCTTTTTCGGCTCGACATCATTGAAGCGACCATCATCAGCCGAAACCTAGCCAGTACTTCAGCAGTCCACCCTACAGGCCCGACAAAGCAGCAATGCTGAGCAGATACCGGCAGCAGCAGCAGAGTCGTGCTGAGACCGGCCGGCATCGGTGCTGAGCCGAGACAGGCTGAAGAAAAGCCACATGATGCAGCATGTATGTTCAAAAACAAACGGTTCTTCAAAGAGCCAATAATAGAGATCAATATCAATGCTTTCAATACCCTTCGGGATAGAAATTGTACTTGGGTGTCAAATCCAATATTCTAGAGATAAAATTTTATGCGTGATTTTCATAAATAGCGTCAAAACTAACAGTGGATAATTTTTCTGGACAGTGGACGAAGGACTTCGCTTGACCATGCCTTTAAAGATTTATAAGATGTCCAAATCTCTCACATAATCTTATTTGGATAAAAAAAACACCAATAACAGCTTAAACATTAATAAACTATCAATCGATTTTTCATCAAATGTTGGATTTTTTGGCATTGATAAAAAAATATGTAGATAAACATTGTTTGATACTGACCGCACACAAAGCGAACGTGACTGAATGATCGTCCCATGCTACCAATTCTAAATCTCATCACCCGAAATCCCATGTCCGGGTGTTTCCTTCCTTCTACTACTAACAATGTTGTCTCAGAAAAGAACACGTACTTCCCACCTGAACTGCAATTGGCCTGTATCTAGCGAAAAGTCCCGTTAGGAAATAGACGCCAGCAGCGAGCAACAAGCGTAAAAAAGAAGCCCTTCTCGAACGCGTTGATGATGATGACGCTTTGGCTGACAAAGAAGCGGGATACAAGACACTAGCTGATTGGCTCACCAATTGGGAAGCAGAGAAGATTCAAAATAAGGTATAAGGGCCGTACACATATTACGTGAGCACTTAGGGGGGGAGGGGTGGTCTGTCAATATCTTACGCACCAAATAAATAAAAAATCTTTTGTAGGGAAAAATTCTTACGGGGGGGGGGGGGGGGTCGAAAACCCCCAACAAATTGCTTACGTAATAAGTGTTCGGCCCCTAAAAGAAAAGTGCATTCGCTCGCAGATCATTCAGTCTTTTTTATACTATCACTAGAAATTCGCGGTTATTTTAAAAGATCGTTTTCTTACTTTTTGCACTTAGCCGAAGCAAACAGCTTTTTTCAAGGCTCTTAGAGTTAAAAATAATGTTCTCCTTCAGTCGCTATCGCACGGATTAGAAGGCTCTTCAGTGGAAGGGCTGAGATACAGTCTACATCCCCTGCTGAGCCAACTTGTGGTTTATTTCAGGCAGTCCTTCAGTGGGAAGGTTGCCACTGTCGAGGCTAATATTTCGTGACCGGACAGATACTTCCTGAATTTTTTTTGATGATTCTTGTTCGAGGTAGATTTGATTTGTGTGTCGGTTTGATGAGAAGACCAAGGAATGGTGTGCAACGCCGATTATTTATCTAAAATAGTTGATGTGAGAAATTTGGACATATTATGTATCTTAAAGGCATGGTCAAGTCAAGTCCTACGTCCATTTAGCGGTTATGTCACAGACATTACCCACTGTTCGTTTTTTTCCTTGGCTTCAAAGCCAGTGTTCATTTCGTGGACAACATCCCGAGAAGAAACCTAACGGCTATTGGCCCTGAAACCATCTTGAGACGTCTAACACTTCCAGTATTGCATCTATTGTTTCATGCGGGAAGACCTTTCATGAATTGTTCCTTGGATACAGCTCGATGCACGTTACAAGAAACACCATCAGCAGCAGAAGTATGCAAATCTACGAAGTGTTATGCTGGAATGTACTCCGGGCTGGAGGTTCAGATCATATCAACAGTTGAATCCTTCAAAAAAGCACTGGACGACATCTGATTATCTGGTGCCTAATTTACGTTTCTCGTCACCAATTTAAATTTTTTTTTTTAAATAGAAAACAAAATTGAAGAACTTAGCCCAATCGGGTTGTACGCAAAGGTGACGTAGGTGACTAAGTGACTACGCAGCCTCATGTAATGGATTTTATATGTAGTAGCAGTACGGACCCTGTATTGTTTAGGGGCTGGCAGTAAGTGTTACGGTTTGTCTATTGTTTGCATCGCGGAACTTGAAATTGATTTCTATATGTTTGTATTGAGTTTACACATTCTCTATCCAAATGACTGAAACATAAAGTGAAATTCTCTCAAAAGATTCAGACTTTGGGTTTGTTGATTGGAAATTTTCATTATTGAGAATAAGTCATTGTTTTCCAGAGGTGAACCAGCCAAGGGCTTGAAGCCTCTTAATAAAGAAAAAAAAAAGTCATTTAAGCAAACTGAAAACCTTTTGAGGTTTGAGTGGGTTCACACAATTAAAAATTAATTCGGACTACCAGAAATATGAAAATTATTCTTTCCTTGCAAGCAAAATTTTGCTTCTTGCGCCTTTTCCGAGTTTGTCGTGATGATTCTAATAAACTAGCCCTTGTAACATTTTGGTTTTATGCTGGTTTTAAAACACTCTTGAAGAGTAAATGATGGTCTTCAAGAGCATTATAAAACGTAAAATGTTACTTGGGTAAATTTGATTTTTTTCATAATGCGCCTTTCCAAACATAAATAACAACCAAACGACTAATCTTGTAAGAAATTTTCACTTCCTACTCGTAAACGGCTGCAGAAGCTATCGCAGCGAATAACTTTTTTACCGCAACCATCGCTGACGACCATCACCACTGCCTACGTTATTATTGTTATCTTCTGTCGATTTGAAGAAAACTTATCTTCATCAAGTCAACTTTTTTCTGCTGAATACGGTGGTCCTGACAGGAACCGATTTACGCTTCTTGTTACGCTTTTAACAGCCACTAATACCAACAAAATGATTGTCCGAATCTTGCAAGAAAGTTTATCTTAAATCGCTACATGGCTACAGACGCTATCGTGGCGGAAAACCTTTCTGCAGTAACCACCGGCGATGGCCAACAGCGAATGCTACTTCGCAGTCGCCATCTCCACCGATGCCGATGCTGGAACCACTCTCCACGGAATCTCGATTTTTTTTAATTCAATTTTATTTGGTTACATTTTGTTTAACAATTCCTGTTCTTTCACTTTCTTTTGCATCTTTGGTTCTTTGGCAGTTTTGTTGTTGTTTTTTACATTTCTCCTGGTTTTGTTTTCCATTTTCAATGCTCTGCATTGCTGATTGTGTTTAAACTTAACCTAAACATAATACTACTTATTCTAAAACTAGGGAAATAGACCACGAATGATTCCATGTTCCGAGATTTGGCATTTTTGAATAAATTTGTTTTTAATGTCTTTTAATTGTTCTACAATAGTTTTGGTTTCTGCTATTTAATGAATGGTACTGATTCTTGTGAATCTGGACAAATTGTACATATATTAATCTTAAGAAATTGTTTTGGATTATTTGTAGTTGTGTCTTACACACTGTAGCGCAACTGTCCCAAATGGAAGAACCGTAAAGTATTACAGGCAGTACAATTTGCTTGTAGACTGCCGATTTGTTTATAATAGATAATTTAGATCTTCTATTGATAAGTGGGTATAAGCTTTTCAAAAGTTTTTGGCATTTGGTTTTAGTCTTTTGTATTTGAGAACGGAAAATTAGTTTTCGGTCCAGTATAAGCCCTAGATAGACCGCCTCGTCTAACCAATCGACTGGGGTACCTTCAACAGCTATTTTACAATTTACAGGTGGGTTCAGTTTTGTAGAATTGTTGTATAGAAACAAAATAGCTTGTGTTTTGGAGTTATTTATCTTAATTTTCCAGCTTTGCATATACTAGGTTACAAAATTTTCATAAGCTTGCAACTTTCTAATAGCGCATCTGGTATTCCTACCTTTAGCCATCAGCGATATGTCGTCTGCGTAGCGAGATGACATCCCTCTGGTGGTTGCGGGATGTCAGATGTATAAACATTATATAATATTGGACCTAGTAGACTACCTTGAGGTACCACAGCTGGGATAGGGAAAGTGTCAGAGGTGGTATTGTTTACAACTACTTTAAAACTCCTATTCGATAGATAGTTTTGTATTAGTTTAATTAGATAAATTTGGAAAATTATACCCATATAGCTTGTACAGAAGACCTTCGTGCCAGACATTGTCAAAGGCTTTCTGTCCAGCAGTACCATCACCGTCGATTTAGCTATTGTCTTGTTTCTTTTAATGAACTTGGCAACCCTACACACTTAGTTTTTATTTCTGCAGCTCGGCAAAAATCCGCACAGCCGTGCGCCAGCAAACTAAAAAACTGATATTCCAGCAAAAATGGCGTTTGTTAGCTGATTTTCGGCAAAATATTTACTGATTTTCAGCAATTTTGACAGAAATCTCGGCAAAAATCATGTTTGCTGGGGCACGGCTGTGCGAATCTCGGTAAAAGTTCAACATTTTGCTGAGATCCCGGTAAAAAAAATAAGTGTGTATGTAGTTGATGCGTGGTAGAATGGTTCTTCCTGAAGCCAAACTGTTATTCTAGCAGAATTCTATTAATTTGAATGTGGTCTAGTAGTCGGTTAAGAATGAGCTTTTCAAAAATTGTACTCAGCGATGAAAGGAGGCTGATTGGTCTATAACTGGAAGGCGCCGTAGAATCCTTTCCAGGCTTCTGTATTGGGACTACTTTGGCACTTTTCAAGATGCAAGATAGATGTATTAAAGTGCGATTGCTTAAATTTTTGAGTAAAGTGTTGAAAATTTAATCGAATCCTGTGGCCTTCATGTTCTTACAATTTTTCAAAGTTATCCTGACTTTATCTAATGTTATTGTTTTGCCATTTGGGACATAGCAAGGAGTGTTATTCAATGTGACAATGGTTTAATTTACAGCTGGTTCCATTGGGCTAACTGTATTGCTACCTAGTGTGTGTGAATCCATAAAATGTTGTGCTGTTGCATTTGATTTATCTTCAGGAGAAATGAGAAGCGAGTTATTAACTTTTAATGGTGGAACTTGTTGTGGTTTGGATTTCAGAATCTTTGCCAGTTTCCAGAATGGGCTTGAACGGGAGTCTAATTTGTACAAATGGAGTCTTGGAGATTCATCAACGGCGGTTGCCAAGGGGCTTAGCGTGTCAATGCGATGGTCGAGCCTTCTCTGGAACTCAACCCAATTTACATGATGGTAGTCCTTTCGCTGCCCTTTGGGGCGAACAGACGGAATTGCACGCCACCCCCTTGAGCGCGTGCGATCCAGTCTGACAACGATGTACCCTGGTAGGTTGAAATTGGTATCAGGCTTCAGATAAGTTTCGGTGACTACATGAATGTCGATATTCTGACTTATCTACAAATCTAGCAGCTTAACACTTTTCCGCGTTACAGAGCGGGCGTTCTACAACAGCAGTTGTAGATCGTTAGTAGCCATAGGTGAGCACAAGATTTCCTATCAGCCGTATTTGTTCCAGACGAGTGGAACTTGATCATTTTCGTACGACGACCGCATACGAGGTTGAGTTGGTTGCTGGCAACCAGGAGGAGGTCCAGGTGAAGTGGACCTCGGGGCTTGTGCACGTTGACCTGTTCTTCCGGCGTGCAGAATGTTCCAATTTGTCGACGGCAGCTGATGAGTGGCTTGGATTCCTGGAGAGAGAGCCAGGAAATCGGCCGGATCGAGAATGGGGGCCCGTTCCCTCTTCCTCCCGGGTTGGTTTGATGGTGATGCTTGTTTCCGGATTTGCTTGTATTCTTCCCTCTTCTGGCAGCTTCGATCAATTGAACGGTGGGCCCACCGTAATGAACACACTTGTATTCCACGGCGCCCTCGATGAGGCAGGAATCGGTGAGATGTTATTGGGAGCAGACGTTGCAGCCTTCAGTCGGCAGCTTCGATTGACATGTCCAAAGTTCAGGCATCGCATGCACTGCGTCACATCCTTATTCGTTCCACGGTAACCTTCCCACGAAACGATAATATCCTGGATTACTCGGGCTGCACTCAGTGCGCCAAGCGACACGGAACCTTTCCGGAAGTGCATCAGGTACAAGCAATCACGATACTCCATGACTCTGCTGTGTCTTGACATGGGGAAAATGGCGAGTGTGCAAGGCGAACCGGTGTCCACACCAGACTATCCCGCAAGGATCTGAATGTGGAGCGGAACGCTGGAGCAAGCTCTAAAATCTCTCTGCTGGTACTAGGACACGTCCGAGCTGCTTGGACGATCAGACTGGAATGGTGATGATGATGACGGAATCTCGAAACGATTCGCATGGGCAGGAAAGCAGCTTTTATGTATCTCATTAGTTCCGCCCCTTTGTTAATTGTTATGGGCGAAAATATTATGTGCACCGGTTAATGAACCGGTAACGATTAATGAAGAGGCAGGGCCAATGGGCTTACTTTATTGGAAACATAAGTGCGCGCACGAGTTTCGACATTCCGCAGAGAGCGGTCGTATCGGCATCAGAGAGCGGTCTCAGTATCGGCGTCGGTGGAGGTCGTCGGCGTGGTTACTGCTGAGAACTCATTCCGAAGGATGGCCGTTGTGGTGGCCGTTCTCAGCAGTAAGTAAACCTTTCTCGGAAAATCGTTGATAGTGGTTGTAAAGGCGCATCTATCTTAAATCAGTTCTTTTCAGGACCATCATTTTAAACGGAAGTGTGCGGATTCGTGAAGAATCTTCTTTAAAATGATAGAAAATATAATGGCTATGATGGCGTCAGTAGTAGTTCTAATGGTTGCTACCGAAAATGTGCTCGCCGCGAAAGCTTCTAAAGTCAATCAGCGATAGAAAGTTCAATTTTTTACCAACATTATGACCTTTTATTTGTAGCTATTATTGATAATGTGCATTTTTGGGTTTTTTTTTTCAAAATCGCAATTTCATACAAGATAAAGTTGATCTTAGACGAATTTTCTTCAATGTACAAAACATAATCGCTCGACGACGGAGGAAAGTTGGCGTCGATAGAGGAACCACAAGCGCGCATCGGAGAGTGAGGTATCATTTAATTTATTCGCATAGTGGCTGAATAAAATTCAATGACATCAGTATCGGTCCGAGCGTCAACCGTCACCAAGTGGAAACTTAATTCACTGGGGTGGCGTCTGCTGCTGCTGATTGACTACGCTACTGCTGACCAAAGAGCTGTCGATTCCGCCACTGAGGTTGAATGATGTGCAGTAACCACCCCGACTACCATCGACGATGGCTTTCCGATGAGTCTGCTATCAGCGCCTTCGTGATGCTGTGTCCGCTCCGCTGCGTCCGTTCTGCGTGAAATCTTGTTTAAAATTAGGATTAGACCTAAACCCGCAAGCAGCTTTATTTTGATGTCTGTTCTTGCGATGCATGTACGGGATTGGTTGGTTTACCTAATTCTGAACTTTTATTCAATTATCGGTAATAAATAGTTGAAAATTAGTGTTTTCTGAAAAATACAAACATACGCATCTTCCTTTATTAAATGGTCCAAATTGGAAATCCATCAAGAAACGGCTTAGATATTAAAATGAAAAGTCTATCATATTTTCGTGACGGTCTCCGATCCTTGCTATTCTAAAAAGTGCCCCAATATAAAAGTAGTCCTACGTTAAAAGTGCTTCTGAGTGAACCGGAATGACGGATCACGTAGATCAAAAATCCGGTAAATGTTAAGCCGCAGCACTTTTTTGTTATTTTTATTTTAAATTTTAAAAGTAGTTAGAGACGTAAAAAATAAGAACTCTTTGAGAAATTAAGCAAAGTTGCCAAAGGAAAAGACATTAGTTAACTGTCTTTTGTTTCCTTCAAAATTGGCGTGGATTTCGAATTGAAAGCGAAAGCCCTGTCCTCATATACATGGCCTAAAAGGGGTTCTATTCAGAGAGTTCGTTGACGACAGGATTGAAAAAAATTTTTGGCGCCCGAAGCCTGCTGCGGAATCCGACGATCCGCTGGATATTTCGTCGGACGAAGTTTTGCTGATGGAGTAACCAGTCTTAAATCTCGGCTTCATTCCCCGAGATGCATACCTGCCACAGGCATCGAGGAAGTCCCTATCTCTCTCATCGTAGTTGAGCCTCCCCAGCCAGCGTACTTCAGTCACCCCGGCCCTACGGTTGAATTGGGAGACGGGATCTTCCGATCCCCCGTTACAGGCAAGTATCGTTTTCTTCCAAGCACTTCGTTTCCTGATCCATTCACCGCTTTCAGTCTGCCGCAGTCGTAAGAAAATTTCCTTCACTAACGCCTCTAGCTTCCCACCAGGACGAAAAACAACCACAAGCACAGAGGAAGCCCCTAATCTACTCAACACAGTCGCGCCCTTCCTGCCTTCGATCATCAGCCGTCCTGGTCCTGTGTTTGGGTTTGGAGATAGGGGCTTCCGCACTAATCTTTCCGGCAAGTATCAACCATCTATGAACGTTTCCCTGTCTAAAAATTCTGCAGTTTTTAGTGAAACCATACAGGTTTCTTCTCTTCCGCAACTAATGGCTGTGATCAGCGAACTTTCGTTGCGGTTAGCTTTTACTACTGTCAATCATTCTCGCCAGACTTTGAATCAACCTTCAGCTGCCTCATGCTCAAGATTATCACCGGGACGCATATTTGCCGACTGCCCTGAGAAAGCCCCGAATCCCCTTAACACGGCCGAGCCAATGCCGCCAGCGATCAGTAGTCGTCCCGGTTCTGTGGATCGGCATCACTTCAATCCACCGACTGCTGTATCGTACAATTTTCAAAAAGCCGACTGCATCAGTATAATTGGAGTACTTTCCAGTTTGAACTGGGAGGACGTTTTATATGCCACTGACGTCAATATTTCCGCACAAACCTTATCCAATATCCTGGCGTACGACAACGATAGACACGTTCCGAAGAAAATCGTGGGGCCGTCACTATGTTCGACTCAACTATGAGTACAAACGGCTGAGTCGGCTGAGGCTGAGGCTGGCCATCATCGATGACACTTAATGGGGAATGTGGTAACACACCTCAGGAGATTTGAAATTTATTTGCTACTAAATTTGCCAGCGTGTTCGAAGACGAGAGACTTTCTTTTGGCCATGCAGACGCTCGGCATCGTCGACGTTGGCGTGGAGTCAATAACATCTGCCGCATCTAAGATCAAGACATCGTATAAACATGGACCCGATGGTGTTCCAATTGCGTTTATCAAGAAAAACATCGCTTTGCTTCTAGAGCCGCTCCCCTCGATCTACCAGCTCTCCCTTTGTAGTGGAATTTTTCCATTTTGTTGGAAATTGGCTGACATGTTTCCCGTGCACAAGAAAGGAAGCAAACGAGACATCAAAAACTACCGGGTTATAACTTCACTATGTACTATTTCCGAGCTATTCGAGATGGTTTTCATGGAGTCGCTTAACGCACATTGTAAGCAAATTGTAAGTGTCGATCAGCATGGTTTTACAGCAGGACGCTCAACGGCCACTAACCTGCTTTGTTTCACATCTACGTAACTGCAAGTATGAATACAAGGGCTCAGACGGACGTAATATATACGGATCTCTCGGCAGCCTTTGATAAACTCAACCACGACATTGCGATCGCAAAGCTCGATAAGTTAGGAGTTAATGGTAGCCTTCTTAATTGATTCCGTTCATACCTCTCGGATCGTCAATTGATGGTTCACCTAGGCGACTTCCGATCGGCCGGCTTTTGCGCTACATCAGATATTCCTCAAGGCAGTCACTTGGACCGTTGATATTTCTCCTGTATTTTAGAGACGTTCATTTCTGAGGTGAGTCAGCCGCGGGCTAAAAATCCCATTAATAAAGACTTTAAAAAAACGACGTTCACTACATTATCAAAACACCTCGATTATCGTTCGCGGATGACCTCAAAATATTTCTACGGTTTGCTCCATTGACGATTGCTCCTTTCTTCAGGAGCAAATTCATGCCTTTTCCAACTGATGTTCCCTCAATCGAATGGTGGTCAATCCGGCCAAATGCTCGATACCTACCTTCTCTAGAAAGAAACAACCGATTATTTTTGACTACAATCTCCATAATACGATTATCGAGCGAGTATACTGCGTGAAAGATTTGGGTGTTCTACTGGATTCGCAATTAACCTATAGAAACCATCTAACTTATGTAATTGACAAAGCATAAAGAACTCTCGGATTTGTATTTAGAGTAACAAAGAAGTTTACGGATATCTACTGATGTTAAACAACATAAATAAATAAATAAATAAATAAAGAAATGAATTAAACGAAAAAAAAATTATTTAGCAGTTAGTTTTACTGATTGTACCACTTCATAGTTTCTTTTTTCATTGATCTTAAAGAAAAGTTATAACAACCAAGTTTTCGTTATAACTAGATTTTTGGTAAATTATTTATGGATAACGTTCGACAGTAACAGCCCTGCATCGGCAGTACTCGCTGGTATTGGTGAAGGTGACGATTGAGTTATCCTCCCCTACGCTTTAGCAAAAGTCCAGAACATAAAAAACAGCAATACGCCGTTTAGGGGGCTGATCTCATCACAACGAATCGCGTATGGGTTCAAGCAATTCCAGTCTCCTTGCCGTCGCATTTCTGTAAAATGATTTGAATACACGTTCCAAGCGTTGTTCGTTCGTTCGTTGTGTATCGACGCCTCACGTACACTCAGCAAGTTACAGTTACTACAAACGTCGTACCATGATGATGATAAACATTCAAAGAAAAAAAAACTCCAGGAAGATAGAGGAGCAGAGTGGGTGGGTGGAAATAAAGAGGATAATGACGACGACAACGACTGGTTCTAGTTCCGTGCTCAAGCAGTAAGGGTTCTTGACTCTGTGGGACTTATACGCAGCGAAACATTATGTGTCTGGGTCCGTTTGAAATGAAGTATGAGTCTGGACTTTGGAGTCTGGATAGTGATTTAGGATTTGCGTAATATGTATTTATTTTAATCGAAGGTTGTGGGCAACAATTTGGTTAATCTTGAGTTAGGCATGGCAAACAAATTTTTGGTATTAAAAGCTTTGCGCCAAAATATTGGTAACTTCTATCTCAATATCAATTCAAACACAATTATTTAAATGAATCAAAAATAAATTGAAAATCCTTGTTGATCGTTTACTCGAAACTAAGTGTCAAGAGGAGGGGTGTAAGGAAAAGACGTTCCGTTTTGATAGCGAACTGTTAGTATGCTTCAACTGTAATTATAAATTTTGGTAAGTACAATTGCATAAAGTTTAGAATTCAATTACAGTGACTTACAATTCGGTGGGCCTTAGCTCGCTCACCCCACTGTTCTGTTTAACTGTCGACAATTGCGGCACCTAGTTTTCTTATTTAATTATCAATCGTATTTATTTATATTTCACTAATTTCTTACTTTCTTTTTAGGTTTCTTTTCTTTTCAGGTTGCAAACGGATCAAAACACCACTCTAGAAGTCTTTACCACGGACTATTTCCCTAGGAAACTACGGATTTCTTGGATTAGTTTTATAACTAGTTGTGGAAACTCTAACCTCAACCAACCTCCTGTTACCGCGTTGGTTTATGCGCGATAGCTAGAGTTTCTTCGAATTCTTCAAATACTATCGGTTTAAGCACCGTTGAATTTAAACACTTTCTTAAAAAGTGCGCAACAAAATACTGATTTTCAATTTTTTAGAGCACTTAATAATAACCAACTTTTGCACTCGATTTTACTTGCAGCCACCACGCGCACGTTTTATGGAGGAAAGACGCTGTCAATTATGTCGTCTGACATCGATGTCATTTCTCGCTACGGCGTTGCTTCGACGCGCTGCGTTGCTGCATTGATTTATCGCGTCCCCTTTATTGGTGCTCAGGGTTGCCAGATCGCCCTCTCTTACGCTCACATTCTCCCCCGGGTGTAGTCCGGAGGTCTCCGGAACTTCACTAATATTCCTTAGGTCGAGCAGTGCTAGCCGTGACACCGGTCGTCGTATAGTTTTAGTCCCTATCTGCACAATTGCCTGTCGGGATCGGCCATCCTTGCTTGGTACAGTGGCGACGATCCGTCCACGCTCCCATCCATTTCGCTTCGTCGGCTCTGCTACCATTACCAAGTCTCCTGCTTCTATGGTTCGAGTCTCCTCAAACCACTTTGGTTGCCGGCGGATCACAGGTAGATATTCAACCAACCAGCGCTTCCAAAACACATTTAGCTGCCGTTGAATAATTTCCCAAGATTTCCCGAGAATTTCTCGTCGGACCAGTTCACGGTGATGTTCGTAATCACTAGCTTCATTTTCTCCGGAACGAAATTTTCTTCCGTTCGAGCTCAGCAGCAAAAAGTGGTTTGGCGTGATCGCCTCTGACTCCTCAGCGTCCAGTGGTAAATACGTCAGAGGCCTTGAGTTAATCAATCTTTCTGCCTCCACGACCAGCGTCTGCAGCCCCTCGTCATCAAGCTTCCCTTCTGAATATCCTTCTTGCATAGCTGCCTTCACCGATTGAACCAATCGTTCCCACGCTCCGCCCATGTGTGGTGCTCCCGGCGGAATGAAATTCCATTTCGTGTTGGTACTTGTGAACGTCGTTGACAGCCCCTGGCTAATCTGGTGTCGCAGCACTCGATCGGCACCTTGGAAATTCGTCCCATTGTCGCTAAAGAATTCGGCGGGTGGACCTCGGCGACCCACGAATCGACGGACGCAAGAGATACAGGATTCAGTCGATAATGTGTACGCGATTTCCAGGTGAACGGCGCGCACTGTTAGGCAGGTGAATAATGCGATCCACCGCTTCACGTTGGATCTTCCCAGTTTTACAATCAGCGGCCCGAAATAATCTAAACCAGTGTAGGTGAAGGCTCGTTCGTGGTGAGCCAGGCGCGCCATTGGAAGAGGTGCCATCGGTGGAATTGCAGGCCTGGCCCGGCGGATTATACAAAGTGTACAGTCTCGACTAACTTTCTTGACTACCGATCGAAGTCTTGGAATATTGTAAAGTTGGCGAATCTCATTCACCACAGTTTCAGAGTTTCCATGTTGGCAACGTTGATGGAAATTTAACACCAGCAACTCCGTAACCCGGTGCTTCCTTGGAAGGATAACGGGATGGCGAACGTTGTACTCCACGTCTTCAGCGGAACCGATCCGACCACGCTCGCGTAGCAGGCCACATTTGTCCAGTATCGGCATCAGTTGGAAAATTGTGCTTTGCTTCCCGACGTTCCTCTGTTCGTTTTCTTTGGGTGGTTTGTTAGACAGTGCAACGATCTCATCTGGGTAAGTTTCCCTCTGCACTGCTTTGAAGATGGTTTCTTCTGCTAACTGAAGTTCAGTATGCGATAACTGTCCTGTTCTCAGCGGCCGCTTTTTGGTCGAATTGTTCACAAATCGGAGCATGTATGCTGTAGCTCGTAGCAACCGATTCCAGGATGAGAACCGGGCGAAATCTATAGGTGGCTCAAAGGAACAGTGATGCATGACCGATGCCCGCATTTCTTCGTTGGTCGTGGCCACTGGATCCTTTGAACGAGGCCATTCGTCCTCCGGAAGCCGGAGAAAATCGGGTCCCTGGAACCATTTGCTATTGAGGTCAAAGTATGGCCCGCTACCCCATTTGGTAGCTTCATCCGCTGGATTGACCTTTGACGGAACCCACCGCCATTCACTCGACGTCGTATGTTCTAGAATTTCTCCTACCCTGAAGGAAACGAACTGACGGTAATTCCTAGGGTCGGATTTGATCCAGGCCAATACTGTTCTAGAATCTGTCCAATACACCATCCTGACAACAGTAACATTGAGCTCTGCTTTGACAAACTTCGACCATCGTACACCGAGAACACAACCTTGCAACTCCAATCTAGGAATTGACCAGGGCTTCAGTGGAGCGACTTTCGATTTGGCGGCGATCAGACAACACTGTGTTTCACCTTTGTTCTTCATCGATCGCAGATAAATCGCACACGAATACGCTACCTCGCTTGCGTCGACGAAAATGTGGAGCTCCGCACCATGATAGGTCTTCTGATCGGCATTGTGAAAATAACACCGCGGGATTCGTATCTCTGCGATATAATCAATCATTTGTACCCATCTGTGCCACTTAGCGTAGATATCTTCGTTAACTTGTTCATCCCACGCAGTTCCCGCTCGCCACAAGTCCTGGATCAATACTTTGCCGTGGATGATGAATGGTGACAGCAAGCCTAAAGGGTCAAACAGCGTCATCACACATCGCAGAACCTGTCGCTTCGTCGGCCTGATGGCTGATTGCATCAGCGATTGGACCTCCCCACTCATCTGAGTAGAGAAGCTCAGCTCGTCTTTCGACGGGCTCCACAGCATTCCGAGGACTCTTTCGGTCTTCACACCGTCGATTAAATTGATCTGTTTGTCCGATTCAGTCTGTACTTCACCCAGAATTTCTAGAACCGCGTTACTGTTCGACCGCCAATTGTGCAACTTAAAGCCGCCGTTGCCGTGTACGAATCGTACTTCGCGGGCCACTTTTGCCGCCTCCTCCCATGATGAAAAACTAGCCAAGTAATCGTCGACGTAGTGGTCGTCAACAATCGCTTTCGTCGCCTTCGGGTAAATCTCACTGTGTAGCTCCGCATTTCTGTTTTTAACAAACTGCGCCGATGCTGGCGAACAGGTACTTCCGAATGTGGCTACGTCCATCACATAGACCGTTGGCTTCTCGGTCGTCTTGGCGCGCCATAGGAAACGCTGAGAGTTCCTGTCTTCGGATCGGATTCGTATTTGATGGAACATCTCCTGGATATCGGACGTGACGGCCACTCCATACAATCGGAAGCGGAATAGAATAGCCGGGAGAGATGTTAACTGGTCCGGGCCTTTGAGGAGTTTACTGTTCAACGATACATTGTTGACTTTGGCCGCTGCGTCCCAAATTACACGAACCTTTCCCGGTTTCTTGGGGTTCAATACCACTCCAACTGGGAGGTACCAAACCCTCTTAGGATCCGCTGCTTCCATCTCCGCGGTCGTGATCTTGTGCGCATAGCCTTTCCTCTCGTATTCGCCGATTTGCCGGTGGAGATTTTCCTTCAGCTCTGGATCGCGTTCCATTCTACGTTCCAGACACTCCAGACGGCGCAATGCCATATAATAGCTGTCCGGGAATTCTACCTCATCCTCTCGCCAAATCAGCCCGGTCTCAAATCGGTTTCCCACACGCCGAGTTGTTGCTTCCATAACGGCCAGTGCTCGCTCATCTTCCTTCGTCAGCGACGACATCGCTGGCTTGTAGCCAATTTCTTCGACGGCGTAAAATTTCTTCACAGTTTCGTGGAGTTCTTCATCGCAGGAACATTCGCACATATGGAAGCTGAAGGATTCTTGTTTTCCGCCACCTCGAGGACCGTAGACACACCACCCCAGTCTGGTTTTCACTGCCACCGGTGCTGTTCCGTCGCCTTCTCGTACTTTCAGTGGTAACGCTAAACGCAAGTTGTCCACCCCAATCAGAATCTTGGGAATCGCATTCTGGTAACTGGCAATCGGGATCCCCTTCAAGTGCCGGTAACGTTCTACGGCCTCATCCGCATGAAAGCTCTGACCGGGTAGCCCCAGGTTGTTCACAGTTCTCACATTAATCAGCTGGTGCCGTTTCTCTTGTCCGCGTCCGGTAATCTCGATAGTTATCTGATGTGAGCTCTTCTCAACGCGTGAAGTGTTTCCAGTCCACCGGAGGCATAATGGTAGTGGCGTACCCTTACACCCAATGAGGCCACCAGATCACTCTCCACCAGAGTCAAATCCGAACCTTCGTCGAGGAAGGCGAAAGTGTCGATTGAACCGTTCGACCCGTGCAGTGTCACTGGAATAATCCGGAATAGCGTTCCGGAAGATGGGTGGCGATGGGTGTGATTCTCTGCCACCTGAACCGTGGCTTCCGAAGACCGATGAGGACCCTTGGAAGAATGCAGGAGCGGATGATGACGGAATTGGCAACCGCCGATCTCACAAGTTTTCCGTCCTCGGCATCCACGCCTTCCGTGGTTAAATAGACAGTTCGAACATAGGCCGAGCGACCGTACTCGCTTCCAACGGTCGTCGACGTGTAGTAGCTTGAATGCATGGCAATCACGCACTCGATGGCCACTCCTATTGCAGTGAACGCATTCAGGCTGTTTTGGCTCCTCTTTCGGTTCGTACGACGATCTAATGGGTTCCTCCGGTGTTTCCTTTGCGTGGGAGTACACGAATCCTTTGTTCTTCGGACGGTCTCGGGCAGCACTGCGTTTCACCTCTGGTTCGAAAGTTACCACACTGGTCGCATCTTGTACCACCACTGCCATATAATCGCTGAATGTCTTGAGATCCACTTGTTGAAATCCTCGTTTGTAGCCCGCCCACATCATCCGTTGGTCTGCGGGTAGTTTACCCACTAGTTCCTGAAGTAGCGATGGGTTGGAAAGATGAGCACGTTCGTTGGCGGCCTCGATATGGTCGCACAACGCTTGAACTGCCATACCGAAATCGATAAGCCCTTCAAGTTTGTCGGACCTTGGAGCCGGAATATCTCGCACCTTCCGGAGTAGAGCATTGATCAGTAATTCCGGGCGTCCAAACCGCATTCGGAGAGTCTCGATCACCTGTGGTACTGCTGCTGGTAACACCAATCAACTGCGAACTGCTTCCAGTGCTGCTCCTGATAAACATCGTTGTAGGCGCAGCATGTTTTCTCCATCCGTAAATCCACAAGCTTCGTGTAGCGGTGGCTAAAGATAAAAATAGGCCAATCCGAGGGATCGCCTGTGAATCTAGGGAGCTCCTTAGCCAGGGACTGCCTTGCTGCTAGCTGCTGCTGTGTTGGACGTACCAGTTCATGGTTAGGAATCACTTGATTACATTGAGCACTTTCCGAATGACGAGGGGTCTGAGACGATTCAACCGCCCGCGAGGGATGGGTTCTCGGCTGCAAACTGGTTGAATTTAGTTCGCGTACGAAGTTGTACGAACTGTCGTCAACTGAGGGCGCGAATGTATCTCGCAGCTGCTCTCGGGGGTTTATTGGAGGAATATATGTTTCTTCCGGGCGCGCGTAATTTCGCAGCTGCTCACGAGAAGTTGGAATTTTGGCCGTGGGGCATTCATTAATGAGATATTGGTTGGTTTCTTCAATGAATTTACTCGTGGCTTGACGCTTACCTGGGGGTTCCAATCTCTTCCGGAGTATTTGAATGTTTGGTTGACTTACCGAGAAGGAGCCCGTTTGGCTTACCGGAACCTTGAGTGGCCAGATATCATCCGGCTGGAAGACGCCTCCAACCGCTCCGGCTTCGTCTGGAATCGTCGGCAATGTCCGATTCGTTTTCGGAATAGCTCCGGTTGGGTGCCGCATGTAAGATGTTTCTGCCGCTGGTTTTGGCTGAACTGGTACCGCTCGTTGACTTGGCCCAGTGGATTGCTTGCTGGTCTGCATGTTTTCGAGCAGCTTCCTACACATTTCCAGTTGGGCATGGAGATCGGTGAGTTGTTCAGGCGTTGGATTGGCGCGCTGCTCGCACTGCTCAATCCTTTTCTTGAGCTCCTTCATTGCCATTTGAGGGTCTTTCTTACGCTTCAGCGCTTCCACGGTACTCGGTTCGAGCACCGAAAGAGGAATCGAAACCATAACCGGTCCAGAAGTCCTCGGCGTATCAACTGGCGGCATCGAACGACGGGAAATCTGCACTAGAGGAGCTCCAGGAGGAGATGACGATGTAAGCCGCTTATTAGCAGATGGTGGAGTTGAAGCATCGATCGCTCCGATGGGTAAACCACCACTGCGATTCTGGTCCACTACGGCCCCTTCGAGCACTTTGTCGATAAGCTTCTGCTGCTCATCCAAATGACGGCGCTGCAGCTCTATCTCCATACGGGTGCGCTCGAGTTGTTGTCGCTCCACCATCTGGCTCAAGCAGACGGAAAACACCGACGATGTACTGCAGCGACTGGAGGCGCTATGTACGGTGATGGCGTCGTCGTGGTGTCTGCCGGTACAGTGTCCGCATATCCAAGAACGATTTGCGATGTTCTCATCCACTCCAGCGCACGTGTAATGACTCCACGCGTCGCAGTGATCGCACTGGACCATGTCCTCCACTTCGTCCGGTCGTTGGCAGGCGACGCAGCTTGATTCCGTCTGCCCACCTGTTGGGTGATTGTCCTTTCGTCCTTCCATGTCAACGAATTTTGAAGGTTTGTCAAGAGGAGGGGTGTAAGGAAAAGACGTTCCGTTTTGATAGCGAACTGTTAGTATGCTTCAACTGTAATTATAAATTTTGGTAAGTACAATTGCATAAAGTTTAGAATTCAATTACAGTGACTTACAATTCGGTGGGCCTTAGCTCGCTCACCCCACTGTTCTGTTTAACTGTCGACAATTGCGGCACCTAGTTTTCTTATTTAATTATCAATCGTATTTATTTATATTTCACTAATTTCTTACTTTCTTTTCAGGTTGCAAACGGATCAAAACACCACTCTAGAAGTCTTTACCACGGACTATTTCCCTAGGAAACTACGGATTTCTTGGATTAGTTTTATAACTAGTTGTGGAAACTCTAACCTCAACTAACCTCCTTTTACCGCGTTGGTTTATGCGCGATAGCTAGAGTTTCTTCGAATTCTTCAAATACTATCGGTTTAAGCACCGTTGAATTTAAACACTTTCTTAAAAAGTGCGCAACAAAATACTGATTTTCAATTTTTTAGAGCACTTAATAATAACCAACTTTTGCACTCGATTTTACTTGCAGCCACCACGCGCACGTTTTATGGAGGAAAGACGCTGTCAATTATGTCGTCTGACATCGATGTCATTTCTCGCTACGGCGTTGCTTCGACGCGCTGCGTTGCTGCATTGATTTATCGCGTCCCCTTTATTGGTGCTCAGGGTTGCCAGATCGCCCTCTCTTACGCTCACACTAAGTTTTTGTCACTCGCACTATTATTTTCTTTCATTAGGCTTTATATACACCCAACCAGCGGATGGCAGATTTTAATACAGTTCTGCATAAAAACCTTGCAGAAACTGTATAATAATTGGGCATATACAAAATCTGTATTATTTCAATACAATTATTGTATTAAAATAATACAGATTTGTATTATTTTAATACAATATTTGTATAAAAAGCTTACAGAAATGTATATGCCCAGATCTTATACAATATTTGTCAGATTTGTTTTTTGGGTGTATAAACAATATAGGACTTCAAATTTTTGGGCTTCAACAGGGTTAATAGAAAAGGCAAAAACTCACAGATAGACCTTCAACTCATTTCAAGAGTATACGCACGATTACTTCAAAGCCGACCTTTTGATTGGAGCTACGGAAGGCTCCAGTATTGAATATGAATATTAATCGAACCAGCCTGTCGAACTTCGCCTATGCCTAAGTTTGTGTAGACATACTTGCCAATTCGTTTGCAACGAAATGTTTTTGAAAATTGATCAAATTTGTTATTGCGTTTTGTAGCTACGACCAACAACTGGATTTTCTAGAGAATTTTTTAAACAAATGAAACGAGTTTTTCTTTCTTGTAAATGTGCTTTTATTACTTACTTGACTTGATGAGCTACAGCTCTTCGATGAACCTACGCCGAATGGAGTATCCTTCTCCACTGGACTCGATCCTGGGTCAATCGCTTCCAGTCGCCCTGAACATTGACCTCCCTTAGGTCCTCTTCAACTGCAAAAAGCCATCGTGTACGCGGCCTTCCAGAAAGCCTGCGACCTCTTCCGGATTCTCTACCAAATATTATCTTTTATTAACACCACTCATAATGCACGAGAATGTGAAGACGATAAGAATCAAGAGAGTGCAATAATTTTAACAAATAATCCGAAGGCTTGTTTATTTTTGCATGCACTTTCGAACGACAGTGTTGATCCACATTCTTGTACATATATGCCATCCAACTCAAATAAATACGATGTGAATGAAACGGAAAGATCCGATCGGATTTTATTACAACGAAGCCAACAATTAATTGATTACAGCAGCTTGGGATATTATTTCGAATAAATACAAAAACAAAGAGGTACATAGCACTAACAATTAGTTCAATATTTTGTTACAAACGATGATTTAAATATTACGATATTAGTACCTACTATGTTTGCGACATTCGTTACTTAAAATTTGCAGACACAGATTTACTCTCGAGCAAACGACGGATGGGTTTAAAAGAGAAACTAAAAACTTAGTACGAGAAAGGCAAAAAGATTACTTTCTTCCCACAGCGTCCTCCTTTCTTCTGCGGCAGCCAGCAGACTTCAATCTGAATTCCACATGTTCAATGTGTCTTTACTGTTATCGCCCCCTGCAAGCCACACTCAGAGTTTACTTTTTTGTTGTGCAGTCTTCATTCCTCATCCCAGTCAGTGGTGGTGTGACCCTTGTGGCGCGCGCCGCTAATGTTCCCCTTGTTTACAGCTTGACATTGTCTTTTGCGCCAAATTCCTCTCAATTGATTGTGACACCCACCGTTATATCGATTGATTGTCATTGTTGACTACGGCGGCAACCCAAGACCGGGACCGGCGCACGGACAAGCGAACAACGGACACAGCAGAACGCAGAATCAAATCAATGCAGTTGACCCCATTTCGTCACGTTTTGCCACCACACGCCTTCGTCCACCGTCGTCGTCGTCGTCGCGTCTGTAGCAATCATCCATCATTGGCGGCGGGCGACAGTGTGCCGTTGACAATGATAATAAAATACACACTGACTAAAAAGACGAACCGGGGACCGGGTTGTGGTTGCCTGCCACCAATACAGCCAACGGTAGAATGGAATCTGAAGAAAACGGATGCGAACCGAAAACGGAAGCATCGTAGTACGCATGCCGTAGCTTGCGAGTTGTTTACATCGGTCGCCGGTACACGCCCTGCCATGCCCGTGTTCGGGGGACCCAACCCAACCCCGTCCGCCGAAGGACCGTAGGTAGACCGGGACCGGCTTTACAACACAAGACACAACAAGAGTGCGACACGAGGAGGCGAGTGTGTGATACATTCGCATCCTGTCGGGGCGCAGTCCATCGTATCATTATTCGAAAGCGTGATAAAACATGGGCATTACTCACCAAGAAGAGCCTCTTCTCGTAGCATAACGACGGCCTGGCGTTGGTGCCTACTTCGGTGATGGAATGTCGATCCAGTTGAAGGACGGAAATGAAAACTGGAAATTGGAAACGTAATGCAATTCAAGAAGAGAATGATTTTCATATTACACGAATGTGTTGGAAAGAAGTGTTGAGATCTATAAAGTAATTTCATCTCTGATGATATGCTTATGAAAACTAAGCACAACTACATATTTACAAACAATCAATAAAAAAGACATATTGTTCGGGAACGAACTAAGAACGCACGATTCTCGTTAGCGTAGTGCTTTAAGCTGCAATATATTTAGGATATATGTAGTAATAAGTTTGTTTAGATTTTAATTTAGAGATTGCTTACAAATTCGGTGGCTTAGAAGTTTTTTGATTCCACGAACCATTAGGTTATAATTTAACTATTCTTGTGCTGTAAGATAATTCTCAATAATGTTGAGCGTTTTATAAATAAGTTGTTATTTCTCACCTCTAACGTATTTTCGAATTTAATTCAATGTAGCACTGTAGAAAAAACTAAATTATTGAAATAGATAATCGCTTTGTACCTGGATAACAAACGCATGTGTTTTGACATTAATGCTATCTGATGAGGTGCCACGTACTACGAATGGCATTCCTGGAATCATCCATTACTATTGCTGGCTGCTTCACACCACTAGATGATCCCAACAAAAATGGTTTGGGGTCAAGGCTTCCTGTTCTGCTGAATCTAGAGGCAAATAAGGCCCGATGCCCACGTAGCGTCTTTTCACCGCTGCGTGCACACGGCGTTAAAAGGACGCATGTGTGCATCGGGAAAAAGCGGTAACGCAGCGTCGCCGCACCGATGCACACCTGCGTTTTTTCAACGCCACGTGCCCGCAGCGTTGAAAAAACGCTACGTGGGCATCGGCCCTAAGTCAGCGGTCGCGTGTTGACGATTGCCTCTGCCTCTACCGCTGTGGTATGTAATGCGTCGTCGTCCAATTTGCGCTCCTGTGGTAAACTTGTCATAGCAATTTTGATGGATCGAACTAAACGCTCCCATGTGCGGAGCATAAGGTGGTATAAATACCCATTTGGTACGAGCGTTTGTAAAAGTTACTGCTGCGTCCTCATAGATACGTGTAACTTGCTCCTTGGTGCGCGTTCAGCACCAATAAAATTTCTCCCATTATCGGAATGTATTTCGATTGGACTTCTCGCGACGAACCTTCGAATACAAGCAATGCAACTGTGCGTAGACAAATCGAAGGCTACTTCTATGTGCACGGCGCGAATCGTTAGGCACGTAAATAGTGTAATCCATCGTTTAGCATTTGAGCGGCCAACCTTTATAATTATCGGACCAAAATAGTCTAATCCAACATAGCTGAAGGGCCTAATGAATGGTGATAATCTCGCTGCAGGCAAAGGTCCCATTCTTTGGATAGACGGCCTAGCTCTCTTAACTTTACATTTTTGACAGCAATTGGCTACCATTTTGACAAGCACACGTAACCATGGCACGTAAAATCGTTGTCGCACTTCATTAACTATTGTCTCCGAGTTGGCATGGAGATACTTGCGGTGGTAGTTGTTGATAACTAAAAAGGTCACACGATGGTTCCTATGAAGAATAATAGGGTACTTTGTATCCGTTGCTGCTACTTCAAGAGAACCGATACGGCCATCAACACGAAGAACACCTTGTTCGTCCAACATCGGCGTAAGTTTGTACAGAACACTAGGGGTATACACTTAACGGCGTAGGTTGCTGCGTATCTGATTATCGAAATGTTTCACACTCAATCACTAGGGACATATTTCAAATCGCCTATGAAACATTTCCATAAACAGATACACAGCAACCTACGCCGTTAACTGAATCCCCCTACTGTTTTTGTCCAGCGTAATTTGTTGCTCGATAGACAACCTTCCGACTGTACAATTCTCCATAACACAGTCTCAGCATCTTCTAATTCTGCTTGCGTTAGGATATCTCCGACAAGGTGTCTCTGCAAATTTCGCCTGCATGCGTTTACAAAACGTTTCACGTAAGCTACGGTCCGTAGCAACCGATTCCAATTGGAGAAAGGTCTATCTGTATTAGCGGTGCAGTGCATATACCATGAATATAGCATTGACGTAGTTCCTCTTCAGTAGTAGTAATTCGCTCAACAAGTTGTGGCCAGCACTGATCAGGCTCATACAAAAACTCTGGCCCGTTATACCAGTGACTGGAAGCGTCAAAGCGGGGGCCTTTACCCCATTTTGTGGCTTCATCTGCTACGTTGAGTTTACTTGGCACCCAACTCCACTCACTTGCATCCGTCGATGATAGTATTTCACCAATTCAGCATGCCACAAACTGCCTATAGCGTCGTTGTTCAGACCCAATCCACGCCAACGCAGTTTTTGAGTCAGACCAGAACACTTTTCGTTTGATTGGGAATTAATGGTCGTCGCCTACGAATGTGGCCAGTCGTACTCCCAATACACAAGCCATCAACTCTTATCTGGGGATAGTAACGTGCTGAATAGGCGCCACTTTTGATTTCGCTGACACCAATGCGCAATGAACAATTCCCTTATCATCCTCTACTCGAAAATAAGCCACGGCAGAGTATGCGTCCTCGCTTGCGTCAACAAAGATGTGCAGCTGAAGTGTCGATTACAATCTAGTGCTTGCGTTGTGAAAATAGCAACGGGGTACTTGAAGTTCTCCAATGGTGTCGAATAAAGCAATCCATTTCTTCCAGCGTCCGAAGACATAATCGTTTACGCGTTCATCCCACTGATTTTTTGTCCTCCAGACCTCCTGCATCATGATCTTGCGGTGTACCAAAAACGAAGCTAGCAAGCCAAGCGGGTCAAATAAACTCATTACACATTTTTGGATCTGTCTTTTAGTTGGCCTGGTTCCATTATCGATGAGTTGAACGATTTCGTTGCGAAACGTTGTTGAAAAGTGCAATTCGTCTGATTCTGACTGCCAGAGCATTCCTAGCACCCGTTCTGCGTTGTCGTTTCCTTTCGAAATCAACTCTTTAACTCCTTCCGCCTGTGTTCCACCAAGATGGTCTAAAACAGCAGCACTGTTTGATCCCCAGTTTCGTATCGCAAATTCCCCTTTCGAATGTATAAACTTCACACTTTTAGAAACCTCCTTAGCCTCTTCGACGCTTTCGTAGCTACCAAGGTAATCGTCCACATAATGGCACATTACTATGTCATTCGCTGCCTTAGGGTACTGTGTGGCGAATTCTGCTGCATTTTTATTTTTCACAAATTGCGCAGACGACGGTGAACAAGTTGCGCCGAAAATTGCGACGTCCATCGCAAAGATTTGAGGAGCTTGTTCGGGATTACTGCGCCACAGAAACCGTTGAGAATGACAATCAGCAATGACAATCAGTTCTATTTCGTCGTAGCGCCATATCAAGCCAGTCTGGAAACGATCCCCAATTCTAATCGTTGTTTCTTCTAATATTTTTTGAGCTCGTTTGTTCTCATCGAACATCAATGGTTTAGCTGGTTCAGCTCCCACGTAATCTGCGTTGAAATATTCTTTCATCATTGCCTCGAATTTATTGTTGGTATCGCACTCACAGATATGAAGGCTAACGTGTTCTGGGTTATTTTTAAAATCCAGACTCCCGTATACACACCAACCCAGGCGCGTTCTGGTTCCTATTGGTCCCCGGATACCTTCCCTTTTTCCAGTGGTACAGCGGGCTCGAGATTCCGAAGTCCTAGCAGAAGACGCGGTACAGCATTTTCGTAACGTTCTACAGCGAGTCCCGATAGGTGTCGGAAGTTCTTCTGCAGCTCGTCAAAACGTAGTGTCTGACGGGGGAGATTGAGAGATTCAACGGTTCTAACGTTTAGAAGGTGGTAACGATTTTGTTGACCAACTCCAGAAACATCCAAGGATATCATATTTGACTCAGGTTCCAATCTAGACATGTTCGTTACACACTTAAAATAAATCGCCGAATTCGGTAAAATTTTACCGAAATCTCAACAGCAGAACTGTTCGGTAAATAATTTAACTGATTTTCGGTGATTTTGTCAGTTGAGCAATGGAAAAAATTACAAAAAATCTGTAAAATAAATTACCGAACAGTTCTGCTGTTGAGATTTCGGTAAAATTTACCGAATACGGTGAAATGAGGTAAGTGTGCAGGCACAACGCTGCGCTTTTCCCCCGTCAAGGAATGCATATACTTTCACGGATTTTGTAGGGCCATGGAGCACAACAGGAAGAATTCGAAACAGCACAGTTTTTTTTGTTTTTGTTTTTTTTTTCTTGGGGCGTAGAACCACTGCGTCCATTGAGTTGAACTTTTGTGGTATACCCCTGATTACTCTTAACTATGTATTCGCATCTTGTAGGTTGATTACCATTTGTCAAGTAAACAACCTAAGACGCGTCTTTTCCCAGTCCGGTATAATTGAGTTAATAAAACCCACTACCTTTCCAGGATTTGCAGTCCAAATATCTCCTGGTTGCATAAAGCCACTATTCAGAAATTTTGATCTACCCTTGTACAATGCATCGCAACTGCAAAGCAGATGTTCCGAGGTTTCACGTTCCATGTTACAGAAACGACAGATATCATTCTGAATCTGGCCAATATTTTTCAAGTGATATCTGCTCGGGCAGTGTCCGGTTATTAGGCCAGTGAAGGTGCAAAGAGCTCTCTTGCTGAGCTCCAAGAGCTTTTCAGTTACTTTAACATTGGGAATTATAAATCTCTTTGATTGAGCACACTTTTCGGCAACCAACCAGTTGGTCATCAACCTTTGTGCTTCCCAGGATTTCAATTCCATTTTTATAGTACAGTATGATATACCGCAGAAAGGTTCTGGGCCAATAAACTGTGTGTTTAAACCTCGTTTTGCAAGCTCGTCTGCCTTTTCATTACCTTCGATGCCACAGTGTCCTGGAACCCAGTACAGATTTACGGAGTTCTCTTGGCACACTTTTCGCAATGAAAGAATGCAGTCCCAAACAAGTTTTGATGTACATTTAAAGCTACTCAATGCTTTGAGTGCCGCTTGACTATCTATGAAGATACAAATATTTGCATATCTATACTTCTTCTCTACACAGATATTAGCACATTTCATTATAGCAAAAATCTTCGCTTGGAACACAGTTGGATAGTTTCCCATTGCCACTGAGATCGATATCCCAGGGTCGAAGATTCCTGCTCCCGTTTTTGTTCCTATTTTTGAGCCATCTGTGTATAATTTTATGGAACCGTCCCGAACAGTGGGACCTCCGACTTCCCAGTCCATACGTGATGGCTCACGTATGTAATAAGGAATGTCATAGTTCTCCACAGGTTTCATCCAGTCTCCACTCATATTCATCACTGGCCCAGATTGTCCGAAGTGATGAATTTCAGGGTTGTTGTGGTTTTCCACCGCTTGTCGACACTGCTGACACTTCTTGAAAATGTTGCCGGTCGACAAGAGGCTCTTTATTTATTTATTTGATTTATATGATCATCGTATGGCGAATTCCTTTCAGTTGCAGGGAACCTAGGAATTTGTACGTTCGATGACGCGGAAACTGTCGGCATCCACCAGGTGACCCCGGTGTAGATGTATGGATCGACATTTATCGATACCAAACTCCATCCGGATGTCGTTGCTAAATACCGTTACAATCCGCAGAAATTGGTGCAGCTTCTCCACAGATTCCGCAAATAGCTTCAAGTCATCCATAAAGAAGGTGTGGGTAATGTTTGTACTCCTTTCCCCACTCTTCAAATGATAGCCATAGTTGTATTGGTTGAGAGCTCTGCTAAGAGGGTTCATGGCAAGGCAAAACCATAGAGGACTAAAGGTATCGCCTTGGAATATGCCCCTCCTGATGCTGAGAGTCCTGGACCGTAACACCTTTTCTCCATCTTTAATGCGTAGGGATGTGCTCCATAGCGTGCTGCATTAACCTGATGACATTACCGTCTATCTTATTCAACTGCAGTACCTTAAGAAGGTACGAGTGAGGTACTAAGTCGTATGCCTTTTTATAGTCGATATACGCCATGCTCAGGTTTCTTTGCTTGTGGGATGGCCTGCCCAACAACGACTGCATCAATGATGACCTGATCCTTGCAGCCTCGTGTGTTGCGTCGACAACCTTTTTGTTCCTCGGTCATCAGGTTGTTGACGTCGCAATGGTTCTGCACCCTCTTCGCTACTACCGATGACAGCACTTTGTACAGACTCGAAAGGCACGTTGTTGGTCTGTACTTGGCTGGGTTCAAAGCGTTCCGATCCTTCAGCAGAAGATAAGTGACAGATAAGTGATGAATTCCGTAGCTGCCCGGGGTTATCTAGTACCGTGTTGAAGCACTCCGCCATCCGCCCGTGGACCGTTGTGAATTGCGTTGCGTTGCGTTGTAACGGAGTATTTCGTAGGTTGTATACTGATAGCTGTCATGTATATTCTTTAACACTTTCACCCCAATTGCTTATGGATTTCCACTTGGGATTTAATGGCAATCCAATTGGGGGTCCAAATGATAAAGCATGAAAGCTATCATTGCTGGCCACGCCCATCTTCTCCGTTACTAGGGAAGGGAAGGAAATGATGATATGACATCTACTTAACAAGAGGCCAGCGACTCACCGACGCCCTCATAGATGTCAAGGAGTTGGATGGTTGGTAGGGTTTGAGGTTTAGGAGTATCATTATAAGCAAATGATAGAACTTTGGTAAAAAAACGTTGGAAGTGTCTTTGCTAAGAAATTTATATCACTCCGTTATCCTGGCTGATGATTTCCCTTGGATGGGGCGAAGGTATTAGCCTTGCCCTGGCTAATTAGCCTAGGTTTAAGCGCCTTTGCTCGCTCTCTGAAACGATAAAGAGCAAACATAAATTAAAACCCCTTCCCCCCTTATATGTTTTTAGAATTTAAATTAAAATTAAAATTCAGTGATTGCAATTTTGCGTAAATATTATTGACTGTGAAATAAGACACTTCATAGCTAAAATGTAAATTATGCGATAACTTTGAATGATTCTATAACTATCTTGAGCAGAGCAAAAAAAAATACATATTCATAAACATCTTTGTAAACTTGTCTAAACGGATTTTTTATATCTCATATGCTCGTTAAGAGCCTCAGGTAATTGATTAATAGGTTGAGAAATACAACGTTTTGTGCAGTTTATGTAAATATCTACGGAATACATAGTTTCCGTATCCCTGAACAATCACTACCAAGTTTATAAATCTGATTCACAATTGCAGTAAATATATTTTAACGTAATGGAAAGAATCAAGTTTAGGGGATCTATATAATTAAACAACATTCAACCTGTTCCAATTCTACAAATCAAATCAACTCTTGAAAGACAGACTATCTGTGATGATTCAAAAAGTTCAACTTTAAATTAATATAGAAACAGGTCAAATAACTCATTATAGAAAACAATGTATTCTGTCAATTAAGCCCAAACCGATATCAAACAAACATAGTTATCAAATTTGGAACCGTTATGATATAAGCCATCCAGAGGCGTCGCGTCCGCATGTGCAACCTGTGCACTGCACAGGTAGCAATTTTGTCCCCAACATTTAAACTCTCAATAGATTTCTTGTCATTCTTTTACAAATACTTGGATCATGTGCATTTGTCATATGTTTAGTACAAATTTAACGATTGAGTATAAATACATAATCGTAAAATATGCACGTAATTTTTACAGGCGACATGTGATATGAGGCAACCGAAATGCTACGATGGGGGCGCGATACCATTACTCCACGATACCGAATCGACGACGCACCGCCACATGTTGTCCAACACGTGCAGTTTCAGCAGGAAACGGTTTGCCATGCATCATACACGCATTATTTTGTATGTGTAGGTCATCCGCTTTAACCGCAATCGCCGATGTATATGTAGCCAAAGCGTTCATCGTTTGCAGTGCACGGTTTGGTGCCGATCCAGAAAAGCACATCGGTTTGGTGCCTACCGAGTAGGTAACCCATACCGCTTCAAACAGCGCATGCACGTTTGGTTGAAGAGCGCGCAATCGGAACAAAATAGAAAAAGAAAAGAGGTGGTGATTAAATGAATTTTCTGCTCTCTCAAAGCGTTCCATGGCGAAAGTCCGGTTTTGAATAAGCACAACTTAGCGGGTAGAGGAGTAGGAAAATGTCCATGGTTTAATACAAATTAATGAAAAATTGCATGATCTGCTGTGTACGCTGATGGAGGGAAGTACACATCTAAAAATGTTCGACATCTGTCCACGTGGTAAACAGCCCTTCGAAAAAAAAGATTCATCTAAGAAATAAACTATAATAGAATAATTAATATTTAATTGAGTAACGTTTAGATTACAGATATGTTCCTATTTTAGCACGTTCCGATTTTATCACGCTCCGATTTTGTCACCCTCCGATTTCGTCAACAAAATTATTCCGTTTTCATCAACAAGAAAATTCAATCATTTTATTTTTAGATTTAGCCTTTAAAATAAACTAACTTGGGTTAGTTTTTGGTTAAATGTTGTATTTGTAATATTTCAAGCAGTAACGGTAATAAGACCGTTACTAACAAGTGAAGATTCTTTTCGCCGACTTTCCCTAATCGAAATAAATGTGATAAGATGCGGGTTTGTTTGCCCTTTATTACTTCAGGACGAAGGATTACATTGTTATGTAGCGTTCTGATATAACTGAAAAATCGTTGAAATACTTTTTCGGATGTTCTAGGCCGTCCAAACTATTCTGGAGTACATATCCTCGAATGCATCAAGAAATATGTCTACAAAAAAATTGTCCTAAGCTGAGATATATGCCCAAAAATATTTATGTGATCATAAGACATAAATAAATCGCCTGCTTTGAGCGTGTTTACAGCGGCACACTAGGAGTTAACTTTCTCAAATCAGTATGGCGAAAGGCTTATTCCGATTTTGTCACTGTTCCGATTTTATCAACTGAAACTCACGGACCGTGTTGATAAAAACGGAACATATCTGTATAAGCTTCATTGTAGAGACCCCATTTTTCTGATATGTATGACATGCTAATTACAAATGTGTATTATCTGTCTAATCATTCTTAATATATTTCAATTTTATGAACACATAATTATTAAGACTTGTCTTATTCTACGAAATTAACTTGAAATAAAATTAAAAAATACCGTTTCATTGAATAGCTGTCTTATATGTCATATTGAAAAGCATTATGATTCCCCAGATTAGTTTGTTTTTCAATTAAACCCACTTTCACTTTAAGTTTAGTTTGAGCTTAATTCGATAAATTAGATGTAGCTAAGAAGCAGATAGACGGAACAAATGGAAAACACGGTTGAAGATAGATCATTCATATTGGATGTGTTATTATAGGTCCCTTTTTCAGGTCAGGTTTTTTCTCAAAATATTTAACTTTGATACGGGAAGCACGAACAATTATCAACTCGTCATAATTTACATTATTGAATGCTTAACTTTTTTTCTACAACAAATATAATTAAAAAAAAGTATCACCGGCGCGTGCTTACTCGTAATTTTAATGCTGATACATTGACAGCTACATCAAACAACTGAAAACCGAAATACACCGCTCGGTGCACAGGTTGAAGAATTGACCACGCGACGCCTCTGAAGCCATCTAAAAAATACTAATTAGAACGAACTAACCGGCATCCAATTCTTAAATGTTTTCTTCTTGAACCGCTTCGTGAGACACCTATTTCTGCAAATGTTTATTCACCAGAGCGTAGTGGGTCCCACAACACCGTGGACCGTTGTGATTTTTTTATACCAGAAATTATGCACAAAATCAGGTCCTGGTGCAGCCCAATTCCTGGTATACCGGGTAGCCTCACGTATGTTATGGGCGGTCACGTTGATAGCGGCCATGTCTCCAATTCCACCACAATATCGCTCTTCTTCTGCCATCCACACCCCATCGCCGTTGTGTAAGACGGGGTTCTCCCATAGATTGGACCAAAACTGCCGGACCTCTCCAATCTCCGGAAGACCCTCGCCAAAGTCAGCTTTGTCGTTTCGGATGTGGTTGTAGAACTTCCCTTTTCGTTGATGTTGAACATTCGATTTTGGTCCTTCCTCTTCGAACATTCTCCATACCGACGCAGTCGCTTTGCAAGAGCACTCAACCGCTGTACATGGGTGTCGAGGATCTCAGTTATGTTCGCATCGGTGAGATCACGGAGTTCTGTGGGTTTCACAATTTCAGCAACATTCCGAACTAGCCTGGTTGATCGATTCCCCTGCTTGTACTGTGTTAATCGACCAACCTTTGACCGCAGTGTGGCGATGCGGGTCTCCAGACGTCGCATCCACGCAGGTTTTCGTGCTTTGGGGCGTGCGCGTTCATCACTCTCACCTTGTGGGCGCGTTCGCAATCCCAACGTTCTTACAACAGCCACTGCAGCCGAATATACGATAAATTGCAGCTCCTCAAGGTTCTCCGCGGTTTCCAAGTACTGTGGCAAAATATCCTGGTTAAGAATGCTTACTGTACTCGTCAACCGATAGGAGTACTGCAACTTGGGTATCCGTTGTCGGGACATGGGGTCTGTCCCACGGAACTGTGTAACTGCTGTGCCCATATGATTGGCTAGTTCGTCCTTCAATTTCTGTCGTTGCAATTCCACTGTTGGTCCTGGAGCGGCGGGTGCAATCGAATCGCGACGGTTACTTGCGATTGATGCATCCAACCCAACAGAACTCCTTCTCGACGTATCGCTCGATCTTGCCTCCTCCTCCTCTCCTAGTTCCCTCTGCACTTCCCGCTTGATGTACTCTACGTCTTCTGGAGTCAGCATATTATGTGACATAATAGCTCTCTGGCGTGTGTACAACTTGTTCTGGTCAAACTGGGGTGCAAACCGAGGGTACCTCTCATTAAACATCTCCAGCATCGCCGGTCTGCCGGACATATCCGTCTCCATCCTGGTGCAAACGTAGTAGCAACGGATCACGTACTGATTCATCTCCCTTGTCCACATGATCCGTTGGCGTCGGCGGCCCGCTAACGTGAGTGATTGACGTCGATCAACCACAGCAACATCAGCAGGTGCAGCATTGGTGATTTCTTCTGCTGCCGTTTCTGGTTTGCCTTGTCGGCACGGGTTGAGCCCGATGACTAGAGGGTCGCTGTTGTACCTCTCCTTCCTCTAGCCGCTGGCCACTCGCTCTGTCCCCCGTTCAAGGACCAGCTCCAGTAGGGGCTCCCTCCTCGGGCAATCGCATGGGTGGTATTCTTCTTGAGCGTAACTCCATATCTGGGCGTGCTTTCATTCCCGGAAGCTACGGGTTCTGTAAAGTTATTTAATTCTTTACAGTGCTAAATAGCTAGGTCCAAGCGCCAGTGGTTTTGGGTGGTATTGTATAAAAATCTAAAAGCTTACAAACTTTTCTTTCACTTTTTGTATAAGAATCTAACAATTTCGCATAGGCCCAGTTCTTATACAGGTTTTGGTAGATTCTTATTCAGAATTGTTAGAAAATCTAACAACCGCCGGTTGGGTGCACGGATTCCACTCGGAATAACCTCTGATTCCAATCGGAGTCCCCTCGGATTCCACTCGGAATTCCATCGAATTCCAATCGGATTCACATTCCCTCGGATTCCTACTCGAAATCCCCTCCGATTCCACTCTGAATCTCCTTTGATTCCACTCGGAATCCGCTCGGATTCCACTCGAATACCCTCGGATTTCAGTCGGATTTCACTCAGAATCTTCTCGTTTCTCACTCGGAGTCACCTTTGATTCCAATCGGAGTTTCCTTGGATTCCACTCGGAATCTCCTCTAATACTACTCGAAATTCCTTTCTGATTACACTCGGAATCCATTCGAAATCCCCTCGAATTCACATCGGAATCCCCTCTGATTCCACTCGGAATCTCCTCGAATTCAACTAGGATTCGCATTTCCTTGGATTACACTCGGAATTTTCTCTGGTTCCTCTCGGAATCCGCTCGATTTCTACTCGAAATGTGCTCGGATTCCACTCGGAATCCCCACGAATTCCACTCGGAATCTCCACGAATTCTACTAGGATTCGCATCCCCTCAGATTTCACTCAGAATCTCATTTGATTCTACTCGAAATCCCCTCGGATTCCACTAAGAGTCCCCTTGGATTCCACTCGGAATTTCTTCCGAATTTGACTCGGAATCTTCTCGGATGTCACTCGGATTCCACTCGGAATTCCCTCGGATTCCACTCTGATTATTATCGGATTCCACTAGGTTTCATATCGGAATCTCCTCAGATTCCACCCGGAATCCCTTCTGATTCCACTCGGAATCTCCTCTGATTTTACTCGAAATCCCCTCGGATTCCACTAGGAGTCTCCTTGGATTCCACTCAGAATCCCTTCGAATTGCACTCGGACTCCATTCGAAATCCCCTCGGATTCCACCGACACACTTAATTTTTTACCGGGATCTCAGCAAAATGGTCAACTTTTACCGAGATTTGCACAGCCGTGCCCCAGCAAACATGTTTTTTGCCGAGATTTCTGTCAAAATTGCTGGAAATTAGCAAATAATTTGCCGAAAATCAGCTAACAAACATCTTTTTTGCCGGAATATCAGTTTTTCATTTTGCTGGCGCACGGTTTTGCGGATTTTTGCCGAGCTGCAGAAATAAAGACTAAGTGTGCAAATTTTTATTCCACTCAGAATCCTCTCGAATGCCACTTGGATTCACATCCCTTCGGATTCCTACTTAAAATCCCCTCAGATTCCACTCAGAATCCCTTCTGATTCCACTCGGAATCTCCTCTGATTTTACTCGAAATCCCCTCGGATTCCACTAGGAATCCACTTAGATTCCACTCGGAATCCTTTCGAATTGCACTCGGACTCCACTCGGATTCCACTCAGATTATTATCGGATTCCACTAGGTTTCACATCGAAATCTCCTCGAATTCCACTAGGATTCACATCCCCACCGGATTCCTACTCGAAATCCCCTCGGATTCTTACTCGAAATCCCCTCGAATTCCACACGGAATCTCTTCTGATTCCACTCGGAATTCCCTCTGATTCCACTCGGATACCCCACGAATTCCACTCGGATTCACATCCCCTCGGATTCTACTCGGAATCTACTCTGATTTCACTCGAAATCCCCTCGGATTCCACTAGCAATCCCCTTGGAGTCCACTCGGAATCTCCTATGATTCCACTCAGAATCCTCTCGAATGCCACTCGGAGTCCTCTCGGATTCCAGTCAGAACACCCTCGGATTCCACTTGGAATAGTAAAACTCTCGAGCTCCACTCAGAATCCCGTCGGATTTGTCATCGGATTCCACTTGGTTCTCCGCAGGATTCCCCTCGGAATTACCCCTGTATTCCTTTTGGAATTCCACCAAGATTCCCCTCGAAGTTCTTCCGGGATTACCCTCGGAATCTTCCCTAGATTTTACTCGGAATCTTCCCTAGATTCCACTCGGAATTTCCCTGGGATGTCCCTAAAGGTTTTCTTCGTAATTCTCCTAAGATTCTCCTGTGAATTCTACCGGAATTCCTTTGGAATTCCCCTAGGATTCACTTCTGAATTCTGTCGAAATTCTCTTCGTAGTAACTTAGGAACTCACCTCGAAATATTTTCGATATTACCCTTGAAATATCCCCGACATTCCCTTCAAATATCTCCGAGATGCCGTTTTCCCGCGATACCTCGCAGAATTCTCTATCTGTGTTCCCCTCGGAATTCCCCCGAGGTTCCGCTCGGAATTTACCTGAGATGCCGCTCAGAATTCCCCCGGAATTTCTCTCGGAATTCTTCTGGCATTCTAATTGAGATTCTTGTTTTTTACTAAGGATTCCTCTAGAAATTCTTTTCAAACTTCCTTCAAAATTTGCTTCGATATTCTCCTCGGAATTCTCCCGGTATTCCCATCCGAATGCCTCCAAGATTACCGTCGGAATCCCCCCGGGATTCTCCTCGGAATACCTCCGAATTTCCTCTAGGAATTCTCCCGGGACTTGCACGTGCACGCTTTTTCGGGTGCACACCTGCGTCTTTCCGACGCCAGCTGCACGCAGCGTTGAAAATACGCTACATGAGCATTGAACCTTAATCATTCAGCTATTGCGTTCCGGAGCTATTGCTGAAACAAAAATGTCCTATGGATAAACAAAAAAAAAATATAAAAAGTGATAATATATAATATATATTGCCAATCATGTAAATCATTCAAGAACAAAGGGACCTATCTCTCATAAAAGCAAATTATACCTTTCTTATTACCGTTTCTCATAACCTTTTAACGCTCCACCACCACTGGGTGCATTAATCTGGGATTTTTCTTGCATGTCCAATCCTCTCAACGGAGTCCAATTGCAGAGCTCAGACCGCATTTGAAACCCACGCAAAACATTTCGATCCACCAGTATGATGCTGATTTATTTGTATTTAGAAGTTCAAGTTGTTTTGCATCCACCCACTCAGATATCCTGACCCGAGTATAAATATATTATTAAAGAAAATAAATCGAATCACTTTTCCTTTTTCTCAACAAGAGTTTGATTTTTGAGACTTTTCTGGAAAAGGACCCTGCCGAGAATACCATTCGTGTTGATTGTATCATTAACAGCCTTCATGTCAAATTTCTTTATAGCATACTGATACAAATTTCAAAGCTCAAGCTTGTGACTTGTGAGTATGAATTTTAATTCGGGCTAACATTCAGTTCGTTTGCGCAAAAGGTGCGCTTCCAACCCGCGATCGTTTACCGCTGACCAATGACTAATCCCCGGCGTTCTAACCTTGAGGCACAGAAAACAAGCTGATGGCGGCACCCATATCTGCTGCTTTACACAGAAAAAATAAAGGACCTAGAAGTCTGTTAGGAGTTTCTATAAATAGCATGAGCTTCTGATCCAATAGTGAGATTTTTTTTTCAAAATAATGAGCTGCATCGACCCAAAAAAGGGAGATTCTTTAAAAAAGAACTCAAATTAGGGGAGCGACGAATAGTAAAAATGAGCAAAAGTTCCTATAACTTGAATGAAATATATTCAAGAATGGGTTGCTTCGTAGTTCCGTGTAGGCCCCGCGATGGCAATGAGCGGAGGAGTCACTGGTTGTTGATTGTTTTGATAAAATGCTTTTGTTGACCAACGTGGTCGTCGTCGTCGTCGTTCGCCATCGTTGTCATAGAATAGTGCTAGACACGTTCAGCACGGAAGTAAGAAGCTAGATAATAATACTGCGCTCCTCATGGTCAACACTCTCTCCACGATCGCAATTACTGCGCTGCACGACAGCGGAATGTCTGATAAAAATGATCCTCGACAAACACAGTGAGCGTTGAGAAATGTAAACTATTTAGTGCCGATTGGATGGCGGTTAGAGTGAAGGCTATTACGGCGACAGTGCTGAACACACAGCCAGCAGCGGCACGACTGATACAATGAAATGATGTCAGACATAAACTATTCGCACGATTAACAACCCATATTGGGTCTAGCTCTATAGCCTAGCCTAGCGATCTCGGCGAAACGGCGATCAGCAACGGGATTTGATTTGCATCATCGAACAAAAAGTGATTTGCTTCTCCAATCATGTCAAACTAAGGGAATCACGATGAATGAACGCTATTCATTGTCTTGGGCCGAGCTTGCTTGCAGGTTCGTTAGCAAACGAAGAACATCTGCTGGACACGATTGCGATTGGGAGGTGAAGCGAGTGCAAAAAGGTTTAACTGTCGCTAATTATTGCTAATCGAATAAGTGCTAAATGTTTGAGATCGGTGAGCGTTACTTGGGATGTGCAAATATTTTGGAGGTTTTCTTGTTCCCTTGTTTAGTATAGTCCAATGATTTCCGTAATTTATAGTATGAAGCCATAAGGCTTCCTTCGATGCATTTCTATTGTTTCGTAAGGGTCAAGGGTGCTTTGGTGCATTTTTGAAAATTACATACACTAGGTTTCAGTCTAGCATACGTTAAAATTAATAAAAATAATTTCATTATGTTACATTACATCTCGATCAGTTTAAAACAATTAAACCTTGTATAAATCATCTGGAAATCACATGTACTTGATGGATTCAAACTATTTAATTTTAGTCGCTTTATTGATAGTGCAGACTTAAAATTTATCAGGGTGTCGGCTATCTGGAAAAACCTGGAAAGTCAGGGAATTTTGATTGAGGCCAGGGAAAAAATCACAAAACCGAATTTTGAAAATTTAAATTGATTTGTTTTCAATTCGAGCAATATACTAAACATAGGACACTTAGGACAATGAAACGCTGAACCAATTTTAATCTAAAGGTACTGAAACGTCGGATCAGAATTAATATAGCTGGTGACATTTCGAAAGCTCAAATATCCATCTATTAGTTGCACTCACTAAATGTATTTTATTTGATTGTTTAAACTTGTATAAAATAAAAGAGCAGATTTTTTGCCAACTGTGTAGGACATCTCTGACAACAACTAAAAATTTGGAAGCTTGTTCAAAGAAAACGCCGAGTAGCATCTTTGTGGACCTATTTATGACGGCACTCCACTGCATTGGCATCATCATCTCCAAACAAGATTCTGTAGGTAATGTTTTTGAAACATTTCGTGAGCTTTCATTTCCATGATGGGCTTATAAAGTCATTGGTTGATCCTCACGTCCTTAGGTGGTCAAATTAATTTTCATGTAGAGAGAATGATAGTGGATTGAAGCATCATAAGGTCAACCTCATGTACGTAGCGTAGGTGTCGATGGTCTCAATTAAACGTTTCTCGATACACTATAATCATACTCGGACGCAAGATGAGGATAATGTTGTTGTCAATGGTAATGTTTCAGTTTTACAATCGCTGCTATTGATGTTTCTAAAACAGTTTTATCAGGAAATTCTGGTTGACATTTTTTTCCAGAAATTACTTCATTGAAAATGGTTTAGGATATCTTGTGGAGATAGTTGGTCCCTTCACAAAATTTTTCAAATTACTTTAGAATTCTCACTGAAATATAAAAAAAATCTCAAAGGATTTAAAAAAGCTTTCTTATAAGTTTTCATCCTGGAGCTCCTCGATGGATATTCAGTAGATTTTTTCAAAAGCTTCGCTCCAAAAACTTGGAATGGTATTTACTTGAATTTGAATTGAAATGTCTTCGTGGAGGTATTCAATTCATACAAACAATATGCCAAGGAATGTTTAAACATGTTTCCACGAGTTCTTCAAAAAACTCCATTAGATGTTCCTTATTAAGTTTCATTGCTTGTTGCAATTATCTGACATGTAGTAGTTAGTAGTTGAATTTTCAATAAATAAAACAATGCTGGAACTCCAAGACCATTGATATATTTTTGACAAACAATTTATTAAAATCGATAAAATAAATTGAATAGGTGTAGCTCCCCTTAGCATTTGAGACTAGTTATGCCACTTCTTCACAAACAGGACATATTTTTTTTATGGTTTCCCATGGGATCATTGCTTTATTTAAATCGAAAGCCACAATCGGAATTAGAAGGAGTTCTAGAAGTTTCCACGATTGTTTAGAAAGAGTTCAAAAGTCATGTACAAGATTTCTGAAGAAATTTTGGAAAGATGTGAATTATGAAAACCTTTCAGAAGTTCTGCGCATTTACTTGAATCTTTGTGAACGACCAAAATTATCTACGATATTCTAAAAATGCTTAATGTTCTGTTTCTAGAAGTGATTAGGCTTCCAGTAGCTCAGGAACTCATATGGACATCAAAGATTCATATACATGCAGAGGTTTTCATATACTTTTACTGTCTGTATTCGTATAAATGTCCCATATGAATTGGAGAGCCAGCAAACATGGGACAAATATGCGGTTGCAGGCAGTTTAGGAATTGAAAAAAAAAAACATTTTTCATACATTGACATTTTTTGGGGAGATTGTCTGGAAAGTCAGTGAATGTTATTGTCAAATTTGAGTCGACAACCTGTTTATGCTTAGGGAAGATCCATAAAATACGTCACGCAAAAATTGGTGATTTCTCAATACTGCTTTGTGAGAACGCCTAATTCTTCCGAGCGATGAGCATCTGTCAAATGGAGGAGAAATTGAGGAGAAAAAGTTATGCCGATGCAGGGTATAAATAAAGCGCACACTTCGTGTTCCAGTCAGTTTATCGATGAACGCAGCAAGCGATGGACATCGCAGGACCAGCAGCGGGTGGCAGCAGAACGGATCGGTTCCAATAGGCCTTTTCATGTGACACTGCCGAGGCTGCACTTGTTTACAACCGCTGAACAGGCCTGCAAGTCCGAAGCTGTCACATTCATAGAAGAACTGTCAATTGACGGTAAAATCAGCTGATTTTAAACGTCTCTTGAAAAGGCCTATAGATGAGCAAGTGGGTGGCACCGTCCTCTGCCCATTGGCGCCTCGATCAGCAGCAGAATGGTGGCGGCAGTTCCACCGGCGGAATCACAAAGGTCGCGCTCAGACGATGAGCAAGAAGCACTTCGCCTATTCAGCGTTTATAGGCAGATTTGGCTCGGCTGCACCTACGATTACGATAATGGCCATGTCGGTAGGAAGTACTAGTGGTAAAAAAATGAGTTATACCAAGCTGGCGAGATGAAGGACAGCTTTGGTATTTGAAATTTAAAAGCAATCTGGCGGTAGACGGACTTATTGCTGTGGATAATTGAAGCGAGCTGGCGAAACGGACTGCATCGCTAATTATTGACAACAATCTGGCGGTGACAGGACTGATTGTTGTGCGGATTTATTTAAGTTGATGAAGCTCCAAAAAAAATAGATGTTCTGCAAACGAATAAGGGCACGCTGATGAGAAAAGGACTGCTTGCCAGTTGCCAATGAATAGTAATATTTAATACCAATCTGGCGAGTAGAGGAAAGGCAATTTGCTTCAAGCTAGCGAGTTGTTTGGAATTAAATTAAATTTAGAATTAATGTTTGGAATTGAATAATACCAGGAAATGGACTTATAGCTGATGCCGTAGTGATATGCAAGTAGAATATACAAAAGAGAAACAAGTTTTCAAATGCAAATAGAGTTTGAGAGACGATTTTTTTTGTATATTTTCTACAATTTTTTGCAATAAGTTTAAACATCAGTGAACGAGCTATGCCAGATGAAGACATTCCAATAAAAGAGCTTAATAATTATCTGAGAACGAGAATTCTTATTTGATAGTAGAACAAGTGCAGAAGTTTGTTATTTTGATGCTTGATTATCAGCTGTATTAGTCCTTCAGTAACTACTATGTTAGTTCTTCTTCTTCTTCGTTGGCATTACATCCCCCATTGGGACATTGCCGCCTCGCAGCTTAGTGTTCATTAAGCACTTCCACAGTTATTAACTGCGAGGTTTCTAAGCCAAGTTACCATTTCTGCATTCGTATATCATGAGGCTAACACGATGATACTTTGATGCCCAGGGAAGTCGAGACAATTTCCAATCCGAAAATTGTCTAGACCGGCACCGGGAATCGAAGCCAGCCACCCTCAGCATGGTCTTGCTTTGTAGCCGCGCATCTTACCGCACGGCTAAGGAGGGCCCCAATGTTAGTTATTTGCTCTGATTTTTGTTCATTAAGCAAATTAAAGAAATTTATATGTTCTTAAAACCAGAGCTTAAAATATTCATCTTCATGAAGCAACTTCGGTCCGAATTTTGACAAACATCGCATGAATATTCAAAACATAGAATGACATGGTCAGACCTGGGAGCTGCGGATAGAGTCAAAACGAGTGTCAACGAATCTCCAAAGAAAGCTGTCAAAAAGTATCCATCGCATCGAGAGAGGTTTTGTGCATTTTGAGCACAACCGAGAGAGTACACGTATAAATCAACTCATACTAAATATAGCTCATTTCGAACAAATTTCAATTTTCTGGCGTCATTTTAAATATATCGATGGATTCAATGTAAGTGGAGGGTATGAATTAATTTAACATTCGGCACGTTTATTCATACGAGGCAGTAAATTAACTTTTTAATGAATTTTATAAAGAAAAACATAATGATAATTCGATGTGAGAAAATCGTAACGTGTCCATTAAACACCGAGAGGAAATTTTCGAGTTTCAAGCAAAATATCTTGAAAATTGGATTCGATCGAGTCCGCAGCTCCCAGGGTCAGACGACTACTCCACGAACTTATTCCGTTCGACTGTCACTGAATGTGGTTACTATGTGCAGAAAAAACATAATTAGCATTGTTTATTAGGGTGGTTCAAAAAATCGATTTTGCTTCACAGTGCTCATCTGATTCTTTATCATGTTCTGAGTGTCCTCTGAAAATTTGAGCTCATTTGGATTAAAACTGATTGAAGTTTGCATGCAAATTAGTATGGGGAAATTTATTTTTTCATTATACTGTTAATGACGTTCCCCCATTAAGCGCAGGTTAAAAGAAAACCTACATAGCTAAAAGGGATACTCAACAGCTTTCACCCAACGAAAACCGCATGTTGATTAATAGTCCCAATAATTAGTAATCGATTTTAAGACAGGTTGCGAATCTTTAGTCATGATCGTTAAACTTCTTTGAGGGCATCACTGAAATGTGAAGTGCAACATAGAAGCCTGAATTTGTGTGTGCTATCTTTCGCGCCACGAGCAGCAATGTTGCCTGTTGATGAGTTATGCAATTAGCTCCAGGAAACCACGGTAAAGATTAAATTCGATTACTAATTATTGGAACGATTAATTGAGATGCGGTTTTCACTGAGTGAAAGCTGTTGAGTATTCCTTTTAGCTATGTAAGTTTTCTTTTAACATGCGCTTGGTGGGGAAGCGTCATTAACAGTATAATGAAAAAATAAATTTCCCCATACTAATTTACATGCAAACTTGAAACGGCTTGTGCTAAATCAATTTTAATCCAAATGAGCTCAAATTTTCAAAGGACACTCAGAACATGGTAAAGAATCAGATGAGCACTGTGGAGGAAAATCGATTTTTTGAACCACCCTATTGTTTATGTTTATGTTTACCACTGAAAGTGCCTCGTGGATGAAAATCGGATTCAGTCCTGTGTGATAAATCACTTTACTCATTTGAAACGTGTTCAGATTTTTAGATAATTTATCAATTTGTAAAATGTGCATAAATATTCAATGATTAATATGCAACTGAATATTGATTGTCCAGAGCCGACTATGAATGTGTCGGAAGTGAACTGACAAATGAACAAAAATGGTCTTCACTAAAAATTTTCGATTATTTTACACTCTGCTTAAAACTTTAAGTTTTAACATGTTATAAACTATTTTGAAATGAGTTTTTCATGTATCATAAAACTAATTGTACTATGATACTTGGAAAACTCATTTCAAAATAGTTTATACGAAATCAGCTATTGCTTTTCTTAAAATGTTTTCCGATTTCGTTAAGTGTAAATTAGAACATGTGATTTGTTGGTCGAGATGGTCAGGATTTTCTTAAAATGTTTTTTGACTTTGTTGCTCGTAAGATGTTATGAGTCTGCACAGAGTGCGAGATTTCTCTTTTTGCGGACTGCAGAACGATCGCCCGATCGGCCGAAATATTTGTTCTGCATTGCGCGGCCGGTAATAAAAATCAGTTCAGTGCGTGATTTCGCTTGTTTCGGACTGCAGAACGATCGCGCTATCAGCCGAAATATTTTGTTCTGCATTACGCGGCCGGTAATAAAAATCAGTTTAGTGCGAGATTTCTCTTGTTGCGGACTACAGAACGATCGCGCAATCGGCCGAAATATTTGTTCTGCATTGCGCGGCCGGGTAGTAGCTATCGAACAAGTAAGTGCATTGCGTGTTTTAGTCGGGAAAGAAATAAAATATCTATCATCTTGTGTTCGGTGGCTCGTGCGCATGTCGCACGCGGTCGAAAAAAGCGAGTTCTTCAATAGTTTGCTGTAGCCATCGATCAAGTGAGTACAGAGTGCTGCGCTTCCGTGCGGTCGTCCAAAACGCGAATCTCCTTAGCTTTCATATGCCACCGGGCATGCATGTTTTTTAACTTTTAACTCGTATTAGTGTTATTTCCCATCCCATAGATCGCGTCGCTTACCAAAGTGAATCCAGATAAATTATCCTTTGTAACTAAGACGATATCCTATCCCAAGACAATCGTGGAGATGCAGAGGTATACTCGGTCTCTAGTAGCAACGAGAGTCGGACTAACAATCCTTCCATTCCTATATGACCGTGAAGACGTGGCCGGCGCCGTCATTGACTTCAAATATTTGAGCTCCCGAAACGTGTACATTGAGAATGGGTAGCTAATCCCAAGCCCCATTCATTGTGTTCTCTGTACAATTTCGCAAGTTCAGTCAATCACGGAGTAGCAACTACGAATTGTGCGGTCATAATGCTCATGCTCATGCGTAAGATGTTATGAGTCTGCACAACTCGATCCTTGATAGCTTTACTGAAATCAGACGATAGCAATTTTGGGATCAGTTTGGTAGTTAGAACATTACTTTGTAAAGTTTTTGATGTTCGATCACTATTTTTCTGATATTGATGCTTGACGGATGTTATGACCTTGGAAACCTCAACCCACGATAGCAATTTCGAGATCAGTAAATGAGATTTGTTGGTAGTTAGAACATATCCTTTGTGAAGTTTTGATGTTTGAACACTGTTTTTCTGATTTTGATGCTTGACGGATGTTATAAGCCTGTACATGTACAATTCCGAAGCGAGAAGGACTCTAAGAAGTTTTTTGATATCTGATGTAAGAGTTTTGTTACCCCGGATCAAGTGGCACTCCGACGCATTTTTGGTCAATTCCGGAGCATTTTTTGTTACCCCGGAGCAAGTGGTCAATTCCGGAGCGAGAAAGACTTCGAGAAGGTTTTGTAATTTCGGAACGAGTGGGATTCCGAGGATTTTCTGTTATTCAGGAGCAAGTAATACCGCGATGCATTTGTTTATTTTCCGGAGCGAGTGGAGCTCCGAGGCGTTTTTGTTATTTCGCAGCTAGAAGGTCTCCTAGGCTTCTTTTGTAATTCCGGAGCGAAGGGAACTCCGTGGAATTTTGTGTTATTCTGGAGTAGGAATCCAAGGTATTTTATGTTGTTCACAGGGTTGTTACGGAAATCCTGAAATATTTTCCTCGCCAAATCCGCGCCGACTAAAATCAAATCCGCGCCATTTTCGCGCGACATGAAATACGTATCCGCGTCAAATCCGCGCGATTTAGAGCTAAATTCAAAGCAAATACACGTTAAATATCAATTTTTGTATAAAAATTTATTGAACGTGTTTTCTTCAAGTTCGTTTTTTTGCAACATATATTTGTATCAAAATGCTAATAAAACCGCGGCACAGTGTTTTATTTCGTCATTTTCACGATCGAAATTCAAAAACTCGAAAAGTGTTGATTTTGGATATAGGGTTTGTTCACAGAAGTTTCAAGATATTTAGGAGCGCATCTTTCGATAAAAACAGTTTGATGATTAATCCCCCTAAAAGTGAGTTGAGAAAATTATTTTTCCACCAGAATGAGATAGACACATCGTGTCTTCGGCAAAGTTGTAGTAAATGTTAATACGAGCAACTTTGCTGAACATCCCGAGTTTCTATCTCTTATATATAACAAACTTAAGTCGTTTTATGTAAAAACCCCATTAAAATCTTATTTTTCATTCTAACTCTTTCCAATGATTTTTCCCATTTTCCGTCTCTTCTACAAAGTTGTTAAACAAGCAAAATTACATGTTTTTGCTGAACATTGTAACATTCCATCTCACATACAACAAAAGTTATCTCTAAATTATACATATTTTTAGAGGTATTTCTACTTGTGATTACTCCCTTAATTGCAAAAAGTCGCAAATTTCTTCACGATATGCTGAAAATCGTCTATTTCATTTTTATACTGACATTGAAAACTTTTGTCGACAAGAGTCTTCTCGAATGCTGTGTTAAAAACTTGTAAACCTATGAAAAATCATAATATTTGAATAACTTTTGTTTTATAAGAGATAGAAAGTTACAATGTTCAGCAAAAACATGTAATTTTGCTAGTTTGACAACTTTGTAGAAGAGACGGAAAATGTGAAAAATCATTAGAGTTAGTTTAAGTTAAAAGAATGATTTTGAGGGGATTTCCTCATTCGTTGTTCTCTTTGTCATCCTTTCACACTTTCAATAAAATAGTTTAGTATCTTCTGGAAGCACCTTCCTTCGACTTCTTGGCTTTTGATACGTTGGATCGATATCAGTGATCAATGCATCAGTTCCTCGTTTGTCCTAAAATTACCTGCAGCAGATGTTTCTGCTGTTTAAATCAAATAGAAACGCTCCGACATGTGTGCTGTGTACATTTATTGTATTTTCGACATCACATAAATCTCGCTTAACTTTTCAAAAGGACCTAAGTAACATTTTTTTCGTGAATTAATTTGAATAGTGCAATCAACAGAACAACATGAAAGCTTTTGATTGCGCTATTCAAATTAATTCATGAAAAAAATGTTACTTAGGTCCTTTTGAAAAGTTAAGCGAGAAATACCCACAGAAATTTGAATTCTTTGAAATACAATAAATGTACACAGCACACATGTCGAAGCGTTTCTATTTGATTAAAACAGCAGAAACATCTGCTGCAGGTAATTTTTAGGACAAACGAGGAACTGATGCATTGATCACTGATATCGTTGGATCCCGTTGTATCAAAAGCCAAGAAGTCGAAGGAAGGTGCTTCCAGAAGATACTAAACTATTTTATTGAAAGTGTGAAAGCGATGATAAAGAGAACAACGAATACAAATCCTGTTGAATTTGGAAACAACTTTTCCTTTGGTATTACAAACTTTGCATTTCACGTTATAACAAATGCGGCGAAGAAGCTTAGTTTCTATATTATTGATATAACAAACTTAACACGGTTTATGAGGAAATCCTCAAAACCATTCTTTTAACTTAAACTAATTCTAATAATTTTTCACATTTTCTGTCTCTTCTACAAAGTTGTCAAACTAGCAAAAATATATGTTTTTGCTGAACATTGTAACTTTCTATCTCTTATAAAATCAAAGTTGTTCAAATATTATGATTTTTAAAGGTTTACAAGTTTTTAACACAGCATTCGAGAAGACTCTTGTCGACAAAAGTTTTCAATGTCAGTATAAAATGAAATAGGCGATTTTCAGCATATCGTGAAGAAATTTGCGACTTTTGCAATTAAGGGAGTAATCACAAGTGGAAATACCTCTAAAAATATGTATAATTTAGAGATAACTTTTGTTGTATGTGAGATGGAATGTTACAATGTTCAGCAAAAACATGTAATTTTGCTTGTTTAACAACTTTGTAGAAGAGACGGAAAATGGGAGAAATCATTGGAAAGAGCAAGAATGAAAATAAGATTTTAATGAGGTTTTTACATAAAACGTCTTAAGTTTTTTGTATATAAGAAATTGAAACTAGTGATGTTCAGCAAAGTTGCTCGTATTAACATTTACTACAACTTTGCCGAAAACACTACGTGTCTATCTCATTCTGGTGGAAAAATAATTTTCTCAACTCACTTTTAGGGGGATTAATCATCAAACTGTTTTTATCGAAAGATGCGCTCCTAAATATCTTGAAACTTCTGTGAACAAACCCTATATCCAAAATCAACACTTTTCGAGTTTTTGAATTTCGATCGTGAAAATGACGAAATAAAACACTGTGCGCGGTAAGTATTACTACCCTTCTAAATGGCCTTATTCACCACTAGAAGTACTGAATCTAAGGGATCAAGAACTAATCAGTCAAAACTATTTCAATAAGCACCGCTTTTTCGGATTTGCTTTTTGTTCCGTTGGTTGGTCAGTTTTTTTGTTGATAGAACTTTATAGAATCCGGCACAAGATACGTTGATATACAAATGAATGTTAAGGTCAGATTTGATCATAATTGATTAAAGATAAACTTAGCAAATATTAAAAAATCTGCCAAAACCGCAATTTCTTCTGAAGTAATGCAACTTTCTTGTAGTTATTGATCACAAGACAGACCTGCTGAGATATTAAGGCATTAGACAATGAAGCTCCGTTTTTTAAACAAAACTTCTGTAAAACAAATATTTGAATTGGTATCAATAAACAAATAATACATCTTCTAAAAAAGTTGCTCAAGCTCCGTTGATTTTTAAGTCGGAATCAAGCGTAAATTCCTTCGGAATTTACAGAGGAATATTTTCAGAAATTTCAGAAGAAATTTCTTTGGAAATACGGCAGAATAATTTGAGTAAACTCCAACAGAAATTAAGTCCGTTATTAGTCCTTCAATTCTTGTAACAAGCTTTTCTAAAAGTTCATGCAGAAAATTTTTTGGCCATTCTTACTGGAATTTAATCCAAAAACTTCGAGAACTTTATTTATAGAAATTTATCATGCGTGCGATTCATCCCAGAAATTTCTACGGGTCATCCTCCGGAAAATCTCGCGGAAATTTTCAGGGAAATGTTTGCAGAAATCTAACTGCCCTTGGATCTGCTGAAGTGTCTGAAGCCGCTCCAAAATTGTCTGTGGAAATTCTTTGAGAACATCTGTGGGAATTCCTCCGAGTATTCTTACAAAAATTCCCCTGGGAAATTATTCTGCAATTCATTTGGGAATTTTGTCGTGAGTTCAAGTAAATTCTCCAAAAATAACCTGCGGAAAAACTTCAGAGCTTACTTGCAAAAATCCCCTACGGAAATCGCTTTAGAAACACTTGCAGAAATTGATTAGTGACTTCCTGCGGAAAAACTCCCGGTGCAATTTTTGAGCATTTATTACAGAAATTTCTGTGATCATCGCTATAACCCTTTTGTAAATTCAAGGCGGTATTCTGTTGAAAAAAAAAATCCTGAAAAAACTTTTGAAGAATGATATAATATATCATGCTGAGTGGTTCATCGTAAAAGAAATAACCAATCAGACTGAAAATATCTTGGAATAACAAATAAATTGACAAGATGAAAATGGGTGTCTATGTCCTTCAATAGACATGGTTTGTGTGCGTCGTGTTTTAGAATGGATTAAAAATGATAACAAGTGACGTATCTCTCATCATAACATTTGTTTAAAGAATGCTTGAAAGTGTAATGCATGCCATTAAATAATTTTATTTATTAAATTTCCGCCTAAAACTAAATCCGCGCCAAATCCGCGCGAAACCCTAAAATCGTTATGGAAATCCGCGCCAAATCCGCGAAAACCGCGAAATCCGCGAAAATCGCGAAATTCGCGTAGTCGTAACAACCCTGGTTGTTCAGGAATCAGAAGAAATTCGACGCATATTTTGTTATTCCGGAGCCAGTGGAACTCCGAGGAGTTTTTTTATTCTGGAGTAAGTTAGACTCCGAAGCATTTTTTGTAATTCTGGAGCGAGAAGGATTAAGTTTTTTTTTTTGTTATTCTGGAGTGGATTTTGGGCGGACTAGAATTATGGATCGATTTTGTTGCTTGACGGATGACACGAACCTGGAAAATTCACATAGGAAGGCATTAATATAATCAGCGGTCTTTCCTTGATGGAAAATAGCTCATTTATATTTGAATGACCATTTTAAAATGTATGGTATGAGATAGCATTTTTGAAATTGGCTGGTATTTTTTATGGGAAATAGAGTATTTTAATTAAAAATTTTTAATAAGTTGCATTCGACAGGGAATCCTGTCCCATTGTTTCCTATTAAAAATTGGCCAAATCGGACTATGGGACCAAAAGTTATGGCCAAAATACGATTTATATAAACAAAAAAAACGCTAAGAAATTCTCACTCATTTTTTTATGTATCTAATGTACGAGGCACAAACACCGCTAGGTGAAAAAATCAGGGTTTTTCCGGTGATAATGGCAATACTAATAATAATAACAGATGCTGATATAAATTCTGACGATCGATGCTTTGTTAAAAAGGAATACAGAGATTGGGAGTTGGAACTAAGATATACTATTCACGTGAGAATAATTGAATGTTTTATGATTTTTGATGCCGCTATTATGGAAACAATGTAAAACCAGTGCTGGTTGCTATTTGGATACTGTTTTATCAAGAGAAGTACCCTAGCAGCACAATGGCTTTCAAGTCGGACTAAAGAATAACTAAATTGACTAAGTTGTTGATAAACTTTTAGAGAATGTGATTTACAGGAACTAAATCAACCATTAGTAATCGTTTAGTTCGAATTACAGAGTAACATAATTGTTGGCTAATAAAATGTTGATACGAAATATTATTTTAAGGTCAGCAATCCCTGTTAACGATTAGGGATTTTGAAGTTTGTGTTTAAGAATGTGAACTAACTTTTAGGGATTCCAAAAGAGATGTTTTTGAAAAATTGTTGAAAATTTATCTTTGGCTAACTGGTGTTGATAAGGCGTGACGTACTTTGTGGAGGGCCCCTTACTGACGTTGAGTTTTCTGCAGCAACCACCGCCGACGATCGCTGTAGTTGGGTATTTTTTTACATTCTCTTCGTTGAATATTTTTGGTCAAACAAATTCTCTTCTGTGTATAATGCTGGTCCTCACTGAGGATCGATTAATTGTAATTGTATCACTCGACCGCCATTCGATGATTCGTTGCTACTGCTACATTCTCCGTTAAACTTTGACCATAAATGATGCGCTGCTGCTGCCGCCACGACCGCCATAGACGCCACCAAATCGAAAATTTTCTTCCGCCAACGCCTCCGAACCGTTGTTACTAAAATCGCTTCCGGACCGCTCGTAATGAAATGTCGAACGGAAATGACGTGCGCGCGCAAGACACGCGCAGAGAAAATGAAGGGATGGTCCAAGAGGTGTGTACCTTACATCAATCTGATGTCCGTGTTGGGGATGCATGAACCGCGCATGCAAGCAACTTTGCGAATTTCTTTATTAACTTATAACTTGGAATTCCTTGAAAAATAATATGAAATAACTTTTTTTTTAGATTTTTCGACTATGCAGTCTGGTTTATTAGAACATTTTTTTAAATTTTGTCCAACGTTTTGACATCGATTTCGATGTCTTCTATTAAAATTTAAACATTCTTTCTGCATAGCCGAAAAATCTCAAAAATTAACACTACAGTGGAAGTCAACATATGAAATAACTTCCAAAATTATATTCACCCAGACGCCACTGCCTCAAATGCTACTATTTAATATGGGCCATTATCTAGAGTAACCGTCGGCGGGGGTGACAATGGGTCAAATGAGGGTGATAATGGGTCACTGTTTCAAGTTCAACTACTTAGAATGCTTGTAGAATGGATTGAATGTAACTGAGGTCAAGAAGACTAAAATATAAGAGACCTTTTTGAACGATTTTGCTCTACGACCTCCAGACTGCCGGTGAGATCGATGACCCATTCTCACCTCCCAGACCCATTGTCACCCCCGATGGCGGTAGTCATTATTCCTAACGGTGTCACCTTCTAATGGCTTTTTGTTAATTTCTATTTGCTTAGGCCTTTTGCCTCACTTTTATCTCAGAAAATAACAAATGTGCGAGTTATACGCTAGACCTATATTAACCAACTAACTTTATAAATGTTATTAATATTCTATTAAAATTACGATTATTCAATTATATGTGTCATTAAGTTTACCGTGTTATTAAAAACAAGTTAAGAATCATGTAAGAAAACACATAACAAAGTAGTAGGATCATAAACAGACACGGAGTTATTAAGAAGCAATAAAACGACCGGTTATGGATTCGCCAAACATGGTCCGTCGCAATGCAATGTACCTAACCGGCTGATTAATCACCGAGGCAAAATAAGACTGCTAATTGGAAGTTTACGTTTTCACTTTGTTGGAAAATAACCGCACAGAAACTGCTTAGAAAGGAGGGGCAGAGAAAGGGAATCATAAACTGATCATGAACGAGAGTACACAAAGCCAAGCAAGACAGAAATGCGCTTTTGTTGTTTTTCGAAACGCGCTTAGAAGTAGCAGTTTGAAAATGATCAATTACAAACAGAAGGGAAACATAACAAAATATCATAGCCAATCGACATCATATACTACTGGTGGTGATTAGCATATGTTGGATACTGGGGGTAGTGTCGACTAAATACAAGAAAATCGAAAAACTCAACTATTTATCACTTTTCGGTGATTGTCGTGAACAATAGTTCAATGAAACAAGGAACATTGAAAAAGTAGAAATATTCAGAAACACCATTAAAACGTTTGAGGTAGTACTTCCTGAACATAAGCGAAAAACTGCAATGTTAACAATATTCAGATATCAATATATTTACAGTATTGAAGTTAGATAAAGAAAAACCTGCTGTCAATAAGTATTTCACCGTTCCGTGAATAACTTCACTCAAGGCACAATCACCATACCGACCAAGACGATAGTCGAGACCTCGAATTCTTTGCTGATAGTGAGCCCATAATGCTAATTAGGGTCCACGCTATTTGTGTAATTATGCAACCTACATTCCAATTTCGTGTCTCTCTATTGCAAACTAACTATAGGGCCCCTGAGGTATGCAACGTTATGAACTTACAAATATGTTCCAACTGCTATTATCATCAATCGTGTGTCAGCACTTCAGCGCGCGCTGGCTGGGCTCGTGCCGAAGTTATGTTTCTGGTAATAATTCGTTACCGCCAGCTGCCTACAACAGCAACAGCAACCTAACCTAAGTACAAGTACGACGATGGGTGACTGGCCGTGTGGCATACAATCACAAGGCACATGTTTCCCAATATCCAGGTCGCGCACGTTTAATTGCCAGCCACAGCAGAAGAAAACCCGCAGCAGAAGTGTTTCGCCATCACTTTTGCTCTAGTCTAATGGGTACCCATATTCCCTTCCCATTGGAATGTAGGCGATTGTTTGTGTTTTGCGTTTGGAAAAGTACAGACGTGTTATTCCTGGCTTGCAAATCGACTGACAAACCGAAAGTGTTGTAATTCACGATAAGCTATGCAAATTACCATAGCATTACAGTGCTGGCTGCGCTATTATTCATACGCTGCGTCATTATTCATACGCTGATATTTGCGGGCAATATAAAAGTTGTATGATCGTTTGTTGGACTATCTTTACAAGTTAAGAACAAGATTTTGTGTGATTCTATTTACTATCCACAGGTTTCTTTGTATTTCTTTTCTGCCAACCGTATGATCATCTTCAGTGTCTTGACTTGACAACGAGTTAGTATGGAATATGGAACAGATAAAGAGTGTCACGATAAAATAGCAACCTACACATTTATTGCGTTTAATTTGGTAAGGTAGAATCGCGTGTCTTGGGAATTCGAACGTGACACTTTTGTCTGAATATTGAACATATTTTCCTCGTTTCTTTTTAATAGGAAGGCAAAATTTTTCTATATTACAAAAAGAACAAATGCTGAAATAATTCCTTCCATAATCCGAGTAAAATATAATAAATTCTGGAAGGTTGACCTCTCACATTTTTAAACTTGAATCTTTCCAAAAAGTGTGCATTTAAGGGAGTTGTTATTCTGCTAGTATGACTACATTCGTATTGTAGTGACAGAGCTGGAAGTGGTGCAACTAATTATTTTGTCTGTTTAAACGAACAAATTTTAGCACTTGAAGGTCATCAACCCACCAGCGAGCGAGGAGCGACACCAGTGACACCACCATTGAATATATATAACCGAATCTGAACGGCTTCCATCGTCCCACGCTAGTAAAAACAGCAGCTCATAGTACACGAACAGTACTGGTACTCCAAATCCGAAACCACAAATATACAGCGCAGCCTTCAAAGTAACACTCTGACTGCCATTTGTTGTCAGAATAATTCATTCCCCCTCCTTTTCCCATACAACCAAAACAGTGCAATTGTGATGTCCGAAATAGCGCCCGTTGATCTTCTCAAGTAAAGCTTTGCTCTTTTGGGATTTGCTTCCTCTTGAACAATACCGCCGCCGACGACAGCGAACTGAGTCGGTAAACTTGAAATTAACTGCCCATGTAAAAGCCTTCAATACCATTTTGAAACCATGAAATATCTACATCTCGCCGTCCAAAGTGCAGAAGTATGGAATGGAGAGCTTGTGCAGCAATCATTCCTCGAAAGATGAAAAACGTGAGTACCTAATCGAGCGCAGCGAACTAAAACAACCAGCCCATATATAAGCAGCGAGCGGCGTCGGAATGGGAAACTTATCTCAAACTAGGCAGCTAGCGGCGTCTTGTCACGCCATTGTTGGTAAACAAATGAGTATGACTAACGTGAACGGACAGGCTGCCTGCGTCCCACGATCGCGATTTGTTTTTGCTCTCGGAAAACTGATAAGCTGCGAGTTTATTTATTAGTCTTCTCTATAAGTCGTAGACTGGTGAATTTATTGAATTTTGTTAATTCAAGAAATCTGTAATTGTGTGTCATGTGTACAATTCTTTAAAGTCTTCGAACATCTTTGGATTTTTTAAACGCAATATGAAAATGAACAATTGAAAAACGCCAACTTGTTAAAAATCATCAACTGAAGTGCGCCCACCTAACTGGCCTAGAGCCTATCAGTAAGCACTGCTGCAGGTACTCGAAATGAGGCGACCACCACCGCAGCCCCGCACTGAGAATCTGATCACAACAAGGTCACGTGTTCGTTTGTTTGACTTTCTTGATTCAACGGATGCTCTCGTAGAGAACGCGAACCGCAGCAAAGTCTTAATTAAGTGCCCCAAGCCGCGAACCGTTGATTATGCCAAACAGTAGGTTTAAAGTTATAATAACACTGAAGACCCAGTGCATTTAAATATGTACACACATTCCGAAGAATGTGGCTTGCAAACGTTTTCTAATGTGATACAAGTTCGTATCTATCTATGAAGGCCGAGGCTAGAGGCAGCTGCCATGTGTTATGTGGATGGAACGCGCGACACAGGAATGTGGCCATTTGCTTTTCTAATCAAAACAGAAAAAATGGTGATGTTTCATTGGCTTTATTCATGGGAAAAGCACCATTCAGCGTCAGTGCGCCATTGTCTGGAAAGCGTCTAGAAACTATGATGAATACCCAGACAAAAGCGGTTTGTGTCTGTCCTCATTCATTGTTTTGGTTCTCGGATGTGTTGTCAGTTGTTTTTCATTTTTTATGTCAAAAGTAGATTCAGTTCTGATCTGACCATTTTGCCTAAGTAGTTGTCATAATTAATTGTCATAATTTAAATCTGAAAAATGAGTGAATGGAAAGATTGAGTAAATAAAAATAGAAACTGATCAATTGGGGTTTAAATAATGGACCATAATCGAATGATTGATTTACCTACCGATACCGAGAACAAAACATCACCTTTTACAATATCAATACCAATAAAAATATTATATTTACGCTTTTTCGCCAAGAAAAGCACCCCTTAATAACCCACCCAAACTCCAACTCCAGATATGAAGGTCGCGCGAGTTCTCCGCATCTTTTTAAGTAGGTATCTAATCAATACTTCCCACCCAAATCTCCACTGACCTGGCCAGGTGTTGAACAAAAGGATCGTTGAATGGAAAACATGCCAAGCCCCAGGCTGTTTTTCTGGCGCATCTAACGTCCCTATCGACAGCCAACTCAGGATAGTGTGCGGTCAGATATGCTATGCTATGCTATGCTAAGCCTCCCGGAATCCAAAATTGAATGCACTCGCGTTTTCAATGGCATCCCATTTAAAACGGAAGCCACGCACAACTGTCATTTTTAATATTCCAGCTTTGCTGCGTCGCAGCATGCGTAGAATAATAAAAATGATAGTTGTGTGTGGCTTCCATTTTGAATGTGGTGCCCTTGAAAACGCGAGTGCATTTAGTTTTGGATTCCGGGAGGGTTGTCCTTAATACTTGTGTCAAGACAGTCTCACTTCGCAATAGGGCACTGCACGGAAAAATCTCTTTCTCTTTCATTCTTCATGAATTTTGACATTTACTGGCCTGTTTTCAAATATTTTTGCAGCGAGAAAGAGATAAAGCAACCCGTGCAGTGCCCTGAAAGCCTGTCCAGCCAATTGTTTTTATTCGCTAAATCAATATCTTCACTTATTCGAGATCGTTAGAGTTTTTTCAAAATCCCTAAATACTTTTTAAAGCATTTTATTTGTTTATCTTACATCCAAACAGAAACCATTGAATCAACAATTTGACGCCATAAAACACGGCTCGAGGCCACATCTCTGCATCCTCAGTTGCGCCCCACGCTCGCCAAGTCGTTATGTACCTGGTCAGCTCACCTAGCTTGCTGCGCTCCACGCCTTCTTGTACCTGCCGGATCAGCAGCGAACACCGTCTTTGCAGGGTTGCTGTCCAGCATTCTTGCAACATGACCTGCCCATTGTTCTCTCCCGGCTTTTGCTACCTTCTGGGGCTCGGCACAGAGCTAGGCGGGCTCATGGTTCGTCCTTCGCCGCCACACATTGTCTTCTTGCACACCACCAAAGATGGTCTCAAACACCCGTTCCGCCCACTAGCATGTACTTTGTCTTCGACGCATTCACCACTTTTGTTCCTTCACGTTTCAGGCTGCTGTACAGCTCTGCCATCTTTTCGAATATTCGGTCTACAATATACATATCATCCGCGAAACAAATAAACTGGATCTGATTGGATCTGATATGAATCTGATATAGAATCTCGATAGACTACGTCAAATGTCCCGGTACTTCTTTCCACAGCTTTCATATTTGTTCTCAATAAATCAGAGAAATACAAAGCAAACAAGCTCCCTGATTACTTACAGGTAAGGGACGTACACTAATTAAGGGATTTTTCTGTGTTTTACAACCCTACCACCCATGCAAGATTTTTTTCACACATTTTTGCCTTTCTCATATTTTTTTATTCATGTGGAGCGTAAGAATATGACAAATCCCCATAATCCGTTACGTAATTGGCGTAAGACCCCTGATATTGAAAACAATATTGTCTTGAGCTTCTGCAGTTAGAGATGACAAATCGTTTCTCATTTTTGGTGCTTCTGTTTGGTATATTTTTCAAAACCAATGAGTCTCGTGGGACAAGGTGCTTATTAAGTAGCAGATTTTTTCCACTATGGACATTCTCAAAACCGTTGAAACTTCCAATGAAGATGCGATTTTTTAAACATAATTCCCGGAACGTCTGTATTTTATTCTAATGGGTTCTTTTTTCTTTATTTTCAGGTAAGCAATAAACAACATACATACCGTCGAATGGATGATAAAGTATCTCTATCTAGGTTTTCAATATTAAGGAGAAAAAGAAAAATTTGGAAATCTTTGCGGAAATGACACGCAGAGGTAAATCCCCCCATAAAACAAATCGTTCTTAGTGTACGTTGAATTGGGTTCAAATACATACATACATAAATAAAAGTCAACATTGTACAGCATTGGAATCAATTTTACCACAAAATTGTGTTCCTAATAACGCATTAAAATCGAATCTGCAGTGGCTCAGTATTTAAAGCAGCTAATCATCAATGGAAGATTTCGATCTCATACCAAATTTGAAAGAATGCTTTCGTATAGTTTCATGTCATAACTCTTTTATGATTCCGTGATGAATGTTTTTACAGGTGGGTGCAAAACTTATGCGTGCAAATGCATGGAAAAGGGCAAAATACGGCATTGGCAGAGTGTGAATATTTTTAGCAACCCTAGAAGCATTTGGATTATTCAACACAAATACACCACTTAGGACTAATTTCTTCACTTATCTTTGCCTAATAAACTCTAATCTTCTCGCGGTTCTCAGCATAACATTCTGTATTTAATTCTACAAGAACTGAATGAGTATCATGGTTCTTGATCGTAAATTGTATCGTCCAACTGCAAGTCACTGTTTTTGGATGTTTCTGCATACATTTTTCCATATAAACTTCCAACAAGTTTAGCACCGCCCAAACGTTGACCGATTTGGCTGACATTTTGCCCAGAGCATCAGGGCATCAAATAGAACCGAATAAGAGGGCGGCCTATCAAAAAAATTTAAAAAGTGTTTTTTGAGCCACCCTAATATAGAGGCACAACAAATATTGCACAACAAATTTCAAATATTAACCTCTGTAGAACTTGTTCACTACTTGATTAGCACTAGAAAGAATAAACGTATTGAAACGCCAAATAGATACCACGCATGATATTAGTACAAACTACGAACAAAATTGCCGGCGCTGGTGTTTGGCGTCAAATTTTGTAAAATTATTTAAAATGCTATAGTTTTTATTCGGACCTTACGCTGATTACGAATTGGTTTAAAAATGAAAGCCACATCGAACTAACCTTTGACCTGTTTTCAATTTGATTTGAAAATGTTAAAAATATAGTTTCGCCTATCTGTATGCATGACCCAACGTTTATAAACCGATTACAAATTGAACATTTATCTTGAGCCTGATTTTTTGATTAAGAAAACTAACCCAAATTAGAGTTGAGTCAAAGTGTTCCTTTAATTTAAGTGAGATTTTCTTGTCATAATTATAAACAAACAGAAAATGGCACCAATACATTACAAGAATTAAACTTAATAACGTGCGCATTTTAAGTTATTAAGCAAGAGCCTACAAATGTATACATTGACCCGTGTTTTGGAATAAATATTTATTATGTTTGTTTTTCAATTTAGTGAACGTCTTAGTATTAGTATATTCCCCTAAGTAGATTTCAGTTAGATCGACTCTAATAGTTTTATATCCTATTTAATCTGAAAAAATATAGTTATGTCCATGTTTAATGTTTATGTCGTTGAACACGTAAAAAGTGAGGCTACAAACACTGAAGTTTCTTCGAAATTCCCCTCTGACATCCCTTCAGATACTCCCTCTGAATTTCCCCCAGAACTTTTGCATGTAATTCCTACAGAAGTTCATTAAGAAACTCCACCTGGAATTTCTTTAGAAATACCAAATGGAATTCCGACTGGAACTACAGTGATCGTTCGCTAATTGGGGCACGACCTCACCCCAACTAGCGAACGCCGTTCGCTAATTGGGGCGTTTTGACAAGCGTCAATGTTGTTTACTTTTTGCATTGAACAAAGGAAAATTTAACGCGCCAGAAAATATCGATCTCGCCAAACACGGAAACAAAACGTCAACGCGTTTTTGACATCACATTCTAACGTTTAGCTGCTTTTTAATTGGGTTTCGCCCCAATTAGCGAACCCCCAACTAAAAAGCGCCCCAACTAGAAAAAACCCAATTAGCGAACGTTCACTGTATTTTAGAAATTTGGTCTGGAGTTCCATAGGAAATTTCCCCCGAAATTCATTTGAAATAACCCAACCGCACCGCCGCCCTCCGGATTCCCTCGAGAATTTTCCGCCCAATTTCTTTGGAAGCTTCCCCCGAAATTCCTCCTGTATTCCTTCGAGAGTTCCCTCCGGAATTCTTTGGCGAATTTCCTCAGAAGCTCCTTCAGAATTCCCCCGGATTTCTTTCAGAAATTCCACACGGAATTCCTTCGGGGATTTCTTCGGATTTCCCTTCGGAAATTCTTCGTGACTTTCTTGCGGAGTTCCCTAGGGAGAATTTTCCCGGAGCTCCTTCAGAATCCCCCCCGAACTTCTTTCGGGATTTCCGCACGAAGAATTTGAGAATTCCCTCCAGAATTCCTTAGCAGGCCTGGTAGCGGGTCACTTTTTAGTGACTTGGTCACTTTTTTCGGGTCAGTCACTAATAAGTCTTTTCTCGGAAAATGTCACTAATTTTAACTATTTTGAAACATTTTACTACGTTTCGTTAGGAGCATCGTCGTGGTATAAAAAAAATGTTTAAAAGATGCTTTATTCATGACGGATTAAAGAAAAATGATTACTTAGTATTTATAGTATACATATAGTCAGGGTCGGATTTAGAGAAAGGGTCGGTGGGGCGTGGCCCCGGGCCCCCACAAATCTTATGTACCAAAACCAACCTTTTTTGTACATTTTGGGGCCCCCATAAACTGTCGGCCCCAGGGCCTCCTTCCGGCTCAATCCGGCCCTGCATATAGTAAAGCAAGCAAGATGGGCACAGCTGATTGAGAATCTAAATATATTCACAAAGCCAATAGCAGATTCATCTTTTTAATTTTAGATACATTTCCTGTTGTTTCCAGCCCCCTGAAACGGCTGTCATCTGCATACAATGTGATTGAAGCCGAAAACTTGGTGCTAAACTTGGTGCTAGCTGTCAAGCGATGGCTTTAAGCACGGGACACAGTGACGCATGCGACAATATCGCTCGAGGGCAGATTTAATTCGAATAAAAAACAAAATAAACAGTTTTTTTTTTATTTTAGGCTCGATTTTAAGCTGTTGTTATAAGAAAAAGCGCACCATCTAAAATATGTTTCAAAACTTTATTGCTATTATCTCTATAGTTAATATCAAATTAATTATAATAACAAATTTGTCAAGTCTGCCTGATACCCATATCGATATCTAAACAGTTTGATAGATATCTGAAATAATTTGACAAATATTTGGTATTGTTATAAAGAGTGGGCTTTTAATTCCTAATGCATCTTTCTGTTTGAAAACCAAATTTTTGCAAGTGGAAAAAATAAGACTGCAAACCAATTAACTGATTGATCAGCAGTGATTCATTTTTCCTTCTAATTTTAGAACACTATTCTCGTTGGAATCTGACGCAAAATAATGTTTTAATTTTGTTTAAATAAATGAAAATTATCTTGCTGCTCAGAAACGCCGGGTAAAGTGCATTGATCCGAATTCCGTAGTTAACATAACGCGTTCAATCGTCAAAACATAAAAGAAATATTTGAATCTCGTGATTCAATTTGCAGAAAATAGAACAACGCTGTGCAACAGTTTTGAGCTTTTGAATCTGAACTTAAACAAATCTAGGGCAGCTGCTGGGAGATGCACGTCTTAGATTCATATTAAAATTAAATGCACCAATTTGAATCACTACTAAACTGATTTAATTCTTAGGTTACTTAGGATTCTTAAGATTAACTCATAATCGGCACATTTGCGACATGGGCAGTATAGTTAGGTTTCTTGTCATCCAAAAGAACTTTTTCCGGTGCATGTTGGTTATTATTTTTAATTTCCAGATGTTTACGCTAAGTCCATTATGCTTCCAAAAATTATTATTCTAACAACACACAAATGGTCCAGAGTAAAGCAAAATTTTATCCACAATGCGACATCCACTTCCAGTTGGATCAGATCAAATGTAAAGGAAAAAGGTTCCAATAGTAGTGCTGTCCAATGAGAGCTTGAAGTAGCTCGAAGTTTCTCCCTTTCCTGCTCATGCCCATTTGTTGACAAAAAAGTACGAGCAGGACGGGAACAACTTTGAGCTACTTCGAGCTGCTCATTGGACAGCACTAGTGTTTCATAAAACACCTGTCGATGACACGTACAATGACTAAGTAGATTAATTTATCTTATAATTAACAGAGTTACAATATATTTATTTAATTTCTCTCAAAATGTGCTTATCCCAGTTAATTTGGCCATGTACAGCATTTTACGAGCGCTATTGTGCTTCCAGTTAAAAACCGAAGTGAGCTCTCGCGGCGATTGAGTTTTTCCTTATTTCCTGATGTCGCAACTGCATTGCGACTAGTGCGCATCTATGCCACCGCCGTGCGCCATGATGCGCACTAGTCGCGACGTAGTTGCGACAAAAGGAAACGGGAGAAAACTCGATTGTCGCGAGAGCTCACTTCGGTTTTCAACTGGAAGTACAATAATGGCCGCCTCAATTGAACTCAGTTTTAGGTAGAGACAGTTTGAAGTTAGACTTGTGTGGTTTGACACAAAAACGACAAGTTTCCATCATCATGGACTAAACCACGATGACGTCATGCGGCGATTTTCAGTAAGAAGAAAGCATTTGCTGCGGGTAATGTTTCCAAAAAATGAACCTCGACATGAACATCCGGTGAATTAAAATGGTCCGAGTTCACTGAAATATTCATCGGCTGGCACCGGATGTCACTTTTCCGACCGATAAGAAGAAAAATCGTGGAAAAAGAAGACGCTCGTGGTTAGGCGATTAAAAGTTGCAAGAAGAAGAAGAAGAAGCCGAAGGATGATATTTGAAAAAAAATCACCGGGAAAAAAATCACACGGGAAATTTTTTAAAACACTTCTTAAAAATTCTAGAAGTATACAAAAATTATTTGAAGCTTTTTTGGTGGAATGTCTAAAAGTAATTTGATTGAAAACGGAAAGTAGTGCGGGGTTGGACTTTTCTTATTCTGTGTATCAAATATGATATCACAAAATTAAATTTGAAATCGAAAAATTGCGTTTATTATGCAGTAGAATGAAAGTACAGCCCCGTACTGCCAACCGTTTCTAATTAAATTGCTCCTTAAATTTTTTGTGAAGAGTTTCAATAAACTTCTCGTATGCTTCCCCGTGAAATTTTTTTCAAATATAATCCTTCAATTTCTTCTTTTTCTCCATGCAACCTTTATTCGTCAATAAAGATAAATTCATGAGGATTATGATGATCGCTGCGATGTCAAACGACACAAGACAATCGTCAGATAGATTGCACCTTACCAGAACATGTTAAATTGTGGCGGCCTCAGAGTGGCGGCAATCGAAATTATTTTATTGGCTTTTTTCATTGATAATTTCGGTTGATTTCGATGAATATTATATTGTGCCGGCTATTACCGCACGTAAAATGCTGGATAAATAACGAAAACAGAACAAGATAACTTGAGGTTATTGAAATTTGAATTTTCACGATCTAAAATCATTTTGCAATCATTGTATACCCGCGCGAAATGTAATCAGTGCAATATGAACGGAGCTTTAAACTTCAAGAACAGCACTAGCGCCACACCAACAAACGGTGGCTTCAAGAACTAGTGGTTGTTTCACGGGGTTGGTTGTTTCGGGAAACCATTAGTGAGCGAGGGATCTAATGCTCATTAGATGATTTATTTTCGATTCAAAATGATGAAATTCGCATCTCTGCTTGATACTGCAATGGAATTTTGGGGTGGAACATTTCAACGCACACAATAATTTTTTTTACCGGGACCTCTGCAATTTGTTGAACTTGTATCGAGATTCGCACAGCCGAACCCCAGCAAACATGTTTTTTTTGCTGAATTTTCTTTCAAAGTTGCTGAAAATCAACGAATAATTTGCCGAAAATAAGCTATCAAAAATCATTTTTGCCAAGATATCAGATTTTTTTTACACGTCTTTACTGTTGATGTCGAAATACGTATACTTGTAAAGATTTTAAAGTAATGGAATTAAATGGTTCATGTAAAGTGAAGACATTCCACTAGATAAGCACACAATTTTCTTTTCATTAGATTTGTTGAATTTTTTTTGTATTTGTTGCTTCTTCACTTTGGGGGAGAAAACATTTGTGAAAATTATTAACTTCATAAAAAAGTCAACTTTTGTCACTACAAATTAGATTAAAAGTCACTATTTGGTCACTTTTTTTTGCAGCTGAAAGTCACTATTTGGTCCCTTTTTTCACCAGTGTTGGTCACTAACTAAAGTTACTATTTTAAGCGGCATTGTTCGCTACCAGTCCTGCCTTAGAGAATTCACTCCGGAATTCTTTGGGGAACTTCTCCCGGAGCTCCCTCAGAATTTCCCCCGGATTTCTTTCGGGAATTTCGCGCTGAAATCCTACGGGGATTTCCCCCGGAATTCCTTGGGGAATTCTCCGTTTAATCCCTAAAGGATTTCCCCTCGGAGTTCCTTAATTAATTTCCTTCAGAATTCATTCGGGACTTACCCCCGTAATTTATTCTCGAACTCACCCCTAAATTATTTTAGGAATTTTTGTCCAGATTTCATTCGGGAATCCTCTCGGCATTTATTCGAGAAATTCTTCGGCAATCTCCCAGTTTTCAATCGAGAATTTACTCCGTGATTCATTCTCCTCCGGTACTTTCGAGAATCCTCCGTTGGTTCATCTGCAACTCTCCCGATTTTTCTTCTGAAATTCATCTCCAGGGAATTCCTTCTCCCCCGAAGTTTCAATGGGAAATTTCTCCGATTTTTTCTCCGAAAAAATTGTCGAAGCTCCTTCTGGAATGCTTTTGAAAAAAAAAACTTCCTATAACGAAAAATATGAAAGCAGCAAATCTTTCTCAGAATCACGAATTTTACTTATCTGAAAGGGTTTAGCTACTTTGGTGCCAAATTCGGTCAACCATGGAAACACATATTTTCCAATAATGATCGATCAGTTTCAATCAGCTAGCAAAAAAAAGCTAAAAAAAAAGTCCTAGGAAAAAGTTTAACTTTCTATGCGTAATTTTTTTAATTGAATTTGGAATCCTTGGGCTATCTTGATTACATTTCCCCATACCGAATATCAGTCCGTAGTTTGACCGGCCCATGAACCTCCAAAAAAGAAGAATGATTCGAAATTTAAATGATCTGGTTTTATAATACTGCATCAGCTCCAAAAAATGATAACAAATAAAATTAACATCACATGTTGTTAGTGACTGTTCGTGATCATGCGAATGGGCAAGGCTGAACACAAATATCTTTTTAAATTTCTTATGGGTCTGTAAATCGCTACCAAAATGTATTTGATGTCAGCTTAATCCTACTCGCAGATAAAATACTTATAGATTGAATGTTTATTTAATATAATTGCATATTACGTCGAATTAATGTCAGTACCATCCTTCGGAATAAATCTTAGTGTATGGCCCGGATAGCTCAGTCGGTAGAGCGTTGGACTTTTAATCCAACGGTCTAGGGTTCAAGTCCCTATTCGGGCGTGGGATTTTTTTACTACAATAGTTATGTATATTCATTATCTATAAATAAATAAACATTAAATGAGAAATTTTCTCCATTGAATCATGAATGACACGCTGCAAAAGATCTTGTCAGAAGTGGGATTCGAACCCACGCCCTCAGAGAGGACCAGAACGCTCTCGGGTTGTGAGCCCACACTGAATCGCGCCGGTTGCTGCGTATGGGCAAGATTGCTCTTGAGTCTGGCGCCTTAGACCGCTCGGCCATCCTGACATATTGGCAGCTGTGATTTCAAGCGTGAGTGCGCATTTAATGTTACTCAAAGTATTTAATAGATATGATTTAAGTTTATTTTAATGAAAATATTTACCACAGTATCAAAATGCAAAGAAAGGTAGCTTACTTTAAATTGATTTTCCGTTTATTTTTCATGTTTTATTTAATTTTGATATTTCATACTAAATTTTAACTGCTTTTTGTTTTACAATCAAATAGGGTATCTGTTCCATTATTAATAACATCCCGGATAAAAAATATCATTGAAAAACCATAAATTTTACTGTTACACTGCCATTCATTACATAATAATTACCATTGAATATACCGAAAATTTTACAATTAAATTGCATTAGAGTTTATTGTTCTGCACGATAAATTGAATGGTAAATGGGACTTTTACAGTAAAAAATGGGGGTTGTTATGTATCTTTACAATAAAAAATTCGAAATTTTTCCATACAAAATTCAGAGCAAAACAATTGATTTTACAGTCCTTCAATGGGGTGATTTCTATGGACGAAACAATAGAAAACAATGTGATGTAAATGTTTTTTATTACTTTTTTTATTGTTTTACTATAGAAGTACATTAGGATTTATCAAAAATTACACTCCAGTATTACAATATAAAAACAATAGAATTTCATGTTTTACAATTGATTTTATTTATATAGAAAAATATATATATTTTTATATATTGTAAATTACATTTTATTTATTTTTTCATTTAATTGAGCCACGAATCTCACCACGAATTGCTGTCACTTAACATTGATGCATAATCGCTGAAATCGAAGGCGCTGATGACGCAGTTCACCATACTTACTCAACACGCCGCGGCCGCTTCTGCTACTGGCGTAGGGAATTTGAATTGTCTTAGAATTTGTTTTCCCTTGGGTGGATCGAAGTTAGCTTTACTCGAAGCTTCACTGTTGAATCTGTGAAGAATGAAAATTATTAAAGTATGCCAGTTTTCTTAGAAAAAGTACGCCGAGGGGAAAAGGAAAAGTTACCTGTTTTAGCTTTTATGGTATCCCGTTGGTGAGATAGAACAATGATACCCGCCTAACTGCATTGATTAGGTGAAGGCGGTAACCATCAGTGTCAAACCATTAGCTTCAAAGATCTGAAAAGAAACAAAGATACATGTTAACAAAAATGTTCCGAACTGTTTTGGTGGTGAAAATTGAGAACCCCCCGGAAGATCCTTGAAAGATTCCCCCGCATCAAAACCACCCGGTATTATGATGATATCACTAGATATTTACCATTATTACACTGTAAAGCTGCCAATGATCCGCCTCTTGCCTACCACCAATAAAAAGGACACTTCTAGACTGCTTTTTGAAGTCTTCTACACCATGCCAGTTTTTTTTTCACAAACTATAAAAAAAACTGTACACGCTCAAAATAAACCACCCTTTTTGCGAAAGTTCTTGTCGCTTTTTTTCAAAATACGAATTGTTCATAACATGAACAATCCAAAACCTTTAATCAAAAAATATATAATAAAATTGGCGTAACTTTTATTTTTCATCTAATAATAAAAGCTATTGTTATTTTATTGTTTTCAATTGTTATGCCATCAATACAATAATTCAATAAAATATCCAAAAATTATATTATTTTAACTACAAGAAGGATTTTTTGATCTCCTAGATGGAATACTTTTATAACTTGTTTAGTGTTTGAATGCGTAATTCAAAACATAAGCAAACAATAAAAAGATAATAAAATGTATCGGTAACAGTCAAATTTATTGTGTTTGTTATGTAAGTACAATAAAGGTTTTTTCTAACCGTGAAAAATCTACAATAAACGTACAATAGATTGTACTGTTTATCATCAAATACATTGTATTCCAATGGATTATACCATACAAGGTACTGTAATTTTTTATCCGGGATGCTCCTATATCAATAACACTCGCGAAACAGGCAATTTAGGCTCAATTTGTGTCGTGTTTTGTTCTTTTTCGGCGTGCTCACTGCTGAAAAAGTTCACAAAAATGAGGAATAAAACAATTACCGCACCAATTCTTTGTTTTCGAATGGTATTGATTTGGGTACATGGTATGAATTCAATGAGCAGTTCCCCTATGTATTCAAAAATTAAAAAAAAAATCAGTTGAATCCACATAACGGCGATAATGCCTTTCTCGTGCATCATAGAATGTAAAATAGGAAAATAGAAATAGATCGAAATATTTTCTAATATTTTGCATGATTTTACATTCGGTTTTGAATGTTTTTTCAACTAAGAAAGCAATGATTTTTCATTATTTCCAAAATGCAATGTCCTAATATTCCATAGCAAACATTGGGACTGTATACCCCATCGAGTCCAACTTATTGCTAGTAAATCGGGTAATGCTAAGTTCCAAAACGTGTGTCCATAAAATTTGTACACGTACACACATACAGACATCACCTCATTTCGTCGAGCTGAGTCGATCGGCATATAACACTATGGGTCTCCGGGTCTTCTATCAAAAGTTCGTTTTTGGAGTAATCCTAAAGCTTTTCAGTACAACTTTGTTGTAATAGAAAGGCAAAAACAAATGGTCAACTGTGATACTAATAGTTTTGCATGCATTCTATGGCAGTATTATAAACGCATAGTAATGATAACAATATAGAATCTTATAAAGTTATAGATATAATAACTATTGGCTAATTTGATGAAAAATTACGCGGTGTCTAACCTTTTAAATACGATGCACCTCCCCTTTTGCGCTCCGTTTGATTCTTATAGGTAAACAACATTAGTTTAAAGCGTTTCTCAGTCCGCGTAAAGTTATATGCAATAGTACCCATCCATTTGAGATCATTAAAATAACGGTCATGCGTGTGATCGCATCCTGGTAATATGACAATGAAATAAAATTAACAGTCTGTAATCTGCATAAACGTTTTGCGGCATCCGAGAAGCTTAAAAAATTGATAATACGAAATAAAACAGAATTTCTTGTATGACAAAAAATATGATTAAATATATATGTGAGGCATTTATTCTTTGATTTTCTCGTAACACCAATCAATTCGATCAATGAATCAAGCTCCGAAAACCCAAAGAGAGTTATAATTTGGAACATTTTTTCATTACGTCGCTAAATCCAAAAAGGCTCCTGTCAGAAGTGGGATTCGAACCCACGCCCTCAGAGAGGACCAGAACGCTCGTTTCACACCCTCCGTTTATAATTCGTGGGCAAGATTGCTCTTGAGTCTGGCGCCTTAGACCGCTCGGCCATCCTGACATATTGCGATTACATGTTTTGTTTAATATCTGGCTGATATTTTGTGTCGTTTGCATAAGTTGTTAACAATTATTGTGACTCAGTATGGCCAACGAGATACTTCGACGTACTGTGGAATAAACGCTCTACATTGAACACAAACAACCCATTGATAAAATTAAAGTGAATCCAAAAATAGCTGAAAGACTTTTCAAATTTAACTAGTAAGTTTACAAAATGTCCTTTCGGCTATATATGCAAGTAAAAATATTGGCTTAGAGGTTTCAATATGCGTTCTTAAATAAATCGTTTGACTCGTATAATTTCGAAAAACTTTCTATTCTGTATCAAACATGGATAAATTTGAGGATACCCCGTACTAAACTTTAATATTTTCTAATCTCCTTTGTATATATGTACAAACTACATTTGGTCATCATTTATCACTCCCAATAATGGTGGGCCCTCGTTCAAAATCAATTTGTCTTCATCGTTCCGTTGTTGAACTCACTTCATCGAATTGGCACGACTGTGACAAGAAACATTAGATTTTTGTACCACTGCAATGGAGGGGCTCCTCTCTAAAAGAAAAGAGTAACGACACATCTCAATTGATGATTGACGGTCATTCATTTGGCTTGTTCGTTCCAATTTCGAAGAACTTGTATCTGGTTTGTGACATATTGCGACACACACTCGATGCTCTTATCGCATGGCCCCTTCTCCGGTTGGCGAGCTGGGATGCAATGTGACTCTACCACCGGAAAATGTTTCCAATTAGTGGCTACAATCTTGTTGGAACAGTGATAAAAATAGCCATTCGAAGGAGCTTTTGCAAAGCGAATCACGAGTTCGATGCGTGCGTACTTGCGGTTCACTTCCGTGGAGCGAATTGGGCGGAACGGTTCTGTCGCTCGCGGGTTGACGTTAGAGCACTTGCTGATTGAGTTAACAAGGTGGAAGATGTTTTGTTGGTGGGGTTGAATACATGGAGAGGACCCTACATGCTGCAATCGATACTTTGTATTTATTTATTGGCACACAAAGCTGGCTCCGCGCCAGTTGAGAATGAAACTGGTTACGCAATTTACCCACTTATGAAATGGGATATGACTAGATACGCCTTGGTTGATTAAACCGCAGACCGAGTTTTGCCGGTCGATAGATTTGCTTCATATTAAAACTCCATTAATTGTTCAACGATATGACATCTTGCGTAAATTTGAAAGACTGTGAAATACAAATAAAAAAATCGAAGGTAAACTCATGCTAAAGCAAACATTTCCTGAGAAAACCACGGTATGTACCGACCAAAAAAGCTTTCCTCTGTCAGGTTAGGGAATCAGTTTTAGAGAAAATCACTTCCATTCTACGTATCGCCCAAATCGCAAATCGGTTCCGAAATGTAGATTAGAAACTTCAGAACAAAGTGTATGCAATGTATGTATTCCTTTTTGTAATGTTAAGCTCTAGAATCATGTGAGATTACTAATTAGTGCTGATGACACCTCTGTCAAGTATAATAGAAACAACGTACCTATGTCAGTTCAGCTTCACATTGGGCTTCCATTAAATAATAAATGGGATGTAATGGGATTATTGTGTTTTTTAATAGGACCAATCAGATAGAATCCGAATGAATCTCCACAATTTGCTACCACTCGCAGAACATGAGTTTTGTTTCGTTAAATATGTAAATAACAATCAACGTCATCTTAAAGTGGAATAAAGAATCCGCGAAACGTAATTTCCTCTCCAATTGTGGCTAAGGCAAGCTCGGGTAATGGGACTTTATGAATTATTTATGACGATCGATTCATGACGCCAGCTTGGACGAGTTGTTTTCCTCATATTGCTGGGGCCGCAGATGTAAAGAACTACGTTCGTTTAGGGAAGAACCTATAAATTGGAAGACCAAAATTCTAAAGACGAATCGTCTGAAGAATGAAATTTGTTCTTAATCTTGTGATGTGATGGCATACCTATGACTTACGATTTGTTCCCAAATAGTTAGAATATCATGTTATGGTATTGCTCCACAATAATGACGAAATTCGGGCCAACATGCAATGTAACAATGTTCTTTCGGGGGTTATACAGTAATTACGTAAGCGGGAAAGGGAAAGGTGGCATTTCGTAGGGAGTAATTATTGTTGAGCATTTTGCGTATCATTGTTTGACGATCTGACTGCATAGGAGTGCATTAGTCATTAGTGTATACATTTTTGTTTGAGAAGATATTTCAGAAATTGCGTTAGGGCAAATTGTCTGCCTGGTCCTGAAATTGCTTGAATTCTTCCTAATAATCCTTGAACAGTACATCCAAAGTTAATTTTTATGTTCCGGGTATTAAGCCACCCGTAGTGGAAATTTATTACTATGTCTGAAATTCGATTATGCATATGCACATCCTATGTTTAAGGGTCAGTTTCGGTGTCCAATTAACCATCCTTCCTTTTCTTCAGCATTCGCAAGGACTTTTTTTTCGCTAGGATTGGCCAAGACATATCTCGACTATTGGGAAGTGCATTGCTTCCATCTAAGAAATGATTAGTCCCAAGTCAATATATGTGGTGCTGTATTAGTAGTGCTCCTCTAATACAATAGACCAGATTTGTACCACCTACGATTTTCTGCGAATTGCTTAATGCTATGTATGTTTAAAGGTCAGTTTCGACGTCAAAAAAAATGTTGGATTTTTTCATTCATAAAATGAAATGCAAGAATATCAGATTTTCTCAAGAAGTAAATATTCAAGATAATTCAAATCATGGACGAACTACCTGGTCGGTAGTCAAAATTCTAAAATCTGATTGCTGATGTTCATGGAGTATGTTCGTCCGGCGGAGTTATGGATGCGGTACGGCTTCGATTTAGATTGATACGGAGAGGAGAGGGAGCAATACGCCGAAGAGTGGTGAAGCCGCACATGATACTTATCAGATGATCGCCCACTGCTGTTTGTTTCGAGGATCAATAGCGGCGTCACGATCTCTTCGATCGACGCGAAAGTATGATGATGGGCAGACGAAATTGGTAAGAACGCTCCAGTTATCACCTTACGCATCGTTATTGATGCCTGATACACATTTAAAATATATAACGTAGCCAATTCCCGAGCAGGAGCGTCGAGCTCGATTACAGAAATTGGTATGACCTAGCCTTGCATAAGAGGTGGAATACCGGGGAATAATGCCGGGGACTTATATGCGGGATACTCGAGGCATAACATGCTTAGGTATTTCAATACCAAACGAATAATATTTGGTTATGCATTTGGTATTGAAATAAAATTTAATAACTGATTATGTTATGGCTTAGGTATTGTGCATGTGGGTTTTTGGTGTTATTCCTTTGGTGTTTTACATCTTATGCAGGGCTAGCTCACAACAGAGTATGGTATCAATAACAGATTTTGGTATTATTGAGCCAATTTCTCCTGCTCGGGATTTATTTGATAAAAAACGCTGATAAAAAATACGAAACAATCTTATGTTCGGCAGAGATGTTACATCCTACCGGATATCGGTAAACATTTACCGAAACATCTGTAAGAAAAGTATAATTTTTTTTCGAAATTCGGTAATTGAATATATTTGTTCGGTAAAATCGCATCTTTGCCGAATATACTGTAAATTGATTTATTCTATTCTAATAATACTTTAAACTAGGTAAACTACTGTAAACTAATCTGAGCCAATTATGTTTTGTTAGAAAATAGTATTTTTCGATGAAAATTGTCAAAAAATTTCAACTGTTATGGTTTCCTAATAGCTCATATGTCAATCAGAAATATGGGATAAATCAGAAAAAGAAATGAGCATGCAGTTGGCCCCAGCCAACGGTATAAAAAACAGAACAATTCTATTTGATATAGGGCTTATTAAAAACCGACTACAAAATCCAAAGTTCTATGCTGAGGATATTTTGAGTAATCTAGAGAAAAAAAGAATAGTTCTTTCATCTCGAATAAACTTGTCGATTAGTTTGGTTCAAGATGCATACACCACTAGGTGTTTCAATCCGGCAAATTCACTATTCACGTGTATTTTAGTATTTGGTTCCACAGTGTGCTAGAACACCAACTCGTCCTTATTAGCAGCTTAAAACTCAAGCAAAAATATCGAGCAGTGACGCTGACGGTTATCTAAATCAAGTCGCAAAAAAACCTTATTCCTGTTCCAATGAATATTTATCAAAACTCGGTCAACTTAATATCCATTGCCAAATAACCTTCTGCACAAAAAGCAAACCTAAACTCTAAGCAATTACCGCAGTCTGTCATAATATAAAATGATTGGCCTGGTAGTAATTTTAAATCCATTTTTACTCAAGTTGTGCTGTTTTTGCACTCTGCAAACAGTTACCTTTACATGATTATTACGATTAACAAAATGATCTGAAATAATATTGTTATGAAGTTTACTCCTCTTTTCTCTAGAATGAACCTGGGAGATAAAAGAAAATCGGCTTTCCGGATGATTTTATTTTCGTTTCTTCTTTTCTACTCCTTATTCACTTTTCGCGAAAATTTGTGGTAAGCAATAAATTGTGTTTTGTCAGGAGTAATTAAAAAAAGAACGATTCCAAGCACGGAAAACATCCTCCCCGTGTTCCCAGTCCCTCCCTTCACCTATTTTATCGCTGCCTTAGTACAGAGAATATTTGTACCAAATTTACTTGAAATCGGTCAAGGGGGTTAGAAGTTATATTGAGTTGCTCCTTTTATAAATAGTACCTCTCCCCTCACACCTTTATCCTTTTCCCAATGATCCTCCTGCCACATCTATGATCTTTCTCTTAAGATGAAGAAATTGGGTATCAATTTTGGTTAAAATCGGATCGGATTTTCAGAACTTACGTCAAATTACTCATGTTTTGAAACAATACCCGCCTCCCACACCCTCCCCGTTTTCCCACAGGGTGTCTACTACCTGGAAAAACCTGGAATTATCAGGGAATTTCTCTCCACCTGGAAAATACCTGGAATTATCAGGGAATTCCTGACAGAATCAGGAAAATTTCAATACCCGGTGATCATGAGTGAAATTCTCTCAAAAGATGAAAGAAATCCTTAAAATATTTGAATAAATATACCAATCAAATCTATTAAAAATGTAGTGAACGTTAATGGATCTTTGTTCCGCAAAAAACGTTTTGCCATCGTCAGAAGAATTCCTGGAGAATTTCCGAAGCTATTCTTGGTAAAATCTAGGAATTTATTCGGGAAATCAATTAGGGATTGCTTTGTAAATTCTTTTGAGTATTCCCCCTATAATTTTCAGGAATATATTAAAAAATACTAAAAAATTAGTTAGGATTTTTCAAAGCAATTCCTGGAGGAACTTCCGAAGGAATTTCGGGATTAGTTTTCCAAGGAATCTTTCAAAGAAATCACTCAAAGAAATCACTCAAAGAGTGTTCATAAGAATGATTAGCAATTTTCTAAATAATTTCTGGAGGAATTTCCAAGATTAAAACCGAAAAGAATTCACGGAGGAATTTCAAAACGAATTTCCGGACGATTTTTCATATGGTTTCTTTAAGATATTCCCGAAATGGAACCTAAAGGGATTTTCGAAAAAAAAAATGTGGAGTGATTTGTAAAAGATTTTTGCTAAAGGAATTCTCGAAAGAATAGCCGAAGGATTCCCGAATGTATATTTCGAAGGAGTTTCTAAAGTTATTCTCAAAGTATTTCTAAAGTATTCTAAAAAGCAAAATATCCAGAAAAACTCCCCCAGGTGTTTTCTAAAGTATTCCTCAAAATACTTCTGAATGAGTTCCTAAAAAATCCCAAGGAATTTCAAAAAAATATCCGAAGCATTTTCCGAAGGTTTTTACAGTAATAGAATGCTAGTGGCGCTGTAACCATTCAAATTATTCTGCCAAAATATGCTTCAATAAGCTTAATAGCCTATTCAAATTACGATTAGATTATTTATCGTAATAAATATCGTGTTGAAGCGGAGAAAAAAAATGAATGTATGGGGTTGGCATCAGGTTATTGTTCATCATGATATTTATGATCATAATGATGTTAAGCTAAAATTCCCCTTAAAACAGCCTACGCCATAAAGAAGGTATTATGCCTAACGTCATTGACCTAGCAATCTCATATTTTTGCATCAACACATTTCCTAAAGTTTTCGTAAGTTTTTTCCTAAGTTTTCGTAAGAAGTTCTGAAGGATTTCCTGAAGAAATTTCCAAACATATTTCCGGAACATTTCCTTATTGGTTTGCTTGCTTTGTTACAGCAAGTTTAGTTGGTCAAAAATGCGAGTCATGTCTGTCGTACTTTTTAATTGAGGCTGGCAAGCAAATCATTCATCCCTCAATTCTAAGAAGCGGTTGACTTTTATAATCACTGTACGGCACTGTATAAAAAGAAGGACCGCGTGCAAGCATTTCTTTGGACTTTGGACCTCTGCATGCATTTTTTGCAGCGCACTCTAGGTTTGATATAGTTAACGATACTTATAAGTAGGGTCTTACGAGTAAAGACATACCAGCGAACCATGTAATGAACACTAGGGTGCCAATGAAAATGACATTTTTGAATTTCAAAAAACGACATTGCTCACAAGTTTCATTACACCAAAATATGACCCCATGCAAAACTTGAGCTCAATCTGACATGATTTAGAGATACAATTAAATGAAATCATTAAACAAATATACAAACCTCGATCACATATTGTGATTTTTCAAGCAGCAACGAAACTGATTGGTAACACGGTACCGTGCAACTTTAGCCACATTTTCTTAATCTTAGGGATAAATTATTCGAAATCCCAACTTTTGATAACTGTAGACCAGGCTTGTAAAATGTCATCTGCATGTCATTTGACTAATTTGCTCATAACTTTCTTTAGAAGCAAAATTTCTTCCATAATTTTGAATGTACTCATAACGCTTGAGTAGGGTTATATTTTTGTCCAAGGGTACATTGCTCTAAGTATAACATCAAAGGCTGGAGAGTGAAAACTCTCCAAAATGTCACGTATCATTTGACATAATGTCATTTGAATGACATTTTGCCTCCCACGCCCCAGATTACATATTTACAGCAAAGTCTCGTTAGACAAAGTTGTAGGCCCATTTAACCGCTATAAGTTCATCATACAACATGAATTGATAGCTACCTTCTGAAACAAGTTCTGGGAAAATTATACAAACGAATGCAAATGACATTTTACAACACTGCTGTAGACTCAAAGACTCCTCAAAAGTCAGTTATTATAAACAGTTGAAGTTCACGCTTTTCCATAATTTTTAAATAAAAATGCATGAAAAAATTTGAACTCCCTCTGTTTTCAACAACTAGCCCTCTAGAAACTAAGACTCTAAAATGGGCGGGTGAAACTCGGGTGTGTGCGACTTATGGGTATCTTACCATATTCTAGACTCGTACCACGGTTTGACGAACCACAAACAGCCCTCCACATCGCATAACCGAAACCCCGAATATCAGTAGAGTTAGGAAATATACAAAAAAGGTGTAAATAGGTAAATTAGATTGATCTCACTAGATACGCAAGGTTTGGTCCTTCAATGATGTCCTTATCTTGTCTTTTTGTGTGGATTTTTAATACGAACCGTCATCATCAAGCGCTGCAATGCCCTCCTCTTGGTTGAATAATTTATTCTACTTCGGGTCAAGAAGAACAAGTTGGAGTTCTTTGGCATCAAAAAACAAAACAAAAATTTCCCCTTGTGAACGATTTAGCTCAAACTTTGCAAAGGGGAATATTTTTAACTACGAAAACGTTTGCGTATCGTCCGGTGTTAAAATTCGATGAATTTTTTTTATCGTTTGATAAAAATTCCAAAAATGTTGTAAGAGAAAAACCGATTTTCTTTCAAAATTTTTTTTTTTTTAGGTGGCGTCAGATCTCGACGTTTCATGCATTTTTAAGTCATTTGGCATCAAAAACAAAAATTCGATTTTCGACTTTTCCTTCCACCCTAAATCATGTCCGATTGAGCTCAAATTTTGTATGGGGTCATATTCTGGGGTAATGAAACTTGTGAGCAATGTCGTTTTTTGAAACTTGATGACAAATTTTTTCCCATACTATCCATTGGCACCCTAGAACACATTTGGCATGTGCAGAATGTTCTTTTATTCTTTGTTGAAATCCTGATTTTAATCTAAGCATTGCTTGTGCAACACCAGTACAAACTCATCCAATTTTTCCTACTTCAAGCCATCAGATCGAAACATGTATTTATCGTATGTCGTCGCTTTTTGTTATCGTTTTCAAATCTCTACAGAAAAGGAACTCTTTTTTCAATTAGCTTGATTTTGAGTAAAATTGATTAATTTATATTTGTGTACAAAAATTAATAAAGTTATAAAAAAAATCTTTTGCACAATAGTTAAACTACAAAAAAAGGTTATTTTTTTTGCAAAGGTTTCACGACACCCTTGATATGGACTTGCGACCCCCCAGGTGGTCAGTTTGTAGTCGATGATAACACCAACCAAGGTCGTTCATTTTATTCACTTGTTCGATGTTGTTGCCGTTTATTTTATAAATCGAACGAAGTGCTAGATTGATATTCAATGTCATCCCGTTTTCAGTAAACCAGAGGAGGTCTGAGGGAAGGGTTTTCCGTCAAAAAAGCACGTGGTAGCACTTTATGAGAGAGAAAATGCAGTGGCGTCGCGTAACCTCACTTTTTACCTGTGCACTGATACAAAAAATGAAAATATTGATATTTCTACAGGCCAAAAAAAAAATAAAATTATCTGAGTCGTTCAAACTAATCAAAATCTAATTATTCTATATATTTTTGCACGAAAATTCCTTAAATTTAAGTCCAGTGCACGGGTAGATTGAGGTTAGGGAACGCCACTGAAAATTGGCTTATTCAGCCCGCCAGAATGACGCTGTCAGTGTCACCAAAATTATTTCATCGTTTTACAGCTTACAATTACAGTAGACGTTCTTTAACTGCAAGTCATTTAACTGCAATGCTTTTTAACTGCAATTCGATAGTTGCAACAGTTTTGCAGTAATCAGGAGATCAAAATAAACAAACTCCAGCTGGTTTTGGAAAATGAAAACATAAGCCGTTTCTAGACCAACATTAGAAAATATCGTAGAGCTTTAAAAAGGATTTCAGTAATAAATGTGGTGCTGGTGTAAATAAAACAAATAAGACAAATAAGCCAAATAAATAAGACATATGAGACAAATAGGACAAATAAGACAAATAAGATAGACAAAGAAGACAAATAAAGTTCCTCCAGGTATTCCTTTGGAAGTTTCTCCAGGAATTCCTTCGGAAGTTCCTCCAGGAATTCCAGCGGAAGTTCCTCCAGGAATTCCAGCGGAAGTTCCTCCAGGAATTCCAGCGAAAGTTCCTCCAGGAATTCCAGCGGAAGTTCCTCCAGGAATGCTGTCATATTATTTATGATTATCTCGATTTTAAAAAGTGAAACAAATATTTTTTTTAGTGTTTGAAAGGAATTTTGATGAGTGAATATATCTTCTTAAACACATAAAAATCATTATGAATAATAGCATCTGGCATACGTTGTCGTGGAACGTGCACATTTTTGTTGACATCGCATTTTCTACCGTCTCGAGAAAGAGAATGAGAGTAAGATGTTGAGAGAATGAGTAAAATATTGCGTATGCCGATGAGACTTGGGGTATGTCGGAAAAGCCATCGCTGTGACTGAAAAGAGTTCTGCACCTTGTTAATTTAAATCAAATAAAAGCTTTTTCAATCGACCTTTAGCAAGAATAGATATTTTTTCAACAAAGGTGAAGCCCATTGCAGTATTACACGGACCACAAAATTCAGGAAAAGTTGCTCCTTGTCATAGATATCAATTAAATAATGCAGTCGTACGCATGTTAGGCCGTAAATGGGGTAAGAAACTCTAGTAGGTCCACCAAATTTTCTAGGAACATTCCTTGATAAATCCCAAAAAGATTGTCAGTTGGGATAAGCGAAATTCGTTCCCAATTACGAGTTATAGACAATTTAGTATGAACATAGCGCTCTTCCGCGAGAGAGCTTCCCTCAGACCTTAAACCAGATGATTCGTGGCATATAGCAGAATGCACAATCTTCTACTTTCCAGAGGAAAAGTCTTAACTGCCAGAGGAATTAAAATGTATGAATTGACAATAACTAAAAATGTATCATAGGAAATGAGGATGATAGTGTTAACTAAACACTGAACGGGTTAGGGACAAAAGGTCGAAAGGACAAATAAACAGTTGAAGGGACAAATGATCGAAAGGGACAAAAGGTCGAAAGGAAAAAAACGGGACAAAATGTCGAAAGGACAAAAAGGTCGAGAAGGATAGCTGAAACGGAGAGAATCAATCTCGCACGAAGTTTTATTCATTTCTTAAATCAACAATCTTTTTTGTCTCTAACAGAACTAGATATATTGTTATACAAATATTGTTTTATAGTAATTCTTCTTCTTCTTATTGGCATTACATCCCCTGCTGGGACATTGCCGCCTCGCAGCTTAGTGTTCATTTAGCACTTCCACAGTTATTATCAGCGAGGTTTCTAAGCCAAGGTACCATTTTTGCATTCGTATATCGATGATACTTTTATGCCCGAAAGTTGCCTAGACCGGCTCTGGGAATCGATCCCAGCCACCCATCAGCATGGTCTTGCTTTGTAGCCTAGCGTCTTACCGCTAGATTAAGGAGGGCCCCTTTCATAGTAATTACTCATTTTAAAACTGTTCATTATTCAAATTTGATTGCTGAGGTGAGTGTATTACTTATGCATGACGTTGAATGCATTTCGCGAATTCCTTTGAGATACACCCAACCTTTTGTTTCGATATTTTGTCACTTTCTACCTTTTATCCCTTTCAACCTTTGGTCCTTTCGACCTTCTGTCCCTTTTAACCTTCTGCTTTTTCGACGTTTTGTGTTATCGAATACTAATTGAAAAATAGTTCCTTTATCGCTTATATCAATCAAGCCCATATGACATTTTGCTACCACATCACGATTTAGTTATCTGATCGGGGTAGCCAACCAGGTATCGTCATGTCCAACGCTTCAAGCATACTCCTCCATAATGATCCCTTTATAATATTTCCGTATGTTCTTCATTAATGTCTTAAACATTCCTTGAAAAATTTTCAAACCATTTTCACGCAACGCATCTCATGTGTACGAATTGTTTGTTCCGCTACGCATCTTATGTTACGATCTGAAGACATTAAATAATAAAAATAAACTCTGAAACCATGACACTAGTAGAAGAAATTAGTTACGTTATTGAGTCTTTTCCGGAATCTCATGAACAATTTTTCAAAAGTAGCTCTTTCCAAACGAAAGAAGACATTGCATTTTGTTAAGCTATTTGAAAGTTCAATGAAAAATGTTGAACTGAAACTTAAGAAATTTTAATTTCTAACCAATTATCTTGTTCCTTTTCACTTACATGTTGCATTACTGTCGAGTCGATCCCAAATTCTAATCCCCACACCAATTCATTCTCAATCCTACCCCATTGCGTTTAATAATTGTGAAGAACTGTTATGACCACTAAGCTGTGAGGCGGCAATGTCCTAGTCGGCAGATGCAAGAGTAAAATAGTCACTTTTGGTCACTCATTTCAAAATATTTAATTGCTATTTTTTGGCCAATCTGGGTTCGCGACGTTAGGCATAATTCTGCCTTCTTTATGTGATGGGCATTTTATGCTCCAACGTCCCTTGAACCTAAAGGGGTATACCCGAATCGATCACCACTGAATGCTGCGATTTTCTAGATGATTAACTTGTGTACAATTTACAATAAAATGCTCAAATTAAAGAAAATAGACAGATGGAAGAGTTTTGCCCAACCTCCTCCCCCTTCCTAAACCAATCTTTAGTGCGCGAATTGCAGTTACCGGCAACATAGCTATCTGACATCCAACTGCAGCTCTCAAGTCAACCCCGTATATGTTAAACAAGTTCAAAGAGGTTGGATGCTTGTTTGTGTCTTATTGCTGCTTAACTCCACTGCAACTGTACTGTCGACCGCTGTAGTGTTTAACGTCTCGTGTTTTATTCTCCGCTGAGCAAACTTGTTGGTACATACTGGTTTTCCCTATAAAGAATGATGGCGCCTTTATCCATTGGAAGAGAGTTGGTTGCAAAATGCGCCAATAATTAAAACAAAATTTGAAATTAAAATAGCTAATTCTTTATTTTATTAATTATCCAGCCTATACAAATAACACTGAATTAACAATGGTAATATGTACGCCACAATTCTTTGACTTGTTACGCGGCCACTTTTCTTCTCTCTCGGTTATACTACTTGCCTTCTTTTATCAAACGAATCTGAATCGAACATTATCGTAGATGCTATAAACTAAGAATCTTGATAACCTCATTTTAATCAAGGTCTTTGATTGGAAGTCTAGAAACTTATTTATACAGAACTGCAGACAAATCTGTGTTTTATTAAACGTATTCTTAAGGAAGAAAGTCAACATCACAGATAAATGGATTATTTCGATTTCTTATTATCACATCGTTACGTCAACTGTATTCTATATAATTAAATAAATTTTTTCTTCAAATCCGTTTCGTTAAAACCAAATGTTTTATAAGGGACTGCATTTTGATCCATTCTTCCCTATTTGAAGTGAAAATTAAATTGCATGATTCAATAACTGCTAATTGATTGTTCATACATATACCTATTAGTATTGTTCTCCTCTGAAGAATCTGCTCCTCCGTTGCAAATTTAGTAGTTATTAATGGTAATATTTTGTTAACACTTATTTACTTGGCTTATTCCATATATCCAAATATGAATTGAGCTTCGATTATTTAGTTGCGCATACCATGTCAGTTTATTCACACGCAATTATTATATTACGATATGGCCTATTATTGATATGGAGTTTTCTGTGACCAATTATGTTGAAATTTGGCCTAAACGTTTCAGAAAGGTTGGGAGTGACCAACGAACCTGCCGATAATAAAAACAAACGCTTTTTTTTTTAAGCTTTATTAATGTAGGAAAAAAAACAAACGCTAATAAAGTTGCCGTTTCATAATGGATGGCTTTATAAATTGAGGAGCTTTTTTCATATGCTGTATTGAGATACATTAAATCGCCATTGTATTGTATTAGCCACAGATAAATAAGCATGACTCCGTGGCGCAACGGTAGCGCGTCTGACTCCAGATCAGAAGGTTGCGTGTTCAAATCACGTCGGGGTCATCATCAACAAATTTTTTTGGACTTACAAATTAGAAATGAAAATATGTTCGTTGCGTGTGTGGGCACAGACAGGCAGAGGGAGGGTAAGCAGGAAAGGGGATGATTTCTCCCAAAAAATATTTCAAATTTATTCCAAAAAAAGTCTATTAGAAAGAGTAGAGTAGAAAAAAATTGTTTGAGTTTTGTTCAATGTTATTTAAAATTATCATCCGTTTCCGAATATGGGAGCGTGCCATCAATAATTGAGTAAATAAATATATTTTCAAAAATGAAACGAGACATTCTGAAATACTTTGCACCTTCTTTTGAAATTGAATGTTCGAAATGACAAATCATTCAGTTTAACCTGTTCAATATGATGATTCATATAGGTTGGTTTTTCTGTTTGGGATATTCCGTAAGTAAGATCATTATAGATAACCAATAACCTATGAGCCATTTCTGGGCGTGTGAAGTCTGCGGATGACCTGGCACAGAAAACTCGGAACTGTAATTTGAGATGATGTCACGCACAACTCCACTTGTTTCGCTGCTTCAAAGGATGACTGATAAGGAGCGTTGCGTCGCCGATTCCTTTCGAATTTTAATTGGAAACCTTAGTCAACTGTTGTTGATAATCGATCGCCGCCAATCGACTACAGGTGACATTGAATGCATCATTGACACACGTCATGCGCCTCGTGCCCTCGTGTGGTACGCACACCGCAGTGTGACTTAATTTAGGCGAACTGAATGATAAATATTTACCGTGTGTAGACATAGTGACGAAGCTTTTTCCAAATTCATGAACCGACACCTCAGAAGTGTTCGCCTCGCCAATTCGGAAATGTAAATACCTAGCAAATAGGAAAACTTGTCAAATATTTAAATATTGCTCCTCGTCCACCATGAGAGGGTGACGTGTTCGGTACCGGTTTAATGTCTTGCGACGGATCGTGACTCATAAATTCAGCATTCGGTCGGCAATAGTGGGGTCTGTGCTCTTCCGTCGTGATTGTTTCGTCTTCAAGCCGCAATCAATCATCGTTTGAGCACTATACTTACTGGCATGTACACTTGAGAAAACATAAACTACTGAAATAGCGTGTCACAGTATCGAATGGAAACAAAGAGCAGCACTTTATTGAAAGCAGTAAAATGCCGTAATAAATGCGGAATCCAGATGGCCTTTGTTCTAAGTAGGTACATATTATTGTTTTTGCTCGAGAAATTCCTTAATGTATTCAATTTAATGGAAGTACGTAACAGCAACAATGCTTTACTTAGAAATGTAAAATTTGAAAAAAAAATGCGTTGTCGAAATCACAATTCAAAAATGTTCTTCATAGAGATGAAGATAATCCAAAACAAATTTTGAGCTTCAGATAAATTTTTGGATTATTTATTATTATGTTCGAATTTAATTTTCAATATAGCTCTAAGTGCCCTTGTAAATAAGGTTAATAAGGGTTTGTGTAGTCATCAGAAAGCAGTTGCTTTATCATAAATCAAGTATAAAACTATTAGTCACAATCAGATTTTGCAAGAAATGATGTAATAATTCCGATTTTCCAACGCCAATTAAAAAGACTCTTGTCAGAAGTGGGATTCGAACCCACGCCCTCAGAGAGGACCAGAACGCTCTTCACCATCCCGTGCTTTTTGCGGCGTCACGAGTAAGATTGCTCTTGAGTCTGGCGCCTTAGACCGCTCGGCCATCCTGACATTCATACCTGCCGAATTATTCCATTGCACACGGTAACCGCGAAGCTCGATTCGTTATCACGAGTAGCAACTATATTTGGATTAGAAATAGGATTGACGCTCCAAGAAAAACAATATTTTATCTTCATATAGGGGATGCGGTTTGTCGTAGGAGTAAAAAGTTGTTCAAATACAAAAGCCGTTGAGCCGATTCGAAAACAGGTTTTCAAATTAATCAAAATAACTACCGCTGGTTGTGTAGCGACACAATGCCATCGGTAAATGTCGGTGAACGATTATCATGATAGCACTTTTAATTAATTCTAGGAACTTTTTTCAAATAGGCGTAACTGTATTTGACCTTGAAATTTGAAACGACTCCTACTCTCTCTATTCAGCATATTTCGTGCAACTGACGTTACTACCTGATAGATCGCAATCTATTCTTTCTGTTGAGTACGTTAGTTGACTAAAATAGTTTAAATTAAGAGCACAATCGTCATTCCAAAAATCAAGGTCAGAATCAATTCCGCCCATTTGAAAAAAGTTCCCAGAATTATCTACTGCTAAAACCACTGTCAGTGGTTGGTAGAAATGCAACCATCAAAAGTAGCTTCTCAGTTTGCCTTGATGGCACTCGGTTGACACAAACGGACGTAAAACCAGTTCAAACATATAACAAATTCCATTATGAACCTGTTTCCTGTTGCGCATGAAGTCTCGACTTTCTAAGCCTATGCAGACGTTGTTGCTTATAGTAGTGGCTGGAATCCCGAAAAACTACTCAAAGCATAGTCTCACATGTGTATCTAGTCTCTGTTATGGTATACTTGTTTATCGTCAAGGTCATTAGGTTGGAATTTATGTTCAATTTAAATTATTTGCTTTCGCGCACTCAAAGCAGAAGACAAGTTTGCTGTGACCTGAATTGGTCCGCATTCGATACAGTCTATGTTTTGAAAAATGGGCCTTCAGGATTACACAAAACTTGCCCAATATTGCGAGACACTTGGAATGTTTTGGACATGTACCACGGCATTCTGGGAGTCTGCTTCTCCTTCTGCGGGGAAGTGGCCTTTTTAATGTGGAGCTGTGGAGCTCACAAGTAGCGGGATCTGATCTCATAGTGCAAACTACGCATGCAATAAAAATTAAATGGAGCTGCCATTTTTCCTTCCATTCCGCAAGAAAAATTACGTTTCACCCATACTTGAGTATCCGCTATTTTGACGTAGGACTACGTCTGTGTTTTCTATACCGGGGTGCACTTTGCGATGGTGTAAATCGAGAAGGGTCACGAAAATAAGATAAACTTTGAATGTTAATATCTCAGCCATTTCTCGAGAAATTTCATTTATTTTTATTTTACAATTCGAACAAGGAAGCGTCATATCTTCTACAGAGCCTTCTAAAAATATTTGTATTGATAAATATTAATTGATAATTGGCGTTGAAGGCGTTGATAGAGGATTCCACGGACTATCATCAGTATCAATGGTTGCTGCTGAGAATTCCGCCGCAAAGATGGTGTCTACTGCTGTATAGCGGGAAATCATCGTGTGATCGGCTGATAGCAGCTATCAAGTGATATTTTCTAGCAAGACTAATGGTTAGCTGCTGTTGAGTTAGTGATTAGTGGTTGACGTTAACGCCATTTGGTTCCATTTTCCGCGGAGAGCGATCCCAATATCATTTCCTCCTTTGGCCAGAAATTTTTACCTCAATGAGGGCGTCTGTTGCGGTTTTGCTGTAAATCATCATGTGGTCGTCAACAGCAGCACTCAAGTGATTTTTTTCTGAAAAAATTCGTGTATCCATTGTCGGCGGTTGTAAAAGCTCATCAAGAACCATCGTTTTTGGTCAGAACCACCATAATAAAGGGATGAGAGGTGATATGAGACAAAATCTCGTCGAAGTGAAAATCAATAGCATTGATGGCCATCACCAGTGATTGCTGCAGGAAACTTATTCACCACGATAGCGTCTGTAGCCAGTGGTAGAAAGTGGAACTTACTGCAAGATTCAGACAATCGTTTTGTCGGTGTTATTGGTTGTGTAAAGGTACACCAATAAGCGTATACAAAAACAAACGGCTATTATCAGGGTCAGCATGATGAGAGAGAAACACTCAACCCTTTTATTACAGCACTTTTTTACATTATTTCACTTAGTTTTACGTCCCTCTTTTTACGGCAAATGACGTGAAAAAATTTTGTCATCCAAAAGTGAACCTATAAGAAGGCACTCTACAGAAACTCAAAGAACTAAGTAGCTTTTTTTTTTATTTGTTCACTCCAACATTTGTCTTCAACAAGTGTTCCATTCCAGGTCATCCAATAGTGCACTGGAGTCTGTTTGATTTATAAAACCAAATTGAATACGCCTTCAATAACTGCTCCGTTTCAGGTCATCCAAGAATTCCCTGCCTAGAGTATAGGCCTTGAGGTCTACACGCGTAACCAAAGAGTTGATATCTTTTTTTAAATGGTTCATTCCCTATTTGATCCAGGAAACCAAATTGGATACGGCTTCATGCTTCAATAACTGTTCCGTTTGAGTTCATCCAAGTTCATCGCAACCTTAAGATCTCTTTTTTGAAATGGTTCAGGCCCTATTTGATCTATTAACTCAAAGTGGATACGCCTTCAATAGCTGTTCCTTTTCAGGTCATCCAAGAATTCTATGGAGTATAGGCCTTAAAGTCTACACGGGTAACCAAAGCGCTGCTATGCCTTTTTGAAAATTGTTCAAGCCCTGTTTGATCTATTTAACCAAATCAGATGCGCCTTCAATAACTGTTCCGTTTCAGGTCATCCATGAATTCTGGAGTATGGGCTAGGGTTTCCAGTTAGCCTTGCGTGCAAAGGTGTAGGATTGCCGATCCGGAGATGGTGCGTTTGATTCTCGGTCCGATCCAGGATGTTTTTTTCGGGCGGGAAACATTCTTGACTCCCTGGGCATAGTGTTGAAGTTGAAAAGTTGAAAAGTTGTAATGTAGAGCCATAGAAGAAGAAGATAAAAATAGACCTTAAGGTCATGCTAAACCGAAGGACTATTATTTCTATTTGAAAATCGCTCATGCCCAGCGTGTTCATGGCCTTCCACGAAGTCGCCGGCCCCTATCTGGTTCTCTGTTGAATATTGTTTTTGCTATTCTTTCTTCCGACCGTCGCACTAAATGACCAGCCTTCTGAAATCCGCCGTATTTTATACGATTCACAATATTTACTTCTCTGTATACTTGATACAGCTCATGATTCATGCGTCTGCGACACACACCATTTTCTAGTTTACCTACGAGTATTGTACGCAGCACTTTTCGCTCTAAAACCCCGAAAGCTCTCCGGTCGGCCTCTTTTAACGTCTATGTTACATGTCCATAAAGGGCCACTGGTAGAATCAGAGTTTTGTATAGACCAAATTTTGTTTCCGTCTGCATGCTGCGGGACCTAAACTGGTTACGTAATCCGTAAAATGGCCTATTTGCAGCAGCAACACGTCTTTTCACTTCACAGGAAACGTCATTGTCACATGTCACAAGCATTCCAAGGTAAACAAATTCTTCAACAACTTCAAACACATCCCCATGAAGCACTACCTCAGCACCAACACCACTAGGTCTTCCTCTATCTCTACCTGCCACCATGTACTTTGTCTTGGTAGAGTTATTGGTTAAGCCTATCCTCACCGCCTCCCTCTTCAGTGGAACAAAAGCCTCCACTAATGCTCTGCAATCGATTCAAATGATGTCGATGTCGTCCGCAAAGCCTAGGAGCATATGCGACCGTGTGATGATAGACAGATCTCCTAATAGCGCCCTCGAGTGCAATGTTGAACACTAAATTCGAAAGTGCATCATCCCACTTCGTCTGCAATTCGAATACTGGATTTCGAGCCATCCAGCGTTGCACGTATCAGTCTAATCAGTTTCGCCGGAAAACCATGTTCGGACATTATCTGCCAGAGCTCATTTCTTTTCACTGAATCGTACGCTGCTTTGAAATCAATGAACAGATGGTGAGTCTGCAAGTTGTACTGCCGGAAATTATCAAGGATCATCTGCAGACTAAACATCTGATCCGTCGTTGATCGGCCCTCACGAAAACCTGCCTGGTATTCGTCGACGGAGGACTCTTCAAGCGGTCTCAGTATGTTAAACAGGATCGCGACAGGATTTTGTACGCGCTGAATTCAGAAGGGTGATCCCTCTGTAATTGGCACACTCTAGTCTGTGCCATCCAACTAGCCAGCAGGCAGTTCTTCATCCTCCCATATTTTCTGGATAATGTGGTGGATTGATTGATGCAGCTGCTCACTTCCGTGTTTGAGAAGCTCGACCGGGATCTCATCCTTTCAGCAGCTTTACTGTTTTTCAGCTCGCATAGAGCCTTGTTTACCTCGTCCAGCGTTGGTGGTTCCAAAGCTTGACCGTCGCCAACTATGTCCATCCTGCTTTTTAATACACCTCAATTTTCACCAAATCTTCCACCTGGCTGCCACCATAGTCTTATCTGTTAGCAAATTCCCTTCTCGGTCATTGCACATGGCGGGCACTGGCGCAGTCTTATGCCGCGCGACATTGACAGTTGCGTAAAACCTCCGCATATCGTTTCTATCCATGTTCTCCTGCGCTTCAGCTATCACACTGTTGTTTTTTTTTCCTGTGGTAGATTCGTTTTTCTTCTGCCCTTGCTACATTGTACCGCGCTCTGTTGGAACGGGTACGAGCCACTAGCATTCGACTCCTAGCAACATTTTTCTCGTCCGTCACTCGATGGCACTATTCATCAAACCAACCATTTCGTTGACGTCGCTGTGCAGTGCGCTTCCTGCGCTATTGTAGTCACAGCTTCGTGGATATTTTCCCACAATGTGTTCACGTCGCCAGATCCGGTGGCTTCTGCTATCCGCTCGTCCAGCTTCTGGTGGTACTGTTCAGCAACTCCGTTAACTGACAAGCGTTGGATATTGAAACGCATCGTTCTGTTGTTTCGTGAACTAGCGCCCGAATTTTTGCAACTACAAGGTAGTGATCCGAGGAAATGTTCGGACCTCTGAAGGACCTTACATCTATATCATCCGAGAAATGTCGTCCGTCGACCAGCACGTTGTCTATATGTGAGCAAGTGTCTCCACTCGGATGTTGACAGGTGTGTTTGCGGATATTCTTACGTGCGAAGTAGGTACTGATTTTTGCCATCCCTCTAGCAGCAGCAAAGGTTACAAGTCGCAGACCATTATCGGTGGAAGCGGAATGAAGGCTTTCCGTACCAATTGACAGGGCGAAAAAAACTTTCTCTTCCGATCTGCGCATTTGCATACCCGATGACAATCTTTACATCGTGTGTTGGGCACTCTCCGTAGGCCTTATCTACCCAGGTAACCAGTAAGCATTATATAAAGCATTTAAGTGGCATTATATGCGCCTTTACGGCAAAACTTTAAATGCCGATAAGCCCTTTAGTCGCCTTTAATGTTATTTTAATGCAGGTTTTGGCCCAATATATGGCTGCTTAAATGCTCTATCCTACTTCATCGGTAAAGTAAAAATTTTGCTGAGTAGCATTTATTCAGCATCTGAAATGCTGAATTAATGCTTAATTTTAAAAACAAGAAAAAGGGTTTTTTTTGGCATTTTTTTCTAATTCTTTTTTTTTACATTTTTTTTTTCATATTATATCGTTTATCGTTATTGTTTTTTTCCATATTTGAAATAGAACATTATTTTTTACTTTCTTCGAGCGGGATTCGAACTCGCGCTCTTGCCAGTATAATGCTACTATAGTGCTTACTTTAATGCTTATTGGTTACCTGGGTAAGCTCTCATAGAACTCATTCCTCACTGGTAGTTGAATGAAGTGTTCGCGATGGGATCCACCGCCCGGAATTCACGTTGTCCAGTTCTGGGCCACCGTATTTCCTGGATTGGTGCCACACTCACGCCGACCTTCTGCAGCTCACGAGCCAGGAGCCCAACACGTGCGGGTTCATTCAAAGTTCTCACGTTCCAAGATCCGACTTTCCAATCGTTGTCCTTTATTCGTTGCCGGGTCTGTTGCCGTTAAATCAATCCGTTTGCTCTACTTTTGCCTTTCTTGATAACTGTAAAATCTTCGGTAGGCTACCTTACCAGGGTTGCGCTACCTAAATCGCGTTAAAGGTGCTGCCTTCTCGATGCTGACACTATGCAGCATGATGTGCACAGTTTAGTTTAGAGTCCCTCACTGGCACTCGGACGATGATCAGCCGCCCCTAACATGGGGAACAGGCGCTGTTGTGTGCCGCTCCTAACATGGAGAAAAGACGCTCGATCGGATTTGTACCTCCGGCCGGAGAGGAGCAAATCCCACTTCTCTGTCAGCATATGACCATAGTTCCCGCCGGTGTTGGTTATCCGATCTTCCCTAAGGTTGCTCGTATCCCGGCCAGCGCCACGAGGAGGTAGGGATAGGAGTTGCTGGATAAGAGACTACGGATCGCGAAATGGGGTCTATTTTATTCCTTCAGGTACGCGAAGTACCAATGGTACGCTTTACCCAGCATTTGCCGTGCCGTTAGATAAGCATTGAATAAGAAATCAAAACATATTTAGTTTAAATGATTACAAAAAGCTGAAATCCTTAAGGAAACAAAAAGATCGTACGTTATGCGTATCGATTTTAAGGATTTGGATTTGGATTTGTGAAAAAATGTTTTAAAACTCCTAATTTTTTTTTTCGAATTTTTTTGTTGCCTTCTGGCGAATTTTTTTTCGATTTTTTTTGTTGCCATCTGGCGAAAGTTTTATGTTTGGGCAAAAAAAAATCCAAACATTTTTTTTTATTAATATTAGTATTGGCCTAATCATCGATTAGTAATTAAATCACATACGAAATTCTTCAAACTATACAAATATTACACAACTAAACTATAAACAATTCGGAACCTAAAAAAAGCTTTTTTTGTCTTTATTAGCGATACTTTCAGCCCAAGGCTGGCTCGTCTCGTAGATACAAAAAAAATGAAGAGCACCACTCTAATGAAACGGTCATATTAAAAAAATCTGGGATCTGGGAATCAGAAGACAATTTAGACGACGAAGTAAGCATAAAGAATTTAAAAAGGTATGGTTGATTGTGGATTAGCTAACGGCCCAAGAGGAAAGGCGATTTTTTTCCCAAGCCAACCAACAAGCAAGTTAGACGCTTTTTGGAAGCATATGAAAGTGGTTATCAACCTAAATGAAATAAAATAATAGTGTAACCGTGTTATAGCTCTCCATATAAGCTAGTGGGGAAATTTCGCTTGCATTGAGAATAAGCAAGAGTCAGGATTGAGAATAAGCAAGAGTCAGGAATGAAAAAGATAGACCGGTTAGCTAAAACATCATCCTCTTTCCCAATTACCCAATTAAGGGAATATTTATTTATTATCTGAGCCCTCGTGGTCAGCTCCAAGCATTCGAGCGTTAAATAAGCTAGGTTTCGAGAGAGTCGATCAAGATGAAGACCCATACGAACCCCTTGCATTAATGTGGACTAGATCTGTTCACCATTTTCAAAAGTATTCCAGATTCAAAGTGCCACCCCTCTATTTCAATGAGTATCATAAATGGAGTCTCCTGACCAATTTTCAGCCAAATCCATGGAGATTTAGAGGTGCATCAAACGAGATTTGTGATTTTTCAGACTTTTTCGTAGAAATGTCGTCTGAATGCATCAATTTAACTCCACATAATAAAAGGATTAGTCGTTGATAGCTTCTTTAGACTATTATCTACCACTTTGTCATTGATACTAGGATGTTTAGAGGGCTTATTCTATGACTTTTTATTAGATTTAGCTGAAAAAAATGTCTGAAAACCAGAAAAATAATTTTAGGTGCTTCTGGGGGTAGTATAAATTTTCAATATGTGCCCAATTCAATTTTTCCTTTCATTTCCTTCGAGTGTTGCGGAAGTTTCGTCCATACATCACTTTATTCTGAAAAATAAGCTTCGGCATGTAATAATGAAGTTTTTATGAAATACTCAACATTTGAATAGGGTAGTCAAGCAAGACCATTCCCCCCATGCTAAAACAAAGTTGACCATGATTTATGAGCAATGTTATCCAGTATTTTCGACCCACTGGTATGGATCTAGAGTGGGCTATGTGGTAGTGTCAGGGCCTGCAGATCAAGAGGTCCACGGTTCGAGCCGCCGAGTAGATAAAGATTTTTTCTTGTCAAGTCTTATGGAAAAGCCCTTGTTTTCAATGACCTTTTGGGGTCGTTAACCACATTTGAATGTGATTGATTCTATACCCTCCTCCTAGTTATTGCAACACTCATGCCAGTGACTAATTTCAAACAACTTTCACTGATTGAGATTATAATAAGTTCATGTCCATCATTGTACCTAGTCATCAATTGTGAAGTAATGGTTTGTTAATGGGAGGGATCGATCAGGTTTTGTTTGTGCCATGAGTGTGGTACAATAACTAAGGAGAGGATAACCAATAAATCAAGATGTTTTTTAAACTTTAGAAGATTTTTTTATCACGTTCAATTTAAAGTATGTTTCCGACCGCGACAGATTATCAACAAAATGGAATTAGCCACCTGGCTTGATAAATAAAATATTTTTAACTGCTAGGCGCCTTGAACCGTGGACCTCTTGATCTGCAGGCCCTGACACTACCACATAGCCCACTCTAGATCCATACCAGTGGGTCGAAAATACTGGATGACATTGCTCATAAATCATGGTCAACTTTGTTTTAGCATGGGGGGAATGGTCTTGCTTGACTACCCTATTCAAATGTTGAGTATTTCATAAAAACTTCATTATTACATGCCGAAGCTTATTTTTCAGAATAAAGTGATGTATGGACGAAACTTCCGCAACACTCGAAGGAAATGAAAGAAAAAATTGAATTGGGCACATATTGAAAATTTATACTACCCCCAGAAGCACCTAAAATTATTTTTCTGGTTTTCAGGCATTTTTTTTAGCTAAATCTAATAAAAAGTCATAGAATAAGCCCTCTAAACATCCTAGTATCAATGACAAAGTGGTAGATAATAGTCTAAAGAAGCTATCAACGACTAATCCTTTTATTATGTGAGTTAAATTGATGCATTCAGACGACATTTCTACGAAAAAGTCTGAAAAATCACAAATCTCGTTTCATGCACCTCTAAATCTCCATGGATTTGGCTGAAAATTGGTCAGGAGACTCCATTTATGATACTCATTGAAATAGAGGGGTGGCACTTTGAATCTGGAATACTTTTGAAAACGGTGAACAGATCTAATGTGGACGAACCGTCGGAGAAATCCGCAATAGCAACGCGCATCCTTTCAATCCACACCGGCTCAACAGGTTGGTTTTGTTCTCAGAGAGGCGAGAGAACCAATAAGAACCAGCTTTCATGCACAGCCTTTGATTCCTTTCGTCCCAGAACCGCAGAACAACTCGAGAGAGGCTAAGTTCTATCGTTGGCTAGCGTACACTAAAAAGCATAAGTCGTGTTTGGATTTCCTATCAGTATTCCCTGAAGTCTGGAGGGTAAAGCTGGTAGAAAAGCTCAAAGGTAGTCCTGATTTTCTGAAATAAATGAAATACTTAAGAAATATTTTGATTTACTTTATACTTAGACAATGGTCCAACCTTTATGGTAGAGAAGATGCGTTGACTCTTCGCTCTAAAAGAATTAGTTACTAGTTGACGAATTGAGGATTATATGTCTGTTACATCTATTTTGAACACTTGAACCAACATTCAAGCTTAATTGCTTATGTCTGAAACCAGATTTATTCATATGTGCATATGTGAAATGTGATTTAGTTCGAAAAATGTATTGGCGGTAACTTTTCCTTCGGTGGGGTTTATAACTCCACGACCTCAGTACGCTAGACATGTGCTTTCCCTACTATAAGCTACGAAGAACTTCCATCGTCCTCCGCAGCTCAGCGGGTATAGATGAAACCAAACTCACAACACCAGGCACATAACCGAACTCGCAAAGTATTTTTAAAGCCAACTTTTTCGCTTTGTTTGTACAATGCCAAACACGTAGGATAAGGAGCATCCGGTTCAATGATGCCCTAACGGCCTGAATCCGGTGCGTTCGCACAAAACGATCTACTCAACTAGTCGTCGGCGGTGGATGTTGCCTACTCCGATAACCGATTTTCAATGTCCTTACTCCGACGAGAAGTTTCCCAACAGTGGAAGCTTCGCCGTAACCTGCCGTGACGACACATTCTGCGACTGCGGGTTACTGCATTACTGCAGTAACATCGGTCTCCCAAATTAAGAAAAACCCTGCCAAACAAACTTCTTATCTACGTATAAGATAATAATATTTCAATATGCAATGCATTTAAATGTTTAAATATTCACACAAAAAATTAATCCAGTCTATAAATTTTTTTTTGAAATTTCTATACAAATAGAACAGATTTTTGAAAAGTAGAAATTGGTAGCGGTGCCCACTATGTTGATGCATTATCATTGCCTGTTATATGCCATTCGCTTACAGATGCTTTCATCTATTGATGGTCTAGTGGTTAGAGTTCATGCTTAATAATCGGCTCGTCCATAGTTCGATATTTGGGTCCCCTTCGTACACTTCGTTCTTTTTAACTGATAGAAAATAATTATTAAGAAAAAAAAAAGTTTGAGGCTAAATCGTTTTCTAATTGTTGTTCAGTTGGTATTGTCTTCAAACAGTCGGATTGTGTGGTGTAAGCGTATTTCAAGCTCTATCTGGTAAAAGGGCGAATGTCGCAAGAGAGAATTCTCTTCGTCGACTTCCCCTCATTTGAATAAAAGTGACAAGCATTGGATCTCTTTACAGTTTATCACCTCAGAATGCAAGTTCGCATTGTTTTCTATCGTTCTGGGTGATAAGCCACAAAGAAATCCGCTGCTTGTCACTTTTATTTAAAAGAGGGGAAGTCGACGAAGAGAATCCTCTCTTGCGACATTCGCCCTTATTCCAGATAAAGCTTGATTTGTCCAATTAATAAATTCCTCTCACATATCCAGCTGCTTAGTCCGTCTCGTTTTGCTCCTATCTAGTATGCTAAGTACACATAAAGGTTATATGATCACTCCAAAACCAAACTTTTGATAGAATTCTCGGAGACCCATAGTGTTATATACCAATCGACTCAGCTCGACGAATTGAGGTGATGTCTGTATGTGTGTATGTGTACACAATTTTGTAGACACACTTTTTGGAACTTCGTCTTGGCCGAATTACTCGTAACAAGTTGCATTCGACGGGGAATCCTGTCCCATTGTTTGTTATTGAAAATTGGATAGACTATTTTTATGCGCAAAACATTGCGTTACCTTCATATGCTGTCAAACACATCGTAAAGACAAATAAAATCATATCAGATTTACGGAATGCTCGTTTGTTAAGGACATCTACCTCCAATTCCATCTCTCTTGCGTGATGCGTGACAACGTCAAATAAACGTATAAGCCTATTATTCTGCTCACAATCGCATATTTGCCCCATATGAAAAGGAAATCCAGCAAAAATGGGACTGATATGCGATCATAGGCAGTATTGATCTCACCTGTTTGATGGCTTAACGAGATTGAAATGTTTTCCACTTTAGTATTGTTTATTTTTCTTCAGTGAATAAACACGCTAAATAATCGCTTCTCATTTTCTATTTGCAGGTAAGCATTTGACGTGAATTTGGGGCGATATAGATACGAAAACATTTGTAAGTAATGAACACAATACTTAAAGTACGATTGAACTGAAAGCAAAATTCGTTTCACGTCTTTTATTCGACCATGAATGCATGCAATGCAATGCAATGCATTGACTCACTCAATAGTCAATAAATTTGCTAATACATGCTATCTGGTTTACGTAACGTGAAGATCATCTTATACCTACAACACACATTACACGTTAACTTCTGGAAAACATTGTTCAGTCTTTGTGGGTACCGTTTGTTAAAATGCTGGCACAATAGCCAAGTAAAATCAACGTATCCCTCGTACGGCGACGTTGGAAGAAATCAACACTCGAGCCTCACAAAGTTATAAAGTGGTGGAATTGAATGGAATAGTACTAAATCATTCTCTAGCAAGTTAAGACATTACAGTAAACAAGCTTTAAAATATTTTTTACTTAATTTTGTGATTTTTTTGTCCATGATTGATAACTTTTTACAAAACTTGTAACCAGAAGGAAAAAACAATCGATACACAAACCAATTTATTTAGTTTTGATATTTATTTAGGGGAACGGTTCGTCACTTCATCTCATCGCTCCTATTTCCATCCTATCAAAAACAAAGCAATGGAGAAGAATTTGGTTCGTTTATTATTTTTCTGATTTTTTTCAGCAGTGAGCATGCATGTTGACAAAAAGAATCGAAGAATTTATTGTCGTATTTCTTTGTTTAGCGAGATGGAGATGGAGATCGGAACAGTTCCCCTATATGCGTTTTATCACTGTTAGGGCTTTAGGCACCATTTGGGCCACCGCTGCCCGGATAGCTCAGTCGGTAGAGCGTTGGACTTTTAATCCAACGGTCTAGGGTTCAAGTCCCTATTCGGGCGCATTATATTTTTTGCCACATAGTGGCTCCATTAATTCGAAACACCTCCATGCCATCATGTGCGCCTGTTACTTCTTGATCCCAAAATAAAAAGGATTTTGTCAGAAGTGGGATTCGAACCCACGCCCTCAGAGAGGACCAGAACGCTCGAAATCGGGACTTGAACCCACCTAGGATGGGTAAGATTACTCTTGAGTCTGGCGCCTTAGACCGCTCGGCCATCCTGACATGTTGAGGGGGGTGTGCCGAAATCCAATCACATTCGATTGAGTGAAACATGAGAGGTTCATTATTCATGACGTCATTATCGAACCACTTGCCACAGATAACTGATGTCAAGATGAGGTGCTTGATTATTGCGAACGTTACGAGTCACGCACACTAGGAGTGAACTTTTTAGAACCAGTGTGTTCAATTTTCAAATTCAACTCTTTATTCGAAAACAAAGTAGACGTAAAGTAGCTAACACCTTACTGCATAACTGGTTCCGCATATTGGTCCAGCTTTTAAGAATTTTTTTTTAATCCCACGTTAGTTGTCTTTCGCCTATAACTTTCTGGCGGTTAATTTAAAGCTGCTTATCGCGCATATACATACGTTGGCGCTGGCAGTGACGAGTAGGAAACCAGCCAATGATTGTGATTTATTGATCCAACATGTATGATCACCTGCGAAGATTTACTTATATTGGCTCAACCAAATGGCTGTTCGAATTTTCCATGTCGGCTAGAAATAGTATGAATAATTTTGGCAAGCAACTTTCATGCGTCATTACTAATTACGTGTGTATTGATTAATCACCCAGCAACTTACGATCGATTAGTGATGAGTAGCAGGTTAGGTGATGTGTTTTCTGCTTAAGCGATCGAGTTTCGTAGCCCGGTTAGCTCAGTCGGTAGAGCGTTGGACTTTTAATCCAACGGTCAAGGGTTCAAGTCCCTTATCGGGCGGGATCATTCTTTTTGTAAATATTATATTATTGTAAGGTATGTGTTTCTTTGACCTTTCTTTGAACGACTCACATAACTTTTATATTTCTATTAAAGCTAAGCCTGAACTTGCGATGCATCCGACACATTTGCGTTAAAAATGCAACAACTTAAAAATTGAGTGAAATGATCAATTCGTAAAAGTTGAGAACGATCTTCCATTATTTTGTTATACGACTGGTGGAAAACAAGTTTACCTATCTACATGAGTGCAAACCAAGGTGCAACGAATCCATAATCTTGGTGCGATCATATTTTTGACGTAGGACTACGTCTTTGTTTTCAATATGCATATGGGGGTACATTTCAAAATTTGGAAAATGCGACCGTCACGAAAAAAAACGATGGGTTTCGTAGGTTCATAAATTGCCATTTCTCAACGGATTTACATGATCTATCATCAATCGATTGCAGATTCAGTTTCCAAATCGAAAAAAATAATAGTAAACTATCGATTTATGCTCTGTTCTCAAATACTATTTGCTCCCCCAATCAGTCAATAATCACATGATTTCATTCTTCACTATCAGTTTACACCGATTTATTCAGTTCATTTATAGCATATGTTCAATTACGGAACTGATGGGTGAGGAATAATGATCTTTAATGTACTTGCAGAGCAAAATGTCTCAACACATACATCTGTCATATATTTGTTTTAACTACATTTTTAGAGCTATTTGTTTTGAATAGAATATTAATAATGAAGGCAGTGTCGAAAATTATGTTGTTGAGTACATTTTTAACGTATTCTATTTATCTACGTAGCCATACGTCTACAGTTTGTACAGCCAATCATAGGACTGTCCCAATATAGTTTTTTTGAAGTGATCTTTTACTCAATTTTTGTGTTTTTTTATTAAAATTAGTTTGATTCGACGCAGGTCAGGCTTAGAGTGCATACTTCCCATTTGTTTCGAATTAATTGTCAAGGGCATGCTAAAAGTCATCTACACAAAGCGTGAATAATTTTCACGCATAATGACGACGCCTTGATAGAATCGTATACTGTGCGAAAATGTTGTCGAAGAGAGATTTTTGAGACATGCACAACCGCTGTGTACTGCCTTGATATGAGTAAGGGCCTTTATTTCGAACTTCCACCGGATCACCTTTATGTCAACTATTTATTCGGAAGACTTTCCTTTTATTTCCTCTTGATATTCAAACAATAGAATTTTGCGACAATTATAGTTTTGTTTATAAAAAGTGGAAAAGCCACAGAATAAATATGAAAATTTTCGCTTCAACTTGAAAAAAATGTAATTAGGTTAGGTCGGATTTTGACTGCTCTCTTGTGATAATCATTTTTAGCACGTAGCAAAGATCGCAAAATTTGCTATCAATTGATAACGAAATGAACGATGACAAACGAGAGGCATAATCCTCTCAATAATAACGAGTCATAAAAACAAGTTTATCGCAACCTAATACAAGTGTGTGAAAACAAAATTTAAGATGCAGCCCCCACCCTCAAAGTTATGATAAAACGCTTCGTTATCAAATGCCTGTGCAGTAAATATAAAAGTCTGCTCCATTCAACTCGGTCCATGGCTGCACTTTGCCAGTCCCTCAGTCTTCAGAGGGTCTGCCAAGCGTGATCGATTCGCTGTGCACCTCGCCTTCTTGTGCCCGTCGGACCATTGTCGAGAACCATTTTTACCGGATTACTATCCGACATTTTGGCAACGTGCCCGGCCGCAGTCGTTCGATTTTTGGATGAATGGTTCTCTCAATAGCTATTGGTCCTCCACGAGAAACGTCCAGATGATGCATTTGGCTGTTTTATTCATTGTAGTGAATGTAATAGAAAATTACGAATCTAAAGTGTATAATAAAATAATTATGATCATGACCATTTGAATTTTGTATTTTTTGGTCGGTTCGCAGTGGCTGGTTTACAGGGACGTTAACGAAAACAAAACAAGCTGTCTTCTCTCTTAGGTTTGTGGTAGAACGTTCGTTCATTAATCCTGCTCGATAGTGCTCCACAAACTCCTTAGAACATGGTGGCCACTGAACCGGAAAAACTGGGAATTTGTTAGAACCGGGAAAAACCGGGAAATAACCAAAAATAAAAATAAAATAATCAAATTCAAAATTTTCAGCGTACTTAAAATGTATTCAAAAATTTTCGTAAAATTGCAAAATTAGAAGAATGAATGAACGGGGGGAGATACTTGAAATTTTTTGATAGTATTCAAAGTTTCTTGATTGTTTGCAATAATCCTGGAAATTGTTCTTTGTGGTTTTCGTACATCTGTAAGAATATGATATGTTATATGTAATAAAAATGCTTTGAATCCAAACAAATCTCTTGACTGACTTTCGAATGCTTAGAAGTTCCACAAAAAAATGGAAGTGATTTGTTGAACGTTATGATTGAAATCCGATGTAAATCGGTAATTATTGGATCTGGAAAATAATATTCGCAAGGACTTATGATAGTGTCTTCCAAAACACGTAACATTAGCTGAAAAATGAAAGAATTTCGATTCAGCCATATGCAGCAGAGATTGCAAATAATTGTAAACAAAACAAATGCTGTATGGGACCGTATTCTGCAGTGATATGAATACCAATGGAAAGTTAGAATCCTTAGCTAAATTTTCTCCGAAGTAACTAAATTGCTCTACATAAAGGTAAAAAAATTGCAGCATATAAAGTGTTCATTTTTGGACAAACATAATTTGTACGCAGTTACGGGGCACTTTTTAAAGCCCTTGAGATGATGAGGAAAAAAAGTTTATTTTTTTTAGAATCCTACAGTGACAAAATTTAAAAAATAATGGCTTTCAATGAAAAATTAAAAAATGTTCTTGCATGTGAAATAGTTGATTCCGCGTGATGGCCTTCGTGTGGCAGAACATGCTAATGATCCTGTAGTTGAAGAAATAGCAGATGACCCTCAGTTTGCATAATCCTTACGTTACCCCAGTAACATTACAATTTCAAGATTGTTATAAAACCAAAACTGCAACCCAATGACGCGGTGGCGCATGCTGCCCAGCACTATGAAGCAAGTTTCCAGCTCGTTGCAGGTGCCAAACTTTCTGTCATGTGCAGAAAGTTTTCTACAGCGCTATGATGTTAAAGTTGCGATTCCAAGCTTCCATATTCCAATCTTCTAAGCTTCCTAAGCATATTCCAAGCTTTAATGAAACAATGAGTTAACCCCACGAAAAAAATCACAAAAAATCAAAGAAAATTCAGGTAGTGTTTAAGAAGCTGTGAAAGTACGAGTTACCTGGGTGTATATTGATTTTTGAGAAATACTTTATTTGGGTCACTTTTAGAACTTTGAATAACACATCTTTTTGGTAAAAACTCGTTTGTATTTGAAAAGTTATGGTCGTGATTCGATGAAAGCATTTTTACTAAAACAAGTAAAGCAATTTTAACAGAAAAAACTCTGTTTTCCTACCATAAACGAAGAAAAGTGCCGAAAATCTGATAAGTTCCAAAAACTGTGTCTACAAAATTGAAAGGAGCGTGAAAAGCAGCGTGAAACTCAACCACCAGATATTTGAATAGCGGAAACCCGTGACTCGTTTTTTACGGGGGTCTGATGTTTTGGTTGTGTTTTCGTAGTATAGATGAAGTCTCTTTTCTTCTGCTTTTCGTTTATGGAACTGTCAGTGTGGATCGCACCTATCTCTTTTCTTCCCGTGATTATCCTTATGGCTGTCAGTGTGAAATTTCCAATCTTGACTACGAAACAAACTGTGGTGGAGGTATACAAGTGTCAGTCCCGTGGTTTTTAACAATTCCGCTAATGTTGTCATTTTCCTATTTGGACATATATCGAATCTGTGATGTTACGTATAAGTTTCATTTCCATATTTTAGTCTTTACCTGCATCTGTGGAACAAACCACTTGTTGAGTTTTCAGATCCTTGACCTTCAGAGAGTCAGTAGAGCTCTAGGCAGCAACTATCTTCAAGCCCGGATAGCTCAGTCGGTAGAGCGTTGGACTTTTAATCCAACGGTCTAGGGTTCAAGTCCCTATTCGGGCGGTGATTTTTTTTTCTTTAGTTAGAATGACCAATCGAGAAAATCTTGCTTGTGGTCTCCAAGAAGTAGGATTTTGAATGTTTCTATTGTGGAATTATCAATCAATTAATAAAAATCAAGGTTCCTTTTTTTTTAAACGTCATGGAATTTTCTTTTTTTTTGCTACGAAGGCGATAAATAGAATACTTTTAGTAAAAATAGCTCCTTTTGCTAACATTGACATTCATAAAATGTATTATGTTTCGTACCACCTAGGCCAGGCACGCAGCATAGGAAATATACCTCCTTTAACATTACTCCATGCACCAACCGGTTAGTGACATGTGAGTAGTGTCCATACATGCAGCCCTCTCACCAATCGTAATTCAATCTCACTATGCACAGCCCACCTGGGCCGCCTAGCTATATCCGCGTACTCACTCTGCTGCCTGAGAACGTCCGGCTTCGCTGATCGTGTTGGTGTGTCTGACTGTCTGGTGCTCACGTTTTGATGATAAAAAGGTAGCAAGCAACAACCAAAATACTGAGTGTGAGTGCTTTTATGTTGTATTCTCGTACATTCTCTTTCCTCTCGCGTATTTGCTCTACCTTTCGGTGCGCATGCCCATCAGAGATTCCCTAGCGGCAGAACTATAGTTATATGCGATACTTAATTCGTATCATATATGTATATTTAAGTCAAATAACTACGGCGAATGTCATTATTTTACTATTTAACAACTTATGTGTTTGAAAGGAATGAGTTTATTAATGCACTGTTATTGATAATCTACAATGTATTTAATATTTTAATAGCATGATGATAATAGGTCAGCTACCTTACTTGAGATTCTTCATCCATATCACTTTGAGTACCCTCCTAACGCTTTTGTAAATCTCTTGACGCCAAATTTATGAAGCCCGGGTAGCTCAGTCGGTAGAGCGTTGGACTTTTAATCCAACGGTCTAGGGTTCAAGTCCCTATTCGGGCGGTAATTTTTTGTAACTTCTACTATTCATTCTAACTCCTTTAGTAACTAATAATGGCCGTTACAAAGCATACGGTTTTCGCACTATTCATTTGGTCGATAAATAACTATGTAGGAGGAGAATCCCAGCCCTTAAAAACGACACTTTCCACTGTTTTCCAGTAATCTCCATTTTTTTTCTCACAAGTTAAAAGTCCTTGCTAATGCAATCAACACGAATTCGATAGCCACTGTTAGTTTGATCCTAAACTTTTTGAAGATCTATGCCCTGAAAAAAAATATCCATGTCCGGAATGTCATAGTCAACGTTGGCCATATCATATTTTCATAGAGAAATACATACATATTTACAATAAATCCCTCTTTTTTTATATATTTCATGAATTGTTATGTTTTGTTACACTTATTTTTCTGTTCGATTTTTAAAAATAAAGATGAATTGATTAATCTGCTACACAATGTAATCGTTAGTTTAACTTTTTTGAGCTTACTAGATTCTATCTTTGACATTTTCTCGAAAACACACAACTAGACGAATACTTTTTGGACTCACTGTATAAATCCATCTTCTTTGCAATCATAAGAACTGAATAAGTTATACACAATTTAATTTGTCTTTTATGTCATCTAAGAGCATCCAAACGTGATAAAGCCATTGTTATTTGCTCAAACGCATCCAAATCAATCACTGTCCATTATCTCATGGTAACAACTAATTACAAATTACTACGAGTTTACTAGGATAATTTACTAGGATTGAAATGTTTTAGATTTGCGATGTTTGTCCTTAAATCATCCCAAATACATATAGGGGAAATGACGGCTTTGGCAGGTTTTGTTCTATTGTCCGGGTTGGTTTTGTTGACCAAATTTGAGCATAATCTATATAATAAAAATGAGTTGAGATTTGCTTCCTGACGATTTAACTCGCGAACGGGTTGACCGATTTGGAAGATTTTTTTCCTAATCGATTCGTTTTGGGATCCGCAAGGTTTGTATATACAAAAAAATGGTGAATTTAACGAAGAAATGTAAAAAATCATCAGAATACAATTTTGGGTCAGCTGTTGAGGAAAACAAAACAAACGCACGGAAATTGATCTAGAGTGCTGTGCTGCAAATAGTTTATTGTGACATTTTCGACACCCGGGCAAAGCTGGGTTTCTTTCGCTAGTTGGTTATAGAAAACCCCCTGACAATAACAAAACCTGCCAAAACCGTTATTTCTAGACCAACATTTGAAAAGGGCGTAACAGCCAAAAATTATTCCTTCTGATTCTTTGTCCACATATATAGCTATATATGTAGACGAAAAATCAGAAGGAATAATTTTGGCTGATACGCCCTTTTCAAATGTTGGTCTAGATTTCACCTAAGGAAGTACAATGGTTGATACGTCAACTCTGAATTCAAGGGCAGTTCAGAACTTTTGGCATTTGCATAACGCTGCAATAACCAGTACGTAGTTATGGACAATCACGACAGAAATTGCTGCAACTCTTAGCCTTCCTTATAATATAGCATGGTGTTTTAAAACGCATATTGTTTAGAATAACTAGTTTACTAGGATAATTTACTAGGATTGAAATGTTTTAGATTTGCGATGTTTGTCCTTAAATCATCCCAAATACATATAGGGGAAATGACGGCTTTGGCAGGTTTTGTTCTATTGTCCGGGTTGGTTTTGTTGACCAAATTTGAGCATAATCTATATAATAGAAATGAGTTGAGATTTGCTTCCTGACGATTTAACTCGCGAACGGGTTGACCGATTTGGAAGATTTTTTTCCTAATCGATTCGTTTTGGGATCCGCAAGGTTTGTATATACAAAAAAATGGTGAATTTTACGAAGAAATGTAAAAAATCATCAGAATACAATTTTGGGTCAGCTGTTGAGGAAAACAAAACAAACGCACGGAAATTGATCTAGAGTGCTGTGCTGCAAATAGTTTATTGTGACATTTTCGACACCCGGGCAAAGCTGGGTTTCTTTCGCTAGTTGGTTATAGAAAACCCCCTGACAATAACAAAACCTGCCAAAACCGTTATTTCTAGACCAACATTTGAAAAGGGCGTAACAGCCAAAAATTATTCCTTCTGATTCTTTGTCCACATATATAGCTATATATGTAGACGAAAAATCAGAAGGAATAATTTTTGGCTGATACGCCCTTTTCAAATGTTGGTCTAGATTTCACCTAAGGAAGTACAATGGTTGATACGTCAACTCTGAATTCAAGGGCAGTTCAGAACTTTTGGCATTTGCATAACGCTGCAATAACCAGTACGTAGTTATGGACAATCACGACAGAAATTGCTGCAACTCTTAGCCTTCCTTATAATATAGCATGGTGTTTTAAAACGCATATTGTTTAGAATAACTAGGGGTAATGACGGCTTTGGCAGGTTTTGTTCTAATTATGCTTAAATTTGGCGTAAACATTCTCTGCATATCAAAGAATATTGTGTCCAAATTTAATAAAATTTAGTCAATAAAAACCCCCCTGACAATAATAGAACAAAACCTGCCAAAGCCGTTATGTCCCCTAACAAAAATAAATTAGTACACTTTTTTAATGAAAGTATCAATGAGAAATGTTTATGTTGCTTATGTTTACGTTGGTTGCTACTCCGTTATTGAATTTATGCTCGCAGATCGTAGATCTCAAAACCTCATGAAACTTCACATAAAGTAACATGACGTTGATTAAGGAGGGTGTTTTTTGTAATCTTCAATGTATCTTTGCGTAATCTCACTCACTATCAGGAAATTATCAATTAGATTCCTACAAACAAGAGAAACAAATCTACACTATAATGCAGTAAAAAGATATCTGTCAGAAGTGGGATTCGAACCCACGCCCTCAGAGAGGACCAGAACGCTCGACCACCCCTTTTCGAAGGGTAAGATTGCTCTTGAGTCTGGCGCCTTAGACCGCTCGGCCATCCTGACATGTTGCAACCATTGCTGCTCAAAGCACTACGAATTCTAATTATCTCGCTGAGAGAGAGTGGAACTAGGTACTCACCGCGGTATGGATGGAATTCATGAATGAAAAATAATTCTTGTTGTTACACTCGCGTGGCGGTCGTAAACAGAGAGAGTGAGTGTTATGAACGTGAAATACATAGAAACCAGATGTTGACAATGGGAAGATGCAGATGTGGGGTACCTGTTAATAATACGACCTTTTATTAGTTTTTCGGTTTATGATTGAGAAAGCCAACAATTCAAATAATCATAATTTTTATTTAGAATTAGAACCTTCTATTAAAATTTAATATTCTTTGAAAATTATCTGGAATCAACATTATATAAACCTTTTCATTGCAGGGATGTTACAGCCTGCATTGGAAGCGGATTTCACTGTTCATTACCGCAGAATTATTTCAGATTCAGATTGTTATGGGTCGTATTCGTATGAATAAAAAGTAGTAAGACCGAGTTTCCTACAGTGAGTCCAAAAAGTATTCGTTTAGAAGTATGTTTTCTAGAAAAAGTCAAAGTTGAAATATGCTAAGCTCAAAAGAAAGAAACTAGTGATTATATTAGGTGGTGGATTAGTCTGTTCATCTTTGTTATTGAAAATAAAACAGAAAAACATAACAATAACAAAAACAAGTGTATTAGAACATAACAATCCATTCAATATGTACTCATGAAGTAATCGTGTTCAAGTGTTCATACTCTTATTAAATATTTTTTAAATATTTTGAAACCTAATTTTAATTCGTTAATGTTAGAAGTATGCATTAATTCTCGACTACAACAGCTACCAAATATCCTCAGTACCAGCGTTCACATTTGATTTTAGAAGGCGAATGTACATTTTATAATCCACGATTCCTTCAATGATATGCAATTTCCACATTGGTTGCATTCATGCACCCGCCGACCATGAAGGAGCCCTTGAACAGAGGCTATAAACTATAGAGGAAGATTGTCGCTTTGGCTCCTTTTTTCTGCTGTCCGAAACATGTTCGGTACACTGTAACTCAATACCAAATTTTGAAAACGACTTATCTGCTTTCGTAAACAAAGATTCAAACGTCGATTGTCGTGGGAGAGCTATCAGATTCGTAGAATCGGCGTTTGAATCTTTGTTTACGAAAGCAGATAAGTCGCTTTGAAAATTCGGTATTGAACTTTCATCTACTCAGTGACTGAGTAAAATTGTATTGCCGTCTCTTTTCTTCCCAAGGAAATTTTACTCAATAATCCGGAATGTCCGTAAAAATAGTTATTTTGGAAAGTTCGTCCTAGCGCGGCGTATTTTTTCTCAACCATTTCTGACGGTGCGTCATTTGTGACAGTTGTGCTTGGCTTTCGTTTTGAATGGGGTTCCCCGAGTGCATTTAGTTTTGGATTTCGGAAGGCTTAACGTTGTTTCGATCTATAGGAAAATCGTTTTGATTAGAATTCCTGGAGAAATTTAGGAGTTTATTTGGGAGATCAATTAGGGATTGCTTTGTACATTCTCTTCAGGAATATACTTGAAAAAAAAAACAATCAAAATTATTAAGGATTTTTTAAAGCAATTCCTGTGGAACTTCCGAAGAAATTGCTGGATCAATTTCCAAAGGAATCACTAAAGGACTGTACATAAGCATTAATAGCGCAATTTTCTTATTTTTCCTGGGGGAATTAACAAGATTAGTCCTGGAGGAATTTCAAAAGAAATTTCAGGAGGAATTTTCGAATGGGTTCTATTCCCGAAAGAGAACTTGAGGAGAGTTTCGAGAAAAAATAAAGGAATTTGTGAAGGATGTTTGCTAAAGGAAGTTTTGAAAGAATTACCGAAGGAATTATTGAAGGAAATTTCGAAGAAATTATTAAAGGTATTCTGGAAAGAAATCCTAAAAGAATTTAAAAAAAATCCTCAGAGGGATTCCAAAATAAATTTCCCAATAAATTCCAGATAGATTTTTATGAGAATACTAAAAAAAAACTTCACTAGGTTCAAAGGAATTTTTAGAAGATTTGCTGAATGATATTGTTTAGGAATGTCCAAAGAAGTTTTCGAAGAAGTTATTGGAGGAATTTTCAAAGAAATACATGGAACAATTTCCTTTAGGAATTCCAGAAATAATTTCCGAAGAAATTCTTGAAGGAATTTATTAAAATTTCCAAAGCTATTCGTCTACGATTTTTTCAAGGAATATCAAAAGAATTTCAAAAGAAATTCGGAAGCATTTTCCGAGGGTATTTCCAGTAAAGGCGTCTAGTATTTATACGCTAGTGGCGCTGTAACCATGAAAATTATATTGGCTAATTATGCTTCTAAAAGCTTTGCTTGGCCGTTTATTGTCCATCATTTTGAAGTGCATGTTCAGGTTTTGTCACCAACATTGGTTTGACACTCCCGGCAGCGATAATTTTGTCCAAACAAACTAGATATTACCCACGCGAACTGGAACGACATTAGCATTCTCATACTTTTGCATCAACTGTATTTCCGAACGAATTCCTAAAGGAATTTTTAAAGGAACTCCTGAAGGAGTTTCCAAAGGAATTCCTTAAAACATTTCCGAGGAAATTGCTGAAGGAATTTCTAAAGAAACTCATAAAGGAATTTACAATGCAATTCCCCAATGATTTTCTGAAGCAATTTTTGTAAAGAAGTTTTAAAGGAATTCCCGAAGAAAACCTTGAGAAGTTTGCTGAAGTTTCCCTAAACAAATTTGTTAAGAAAATTATTTTGAGCTTTTTAGTGGAATGTCTTCACTTGTCATAAGACGAGTTTGTACAATCCCATTGAATTCCACCACTTAATTGTATCTTGACAGATACGTATTTCGACCTCAACAGTAAAGCCGTCTTCAGTGTCTCGCACTTGACTCGATTGACTTGATTAAGTGGTGGAATTCAATGCGATTGTACAAACTCGTCTTATGAAAACTAAACAAATTACCAAATCAAATTTCGAAGGAATTCCTAAAGAAATTTTCGAAAGAAATCTAAAATATATTTTTGAGAAGAAATGTCTAAAAGAAATTGAAATATTTAAAGAATATCTGAAGAAATCTCCAAAGTATTTTACAGAGGCATTTTCGAGGGATTTTCTCAGGTAATTTTTGAAGGATTTCCAAAAATAATTTACAAATTCGTAAAGAAATTGCCAATGCCAGATCTAAAGGATTATTCTGAGGAATTTTGTAATCCCGGAGGAAATTCCGAAGGAATTCCTGAAGATTTCTCAATTTTTGAAGCAATTCTCACAATTCCCTTTTTGAAGAAATTGCTGAATTGAACTTTCCCGTCATAATTTTTTATTCGCTCAGTCGATTACTTATTTTATTTGAGGTCAACTTTCCCAAAGAACCCATATTTTTTGACGCCTTTAAGTATTTTTTAAATTAAAAAAAAATCAAAAGATTTCTGTTTTTCAAGATTGGCCTAACATTTGCTCGACATTGAACGAACATCGGGTAACATTCGGTTTTGTTTTCAATTTTTAAAATAGTTAGACGATTAAAAAATATAGGTTCTTTAAGAAAGTTGACTTTAATTATCAAACAATCAACTGAGACAATAAAACGAGATACAATTTTTGACGGGTCAATTCATCCTTTTCGATTCGAAGGAATTCCTGGAAGAATTTTCGAAGGAAGATCTGAAGGAATTTTTGATTAAATGGCTGAAGCAATATCTGGATGAACTTTATGATGAAGAAATTCCTGGATGAATTTCCTTAAGAATTTCGTAAGTAACATACGAGAAAAAATGTTGTGAGGCCAGCAATCTTTTTTTAAACGTTTTTCGCAATTTAAACTTGTTTGAATTGATTATTTTGCTGCACAAATTTATATAAGGTAGACTGGGGGAACTGGAAAAGGAAAAATCGATAGTGCTTGTTTGAACGAATTGAGATGATGTATGTATGTGCGTATTTGTATGTGTGTGTGTGCGCAAAGCACGTACCAACTTATCAGCTATTCTTAAGCACTTGTCCTTAACCAATTCGTTCGCAAAAAAATGCATTCAACGGTGAAACTTGATATGAATAAAAATTAATGTGAATTATAGAATACATTTACCTATCAGTCGCATTTTTAACTTTCTTATACATTTTTTTCATATTTAAAACATGTGAAAGGCATCAATACCGATAGGTGGATTAATCAGGCATTTTCTCATTTATATGAGTCCAATCACTACTGGAATCACAATGATAACAAAGAAGGAACATATTCACAGCTATCGAAATAAACCCTGGAGAGAAGAAACAAATTGCGTAATTAGAACATTATCCACTTCCCCCGCAGTGTTCGATACCTGGGGTAAGTGTAAAATCTTTGAATTATTCGCTTTCTTGGTACAAACCACTACCAATTGAATGGGATTAGTTTAATTGTATTATAATTGTCACCTGTGATATAATGGTGCAAATAAGAATTGATTTTATGAATGCAAAAATCAACTTTTCGCGAAACCTAAAATAACAGTTCAAGCGTTAACCGTGTTAGTTTATGTGTTATACAAATTTCAACATAATATTAGTATGAGCATCAAAGTATATTCTTGCATAATGTTATGATGTGGTAAAAACTGTAAAGTATGTACAATTCCAATTTTTCGTGTCGATTTTTACACTTACCCCCTTTTTCCACTTCCCCCAGTGTACCTTATAGCAAAAATTTTCATTTGCTATTTTTTATTTCATTTCACAAATATGAATCAATTTATGACTCGGAAAGGCAAAATGCGTGAACAGTACACATTATTTCTTGTCGAAAATGCTTAGAGAATCTCCCACATGTATTCGAAATCATTCATAATAAACCACAGGCGATGAAAGTTATTTCATAAAAATCATTGTTGCTTGCGGTATTATTTACGAAAATAAAAAGACTGATGTAAATTTGTCGATGTCGATGTCGACAAAGTCATTATGATCACCGATACCCTGCAGGGACGAATCGACTGTGGAGCAGTGGTGGAAATCTGCGAATCTTACTCACAAAACAAGAAGTAGACAATGCAAAAGACTCGCGAACATTTGTTTTGCCTTTTTCTTGCCTACCTACTACTCGCACAGAAAACAAAAAAAACGAACCCCGAAAAATGTTCGTGAAACTTCGCGAGTCATTCGGGTTAATTTGCTAAAAGTCATAAGACAACCTCGAAACTTATTTCTCACTGATGTTCGAGCGAGAACGCAATTGTGTATTGTTATTGTGTTTATGTCAAGTCAAATCTATCCATTGTATTCGAAGTAATCACAAAAACTCGCGACCGTGTTTTTACTCCCGAACCAAATATAGCCCGGCTTTTTGTTTTTGCTCTGCCCGTACTCGCGAACAAAGCAAGCGCTTGAAAAATGCAGGCAGTTGGTTCGCGCGAGGTAGGCGCATTTTTGGTAGGCCCGATTACACTCTTTTCTTACTCGTGAAGCGAGTATTTCCACCACTGCTGTGGAGCTATGTTGGAACAAATAGACCTGAACTTCCAGCCACGCATGCTCCGTAACAGCCATATGATGAGGCTGATTGTACGACAATTCACCGAAAACCAAATCCCCTAATGCAATTTCCCCGAATGCAATTTCCCCGAATAACAATTCCCCGAAAGAAACAATTCCCCGAAAGAAACAATTCCCCGAATGTAACATTTCCCCGAATGCTTCTCTCTTCCTTTTGAGTGCGGCACAAAGCGATTGTAGGATTTCTGATCAGGAGGTTGCGAGTTCGATTCCCGATTCGGCTTAGGATGCTTCTGGGTGGAAAGCATATTCGGCTCCTTGAGCGCAGTGTGTCCATTGCACTTGCTACACGAGACATTCATGCAACTGGCAGGCACGGGAAAGCTTTCAATAACTGTGGAAATGCTAGTAGAACACTAAGTTGAAAAAAAGCGTAAGGCGGGAAGTAATAATGTCATCCTCAAATGAACACATTTGCCCGGTATAAAGCAAAGAGGATTGATAGTCCCTTCTTTAAATGAACTCGTTGGTCTGAAATAAAGTGAAACAATGAGACAGTGGAGGAGATAATTATATAAACTAGTTTATCTAGTATAAAGCGTCTCGAGAGAGAACGTCTGTCCGTAATAAAGCAAGAAGAGGAGATAATTCGTTCACTATAGGAGCGCGCTTGCCAGATATAATAAAGGATGTTTCAAAACTGCTGCTATGCTTTACTTATCCAAGAAAATGCCAATTTTTGAAACATTCTGAAAAAAACGCTCAATATCATTCTGAGAAAATGAATTCGGCAAAATGTTTTTCGATAAAATATTCAAAGAATAGACTACCGTGCAAATTTGTCGAAGTACCAAAACAAATGCTCGCACGTCCAATTGTATAGAAATTAACGAAATCACAATCCAGAACATCATTCTTGCACCTTATCTCACACCCCAAACAGCTCTTTCTTGCAGTGGAGACGTCATCCATATATGGAGAAAAAGATGACAACATATTTTGGAGGGACAATATTTTTTGCACAGGAGTCGAACGCGGCGCAAAATTTGCAAATATTATACATTTAATACATATTGATTATATATTTTTTCCTTATTCTGGCCAAATTGGGATCAAAATAAGAGATCACATTAACCATTCTCGATTCATTCATTTTTGCATTATTTCGAGCTATAACGCCTATTTCTGAAGAAAGGACCTCATCTACCATTGCCTTTTTTCGTGAAAATGTCTTCTTTTTAAAAAGATTTTCGGGCAGATACGTGTTATTAAAGATAGAAGAATAACATTAATAATCTGGGGAAACACCCCCTAAAGAATCAACCGACGCATTTACCATTGCATTATTCCGAGCAAATGCATTATTTTTAAAGAAGGAATCACATTCACCATTGCCTTAGTCCGGGCAAACGCATTATTTTTGTTTAAAAGGATATTGAACTGAAGCGAAGCACAGTTACGGCGTACTTCGTAGATTGGACACTAGTGCTACTCATGTTTTTTCTTTTGAAATCCTTATTCAGATTGCTATCAGAAATCAAGGAGGGTGTGATCCTTGATTCCAATCTGAATAAAAATCACGAAAGCATGAGGATTACTACTCCTGGCCACGCCCATCTTCATCAAAGGATATTGCGCTGGTAATGTGCAATAAGACACACTTGAACGTATCTTTAAACGCTGTTTATTTTTCGGACGCATACAGAAGATACGTTTTCAAGAGGTACTATGTTTTCGGGGAATTGTTCCATTCGGGGAATTGTTACATTCGGGGAAATCGCATTCGGGGAATTGTCGTACAATCGTTGAGGCTGCCCTTTCGTCGTACAAATTATGGATGCATGGAGCTATATGTGACCTACAGCGTGTCTTCAACAGAGTCGCATCACTCTTTCGTTTTCCACGCCATACGGAGCATGTTACGCCGAAGATTTTCATCGTTCTTCGTAGACATAAACAGACGAAGACAATGACTATGCTTGTTTAAATGTTTTATACCTACTTTGTATTATCTCTTGACAACATCTTTTAATGTTCACTTTTTTTCAAATACTCTACATCATTGGGGCCAAATGTAGCCTGTTGATGCAACAACAATAAAGATAAAAGACTTTAAACACTGTAATAACGAATGGCCAATGTGGTTGGAAAGTAAAAGACGGAATTTTAATTGGATGTAGCATGTAGGAAACGAGTTTTTCCTGGATTTCCAATTCTAAAAATTACTGCTAGAATAGTCAAGTTGAAGGTAAAGGTGGAAACGGTACGGATGTTCACTTCCTTTTCTAGCGATTATTCTAGCAATGAGAAATATAAATTAATATACAAAGTAGACCAATGAAACGGGCCTGAGATTGAACCCACGGTATCCATATGACTACCAAGCTCACTTTTCTCAGCAAATTAGTTTTCAATTCCTAAATAACTGTAAATTACAGTAACTTCCGAGATATCAAACCAAACTTTTCTCTCATATACAGTAGATATCCAACCAAACTGGTTTCATATATACTAGCGCCGCCAAATGGAAGAATTCATTTTTTTTTCTTGACTCATAGGGCCGAATGGGATTATAGATGGATTAGGAATTTGTTACGCAATGCCAGGATTTTTAGAAATGTTAACAAACATCACGTTTATTGGAAACAAATTACTATTTTCACCAGTATTCGGTTGGTTCCGGATCTTTCGGAGGACCAGCATAAGATTCATTGGACTTAAAAAATGTCCTCAGTGAGAGTATCTATCCCCTTTATTATTTTCCCGAAAAAATCTCGTTGATATCATGTCAATTGGTTTCAATATAACGGATTTTGTACTGTTGTGACTGTTGTACTTTTTACAACATGCTGCGAGTTCTCGTGTTATGAAAGTTGGATCAAGTCGCGGAAGGTTGAGAAAAACAAGTATGGCCAGTCCGATTATAATTTAATTAGGCCTAAATCACAAAGACTTCTGAAATAGCAAATGCCATCGATTAATTTTAGGAAAAATAAAGGAGCAAAGTCAATGCTTGAACAACACTAGTATTCATATCTTCTGATAAAGGAATTCATTCACACTACAACGGTTATAAAAGCATCAGTAGGTTCATTGTACCACCTGCTCCTCTACCGTAGTACTTTTAACACGTGGAAAAGTTTGGCCGCGAAAGACTAATGACTAATGAATTATAGATGTACGGTCCGCGGGGTTAACTTTTGCTAGCGAACGCCAAATATGCGGATAACTAATAGCTGAGGATTTCGATTATAATTTTCCTTTTTATTTGCTTTATATTTTTCGGCACTTTCCTATGGGCGCTATATGGTCGACGGTCAGATGCGCGAAGAGTAGCCTCATCATCGGTGTCCGCAGTAAAAAAAACAGCATGTTCGAACAACGGTGGTAGATACTGGACCAATAGTTCAAGCAAAAGGTGCCGAATGGTCTGCACACAGTTGGCAATCGACCTTCGAACCGGTCAAACTGCACTCCCTGAGGTAGATAGAAATTTTTCCTATAGATCAGCCAGCCTCACTCGGGCACTTAACCTTATCAGTGTGTACTGTTGGCAACGATTCCAACGAACTTGGGCCAGGGGTTGTGGTGGTTGATTTGGTTCGGGCTGAAGAACACCAACCAACCCAGCTAGATATCGACGGCCACTGCGTCAGCCCACCAAAGTCACGACGACGCTATCAATTCAAGAGCATGGTGATAATAAAAAATAACACCACCAACCGAAGACCAAAATGCGCGAAAATGTTGTCGTGTCGCGGTAGTGTTGTGATAACGGGAACCGATTAGTGCAGGACTGTGGACTACTCGCCAGTAACACTGCAGAGCTTTATTGAAGCGAACCGAAGGCAAACACAGTCTTGTGTGAAAATTGGCCCAATTTGCTCTGTCCACCGTTCCCCGATTGTGTCGACGGCGGCTCCGTCCTGAACGTCGCGAGTTTGTAATTTTGCGCAAAGAACTAAGGTGCGTAGTGATAGTGCCTACCGAGCGCGAGTGACGAATATTGACCTTCAAATAGTGTATTCAGTGGATTTCCGAGCGATGGATATCTTGGACGTTGAGAAGCATGACCATGTCGAAGAGTTTCGACGTCAGTTCACACCGGAGCTGTTCGAAAAAGTAAGCAACGAATGAAAGCGAGCAGGGTTGTATTTTCTTGAAAGTAGGTGGGAGGAGGATTTGCATTCGGAAATTAATCTTGAGGTGCGGCTTGCTGCATGATTCATTCTTCTACCAAAGCACAGTAGGAAACATGCATGCAGGTGGGCGAAAATTCATTATTTACGTTTATACCAAGAGTTTCATGCATACTTTGTTACCTTGCTGTCGAATATTTTTCTAATTAACCAAAAACTACAAATGACTGAGGTACGAAAATAAAGAATCAGTAGCCTCCAGACTCCCCATAGTGCGTTAGGGGTAGTCAGTGTCTGCCACTACTGTATTACGTAAGGATTGACTCATTGGAAGGTATACCCCCCCGGAACACTGAAAACAAGTTGAGTCATCGAATGAGAGTAATTCCTTGGTAAAAGCGGCCATCACATGGCGTGGCACGCCTCTCATTTCCTGCGAGGCGTCAGAAGCTAAGAATCCCGTTTACACTTTATGGGTGGTTCGATCGATCTGATTTCAGTTTGACACGTATTAAAACTTATCGTTGCGATACGCTTGTTGGTAGATGAATATTATGATTTTTTATGGACAGCTTTGTGCGCTGCACCGTGACAACGTTAAGTAAATATAAATATCTGTGATGGGGTTTATTGATGGCAACAATTGTAAAGTTTGGCAATATTTGTCGATCGAGATAATGTGTGCGTGTGTTATCACTTTGATTTTTTTTCTTATTTTGATGCCGAGTGCCTAATGCAGTGGCGTTAAAATTCGCTGAAAAAGGTGCAAAGGTGGGAGACCGTGTCCCCTCGCCCGCTCAAGAATGTTAGATTGTCGTTGGCAATTTGCGTTTATCGACTGACGTATAGTCTGCTTCGAATTCGATACATACTTAAATTGATGATTTGTAATATTATCTGAAATATATTCACGATTTATTTCATTATTTCATGTATTAAAAAGTATTTGCAGCTAATTCATTATCTGCACATTCAAATTCAAATTCAAATTTCACCATTCAAATTTCAATTATCTTCGGGTCATTTGGCGACTCTATGAATGTTTGTATACCGACTGAACTCATAAAATTCAGATCCTATTCTTTATGTGTCGTATGTGTCGAATCGATTTTCCATGGATATTTATTTTGATATCGATAACCAACATCAAAATTATTTCTCAATTCGTTCTCATCGAAGGAATAGTTCTCTATTGGTTCATGGTTTATGCTCTTTGTGATCCATAGATTCTAATTAAGTATTATTTAAACATTTGCACCATTCCAAGTCTTAGAAAAATTCTCTGAACCTGAAGTATGGACTTTAAAGCCTCCACGTGTAACCAATTTTTTTTAATCATTCATGCGTTCCTTAAGACCAAATTGAATATGCCTACACCAGCTGCTCCATTCTGAGTGATCCATAGAGTGGTAGGTCATTTGACATAATGTCGTTTGGTACAATGGCCATTTGTCATCACAGCTCTGTGTAAACACCGATGTCTGAACTAATGCAAAATATGTTGAATTCCGCATATAATTAGTGTCTTTTGAACATCAGAAGAGAGGTGGTTTTCATGTTTTTAATCAGAGAACGTACATAAAAATCATTACTCGAAAGTAAATTGGTAGTCTCCATAATGTTTTTATTCTATTCACCTCTGCTACTTATCTTTTTTTTGCTTCTGGATCAGAAACAAGATTGTCTTTAACGTGTTACAAAAACTACAAAAACTACAAATAACATAATCGTAAAAAACTATTTTAGTTACATAAAAATGGCAATCAGATTTGGGGAAGGGTAGTTGAACAGAACGGTTGACCAAACAGTTCATTTGGCCGCAAACGTCATTCAACCGAATAGCTTATTTGATAGAAAATGCCGTTTTCCAGAAATGAATATTTGACCGAAAATGTCATTTGGCCGACCAGTTCCCTTTGGTTGAACACATCATATAGTCGAAAATGTCATACGACCGTAAATGTTGTTTGCTGAACGGGTATATGGCCAAAAAATTCACGATAGTGAAAGTGAAATGATAAATGATAATCGAGAAGTGAGAAGCAAGACCAGAGAAGTGAAAAAAGCGACTTTTTTGTCCGTGAGATCGGTTCGGACAAATGATATTTTCAGCCAAATTGTTTTTTCTCGCAAATTTTTTCAGTCGTTTGTTTCGACCAAAAAGTCCTTTCGGCCAAATGACTATTTCGGTAGTATGACCCTTTCTGTCAAATGAGATTTGTAGCCAATCCATTTTCGGCCTAATTACCGATTCGGTAAAACGTTCAATTCAACCAAATGGAATTCGGCTAGATGACTATCAGCTTAAAGTGATAATCGGCCAAATGATATTCAGCCAAATGACTTCTGTCGAATGATCTTTGTCCAAATGACTCTTTCCCAAGAAATCATACGCTTCCTACTTCAAAGACTAACATAAAAACTTCCCCTAAAAACTAGAAATTTTCCATAAACGATTAGGAAATTGCCAATGAAGTAAATAAATAAACATAAAATTTTCCTAAATAATCCAAAATCTCCATAAACAATTTTTTTTGAGGATTTTATAATTGTTTATTGTTGATATTGATTCATTTTGGAAAATTTGTGTTATTTCTTCAATGGAACATTTTGATTTCTTTATGGAAAATTCTTATTTTATAATTGTAATTTTTGCTTTTTTATGGACATTTTATTCTGCTGCCTATTTCAAAGGATGCTTTTACGATGTTAAAAGAAAATAAGATTTCTTCTTTGCCTTTTTTCGGTCCAAGGCAAGGAAAGATATCTAGACCAACATTTGAAAAGGGCGTAACAGCCAAAATTTATTCATTCTGGTTCTTCGTCTACATACAAAGCTCTATATGTGGACGAAGAATCAGAAGGAATAAATTTTGTCTGTTACGCCCTTTTCAAATGTTGGTCTAGATATGATCCCTTGAAAAGATGCATTTTTCCGGTACCAGGCTTGTGAGAATGTGATTTTTTATAAATCTTCATTAACGAGCCTGAGGCTGACTCATTTCGTTGGTGAGAATATGATTCCTTCTTTTAGTCCATTTGCTTGATTACAAGAGAAGATATGATCCCTTCTTTCGAATATTGCATTTACCCGACATAAGGCTAAGAAGGATATAGTAGTTCCTTCTTTCAATTCGTAGTACCAGAGGAGATATGATTCATTTATTAAAAAGATGATTGTTGTGGTTCATGCGTTTGCTTGGATATGATTCCTTCTTTTAAAGTAAGGGGAGGAGGAAAGGAGGAAATTACTTCTTCTTCTTTTTTTTTTAACTAATTTTATTTGTTAATTATCTAATACATGCATTCATCTCTTAGACTAGGTGTTCCGTGTTTTCTTAACACTATCATCCTTATTTGCTATGTCATATTTTTAGTTATTATTAATACATTTCAATTGCCTCTGGCAGTTAGAATTTTTCCTCTGGTTGAATTGAACCATGTAGGAATTACAATGTTTTCAACTTAAACTAATCTTAACCTATTTTATACTAAGGGTACAAGGAGTTAATCGTTGCAATAGAAGATTGCAACGATTTTTGTCTAAAATTGGAAATTATTTTGTTGGACATTTGTTGCAATGTCTCAATATTAGAAATTCTATGAAGTTCATTGGTACTATACCACGGAGGCAACTTCAGAATCATTTTCAGAATTTTATTTTGAATCCTATGAAGTGCCTTCTTTCTGGTATTGCAGCAACTAGTCCATATTGGCACAGCATACAACATGGCAGGTCTAAAAATTTGTTTGTAAATCAAAAGTTTGTTCTTAAGACAAAGTTTTGATTTTCTGTTTATAAGTGGATATAGACACTTAATATATTTGTTACATTTGGCTTGAAGGCCTTCAATGTGATTTTTAAAAGTTAATTTATGGTCTAGCAGAAGTCCTAAATATTTGGCTTCGCTAGACCAATTAATTGGAACCCCATTCATAGTGACAATATGTCTGCTAGAAGGTTTCAAATAAGAAGCTCTCGGCTTATGTGGGAAAATTATAAGCTGAGTTTTGGAAGCATTCGGGGAAATTTTCCATTTTTGCAAGTAAGTGGAGAAAATATCCAAACTTTTTTGCAATCTACTACAAATGACACGAAGGCTACGCCCTTTGGCTGATAGACCTGGGTCATCTGCAAACAAAGATTTTTGACACCCTGGTGGTAAATCAGGTAAGTCAGAAGTAAAAATGTTATACAAAATGGGTCCCAGTATGCTGCCTCAGGGGACATTAGCCCTTACAGGTAATCTATCAGATTTAGAATTCTGATAGTTTACCTGCAGTGAGCGATCTGATAAATAATTTTGGATCAGTTTAATAATGTACAGAGGAAAATTAAAATTCATCAATTTTACAATCAAACCTTCATGCCAAACACTGTCAAATGCTTTCTCTATATCAAGAAGAGCAACTCCAGTCGAATATCCTTCAGATTTGTTGAGCCGAATTAAGTTCGTAACTCTTAATAACTGATGAGTGGTTGAATGCCCATGGCGAAAACCAAATTGCTCATCAGCAAAAATAGAATTGTCATTAATATGAACCATCATTCTATTTAAAATAATCTTTTCAAACAGTTTGCTTATTGAAGAAAGCAAACTTATTGGGCGATAACTTGAAGCCTCAGCTGGATTTTTGTCCGGCTTCAAAATTGGAACAACTTTGGCGTTTTTCCATTTATCTGGGAAGTATGCCAATTGAAAACATTTGTTAAATATATTAACCAAAAAGGATAAAGAGCTCTCAGGAAGTTTTTTGATAAGTATGTAGAAAATACCATCATCAAATTTTCTAGTAATAGATCTCACTTCATCCAAATTAGTTCCCAACGAAGGGTCAAAAACATTATCTTGATCGAGAATGTCTTCGAAGCTTCGTGTAACCTGATCCTCAATTGGACTAGTGAGACCTAGACTAAAATTATGGACACTCTCGAACTGCTGAACAAATTTTTGACCCTTTTCCCCATTTTTTAAAATAAAATTTTATTTTTCTCCTTAAGCGTGGAATAGGCTTTTGAGGTTTTTAAAAAAATTTCGTTAATTTCCAAAAGGGTTTCGAACTGGGATCAAATTTCGAGACATTATTCTCAACATTGGTATTTCTCAGAATAGCGAAACGTTTTTTAATTTCATTTTGCAAATCTCGGCAAATAACTTTCAACGCGGGATCGCGAGTTCTTTGGTATTGCCTTCGCCTCACATTTATAAGACGGATCAGTAGCTGAAGATCGTCGTCAATAATAATGGAGTTGAATTTAATTCCACATTTAGGAAGTGCAATGCCTCTGGCTTCGACAATTAAATTTGTCAAAGATACGATATAATTATAAATATCACTTTTGGTATCGAGAGGAATATCAACATCAAAATTCCTATCGATATACGTTTTAGAGAGAATCCCAATCAGCTCTATGATAATTAAAAGTAGAGCTGATTGGATTATAAATGGCTTCTTGAGAGATTTCAAATGTCACAGGAAGGTGATCAGAGTCAAAGTCAGCATGAGTTACCAATTGGCCACACAGCTGACTTGAATCCGTTAAAACCAAATCAATTGTCGAAGGATTTCGAGTGGATGAAAAACAAGTTGGTCCATTGGGATATTGAATAGTATAATATCCCGCAGAACAATCTTCAAATATAATTTTGCCGTTGGAATTGCTTTGAGCAATACGAAGAATTTTGATTTGTTGCGAGTCAGAATTTGAAGATCAGCTTTCAACAAATTCTTTTGCTGCCCATTGCATTGAAAAGGCAAGTAAGCTGCAATGAAGGAAAATTGTCCAAAATTTGTTTCAACAGAAACTCCCAAGGTTTCAAAAACTTTGGTTTCGAACGAAGAAAATAATTTATGTTTGATACATCTATTAATGACAATGGCGACCCCACCACAGGCGCTGTCAAGACGATCATTTCTGTAGATAAAATAATTTGGATCTCGTTTAATGGATACTCCTGGTTTTAAATAAGTTTCAGTTATAATGGCAATATGCACATTATGAACTGTTAGGAAGTTGAATAATTCATCTTCCTTACCCTTTAGAGAGCGGGCATTCCAATTTAGAACTTTCACACAATTATTTAGATCCATTAAAACGGAGTCCGATAACAATTTTTTGTGTGTACTTTATACCAACCTGAACAGTTTCTGGTATAGTATTTGCTTTGAACATTGCATCAATCATGTGATGCAATTGTTCAGTTAAAAAATCAAAATCGGAAGCAGTCATGCTACCTGAATCGGCAACATGACCATTATTTTCCGTTGGGACATGGGTATAAACCTCATTTTGAGAAGAGAAATTTTGTCTGCCAGCAGCAATGTTTACATAGTAGGTACATTCGAAAAATTGGAATTTACTGAAGTGCTTGCTACCCGTTGACGAGCGGCAAAATTTGTTTGTGAATTGTGGTGGGTATGAATTGCTCGACCGGTAACTGGTTTCGAAATTTGAGCGTTTGAAAAATTTCTACCCATCGAATCTGGGATCCGATTGGAATTTCCCGTCATCAATTTTGCACGGGAATTAAATTTTTTTTTTTGCGTGAAGGGCATTCCCAGAAATTGGATTTATGATTGCCCCCCCGAAGAAGTTTCGGCCGTAAGTGCCAACTCGGCCGTAAGTGCCAGCTCGGCCGTAAGTGCCAGTATAGTGAAGTTCGGCCGTGAGGGCCAGATAAGAACTGTCGTTTAGTGAAGCTCGGCCGTAAGTGCCAGATAAGAACTGTCGTTAGTGATTTGTGAAGCAGCTCGGCCGTAAGTGCCAGTATAGTGAAGTTCGGCCGTAAGGGCCAGATAACAAATGTTACTCTCAAAAGAGTAATATTACAGTTAAAAGCGTAAGCTACTTATTTCTCCGATTAGGAGTGACCTTTCGCTTAGCTTTTATTGACAGAAATAGAGGTTACTTATTTCTTCTTTTTAGGGAAGAGACATTTCGCCTTATTCTGAAGTTTTCCTCAAGTAATTGCTACTTATTTCTTCGTTTTAAGGAAGAAACCTTTCACAAGGCTTGATTGAACCTTTTGCCGATCCGCACCAGGGTGAGTTCGGAGTCAAAAATGAGAACTCTTGGAGTCAGCTTAGAAGTTATTTATTTCGATTTTTCTTTACAATAGTCATCTTAAATCTACGTGTTACATTAGCGATGGATTGTTATACTAGTATCTGAACTATGGCTAAATATTGTCTGTTTATCCTTTTCTAACTCGGGGAAGTCTATTATTAACATTTCGTTCTTTCTCAATCCTTTATGATTTTATATGGAAACATACTATATCATTGCAATGCATTAACCTCGTTTCACTCACTCCTTTTCCTAATTCTAGAAAGTTTCAATAAGTCTCCGTTGAGGGTGGAGTCTACTAGTCTAATTAGATTATTTTCTTGTAAGTGGAAATTATCTCCCTAATGATAGACAAAGAAGGATTGATTACATATATGCTCTTGTCGTGCGTGGGCGTGTTCTTACTTCCTTTATGGTCCTTTCGTTACAGACATATTATGCAACTCGGTATGCGTTTTTTGTCTTATCTTTCATTTGATTTTCTTATAGCTGTAGCTAACTTATTTGGTCGTACGGCGCAGCGCAATATGTTTAAGAAATTAATTATCCCACAGCCACAACCACAAATCATGCATTTAGCATCCATGTGACAATGTTTGGTTCCATGACCCCACTTTTGGCACTTACGGCACTGGGTGGGGTTTTGGATATTTCCCCCAGGCCTGCGGAAATGTTCCCATATAACACGGACATGGGACATAATACAGGCCTTTTCCAAACTTTTCATATTATTTAGTTCACTTTTGTTAAAATGAACTAAATAAAATTCTTGAGAAATTCCCCTCTGGGAAGTACCAGAGTGGGATTTCTTTTTCATCTTAATTACTTGGACTGGTGAAAATCCAAGTAATTGAGAAATTTCAATTTTAATCTCATCCAGTGATTTGTCATCACTGAGGAGACCTTTCAAGACGACTTTGAACAATCGCTCAGTTTTGTCGTCGTATGTGAAGAATTTATGGCGCTTCTCAGTTAAATACTGAAGAAGACGTTTGCGATCGTCAACTGAATGCTCAGTTCGATTGGAGAAGAATTATTTCCGATATTAGAGTTAGAAGGAATATCTGAATTCTCCAGCTTCCTTCTACTTTTTCCGCGCTTTGGCAGGACGAAACCTTGTTTCTTTGAAGGAAGTGGAGAATTCAGAGACTCCTTCCTCTTGTTTTTATTAATGCTCATTGCTGAGCGTGGAGACGTGACCTTCTAAGAGGTTTTATCCCAGAACGGTGTCCCTGCAGGATTACCACCGCTTGTCGGAATTTTACTTCCGCAAACGGGTCCAACGTAAAACGAAGGCACGGGTCCTTGCATAGATCGTAACGGGATCAGTGGGTACAAATAGCGCTAAGAAGCACCGTTGAAATTAAAATAGCTTCGGGTAGTATTAAAAACTTCCTTCCGCAAAGAGAGAAAGAACCGCACAGCACGAAAGCACGATGCGGTCTGACTACTTCTTCTTTTGATTCATGCATTTACTAGAGTTATAATTCATACTTTTAAAGGATGCTTTTCCCAACAGAAGACAAGAGATGAAATTATAATTTGTTTTTTCGTTTCTCACGAATATGCTCGGAAATCGGAAGAAGGCTCGGATACCCGTAGTGTCTGTTTAGTCTAGGCTTTTTGAAAATATATTGTTAGCCACTTTGTATCATGATTTTGCCAATCGCTGTTCAATGAGGCCAATACATTCAAGGTTGAGGTTTAATACATATTGTAGGGTTCTGTCAATACGATACACCGCGCGGCTATGAAAAGTTACTTCTTTTGAAGCACATTTTCTACTGGAACAGAGAAATATTGCGATCGATTAGACACGCGTTAGCCAAGTCATTTTGCAATGGCCAATAATGTTACGTTTCCGTTGAAATGAGTTCGTTATTTTGTAATAAAAAAGGCCGAAACCGCGTTTGTTTTTCTGATGGAAAAAGAATCTGTTTGTGACACTCAAGAAAAATTGTTTTCGCAAAGGACGCAGAAAAAAAATAGTTTGCCAAAGCAACCCTCAGAAAAAAAAAGTTTAAAGTACGTTTTGTGATACTAAACTGTAAAGCAGAAGTGTTGCGAATTGAGTTTTGCTATCAACTATTCCTCCAAGAGGGTATATCCGATAGGATAAATAATTATACATACCTCCGAGGGGGTTTCTCCAATTGGATAATCATTCCCCTGAGCGGGCATTTCTGGTCGGGTATACAATTATTTCCCCGGATGCAGCCGTGTCCTTTGAACACGACATTAGCCAAGTCATTTTGCAATGGCCAACAATGTTACGCTCCCGTTGAAATGAGCTCATTATTTTGTTAAAAAAAAAAGAAAAACCGAGACCGCGTTTGTTTTTGTGATGGAAAAAGAATCTGTTTGTGACACTCAAGAAAAATTGTTTCCGCAAAGGACGCAAAAAAAATGTTTTCCAAAGCAACCCTCAGGAAAAAAATGCAAGTGCGTTCTGTGATACTAAACAGTAAAGCAGAAGTATTGCGGATTGAGTTTTCTTATTAATTAGCCCTTCAAGAGGGTATATCCAAGGTTTCTCTAATTGGGTAAACACTCATTCCACTGAGCAGGCATTTCTGGTCGGGTATGCAATTATTCCCCCTATAACGTAAAACATTATTCCCCTGAGAGCGCAAACAATGTTTTAACATATTCTGAACCTGCCAAAAAATCTAATCTCACCGCTAATTTTTCAGAATTTTTGGAGTCCTATTTTGCATTTGCATTTCAATGTTTCATTCAATCGAAAAATAATGTATTGTTAATTGTTCAAACATGTAAATAAAAGATTTACGAACATAATAAAAATATGTTGGAGATTTTTCTTTGCAAACAATTTAGAAAGATATAAGTAAAGGAATAATCGAGGAAAGAGGGTTGAATAATATTTTGATTCGTTTTAGTTTGGATCTGGGTCATTTGGCATAAAGTTATTTCCGATGCAGGGATCACCTCCATCATTGACTCATTCCGGGAAAGGATGTATGACATTTTCAGAAAGGATTCAGAAAACCCAGATTAATCCACCTAGCGGTGTTGGTGCCTTTCTCGTGCAAAAAAACTAAAAAATATGAGTGAGTGTTTTTTAGCGTGTTTTGCGCATAGAAAATAGTATTTTGGCCATAACTTCTGATCCCATAGTCCAATCTGGCCAATTTTCAATAGAAAACAATGGGACAGGGTTCTCAGTCGAATGTTGCGAGTATATTGGCCAATGCTAAGTTCCAAAAAGTGTGTCTACAAAATTTTGTACACATACACACATACACACACACACATACATACATACATACGTTTTCGCGCAATGCGTGACCACATGCTTGCCACATGTGGTCTGGACACTACCCCGGACAACCTAGTTCGGAGGATGTGTAAAGATGAAGTTGGCTGGAACGCCGTTTTATCGGCTATCGCCCACATCGTCTCGAAGCTACACAGAAGGTGGCGCGTGGACTCAAGGATGGCTAGTTCAGGCGCAAATAAGAGGTCGGAGTCGGCTTCATGGGTCATACCGGTGGTCATGCTCTGTGGTCGAACTCGATCCTTTTATCGAACAAGTGGCCGCGCGAAGAACAACATGGTATCGTCGCTTTCGCGGCGTCGTTCAACCGGGCGGGTTCTGAGCCCGAGGACGGAAAGGGGACCTCGTCAAGGCTGGGGCAGGCGTAGGCACCGCGTTGGTAAGTCCCTCTGTGTGCTGGCGAATAGGCCCTATCGCAGAAAGGTCAATTTGGGGTGCACGCGGCATCATCATTCTTGATACCAGTCGTGCAGAGGGAAGCAGGCGCGAAGTCGACCCTTCCCACCTTCCGAGGACATAGGGCGTGGTAAGGCCACCTGGAAAGCCGGCAACGCGCTGGCACGATACCATGGGGTTCTTCTAAAAAAGCGAGTTACGATGATCGATGCTGCAAGGACACGCAGCTAACCTCGAGGGTGCGTTGTGCACTGGCCCCCCTTTGAAGCATTACTTTCTGGTTGTACCGAAGGGACTATGGGCTTGGCGGCAATGGAAACGGTTTAGCGGGTCGGGGATGTAGTCCTGCCTCCCTCGTTTGCTTCTGGAGGTGATCCCTAACCCCACACTTCCTGGACAACCCAGGATGTCTGTTGAGCAGATTCCCCCTCCATTGTTTATGAAGAAAAAAACACATACATACATGCACACAAACAGACATAACCTCAATTCGTCGAGCTGAGTCGATTGGTATATAACACTATGGGTCTCCGAGCCTTCTATAAAAAGTTCGGTTTCGGAGCGATCATATAGCCTTTACGTATACTTAGTATACGAGAAAGGCAAAAAGGATTAAGTATTCAATAGAAATTTAGCTTAGCTTTGACTGACTACACATAGGGGTACTGCTCCTGGATTTCATCTTATGGCTCCCCGATGTTCATCATTTGATTTATATTTGTGATTTTTTTCAGGAGCACACATGTTGACAAAAAAATACGACGAAATTGGTGTCGTATTTCTTTGTTTCGCGCAAGGATGTTATCGATCATTTAGTAATCTGCGTTCGATCATTTAATACTTTGTCAATAACTCATTAAAGAGGCATAATTTCAAAGCGTGTTGAATGGTGTGAAGGTTTTTCCACAACTCCGCCTAAAAAGTTGATGTTCGAATTTTACTATTCAAGGAGTTAAGGCGTTAGCGGCCGTAGCTCATACTAAATGATAAGAACATTTCAATCATTTAGTACAAGTTACTGCTACTAGCACTATAGCTTTGTTATTAGTGCAATTCATACAACGAACTGTTAGCCAGAGTTGTAGATAAACTTTTGCACTACACCATACAACTCATTTTGAAATTTAGCCTCCCTCTGGAGTGAGTCATTGACAAACTACTAAATGATCTAACGCAGATTACTAAATGATCGATAACCTCCTTGGTTTCGCGATTAGATGAATATATGTTCAGTGAAATGGAGATCGGAATAGCTCCCCTATCTATGATTGCTTGTTTTTTTTTAATCTTCATTTAGGTGAGGTATGATTACTTGTCCATGATTGACCAGAATCAGTGAAACTGCACATTGAAACAACTGAATGATTAACTAGGATTGTTCAAGCATTCTAAGTGTGCAAATTTCAGCAGTGACTCAAGTAGTTAAATGATCAATAACGGCGCCTGCCACGTCCTTGCAGCAGGGATGCCAGATGATATTTTCAAATGGCTTCCCAGTTGTTTAAAAATGTTTTAAAATGTCTTCAATATTAAAATTATGATCATCAGCGAGAAATTTTAAAATCCAATACGTATGTAAATTCAATAATCTCCTTGTTTTACTGATGTGGAATAATGTTTTTTTTTTACATTCAAATTGTTGGAATTCAAGAGACAGTGACTGTTGGGCTCTGAACCGATTCAACTTCGATGTTAATGGATTTGATTCCTCAGAGCCAACATTGAGCAGAGACTATGGCGAAGACTGCGAGCAACGATCGGCACTAAATTGCACTATTCGCCTATTCTGGCGTATCCTAGCCTCGGCGTATGATTCAGGTTCTTCCACGAATTGAATAACACATATGATTGAGTGAGACACTACATCACTAGTAAACACAATATTTATTCCGGACTTGAGAATTTTACTGCACTACATATACTTAGAATTAATACAAAATCAACGCGCGTTGCGGGCTGACCGCGGCAATGTGCTATACCCGACGACCGATAGGAAACTAAACTCTCCAGACAATTCTCTCCTCTATTATCTTGGTACCTATCTATCTGGTCAGTTGGGTTGACCTAATCAAGGATCTCTTCTCACATCATCTCTCACTACAATCTCTTTTTACATATACCTAATGCTATACCCTTCATTATTATATAAGCCCAAACCAGTGCCAGCGTAGCTGATGACGGTCGTAGAGGATTTAGGTGTTTGAGAACAATGAACCAGACGTAAACAAACTGCAGGCTGGACATCGCTGCGCTGACCGTTCGCCGGTAACAATTCAGGGTTGTAGTTGGGTGGGTATTTCGATCCAACAGTGACAAGACAGTGCATAACGAGTTTTCCCTGGATTTTCTACTGAGTCTTTGATCAAAATTCAACCGGATTTTTTTACTGAATTTCCACGTGGAATATTTCCAAGTTTCTTTTTAAAAAAATCGTTGGAGGGATTCAAAATTAGATAAATTTCTGGAGCAACCTCCTTATAAACTTCTTCTTATTACTTATACTTCTTATAGCTTCTTATTACTTATACGCATTTCTTCTGGATGGAGCTTCTAATTACTTCTGGAAGACTGCTGATGAAATTTCCCTAGGAATTCCTGTTGGAACTTCCAAAAGATTTATTGAAGGAATTGCTGGAGGATTTTCAGGAGGAATTCTTGGAAGAACTTGAGAAGGAATTTCTGTAGAAACTTCAGGATTAATTCCGGATGGATTTTCTGGATGAATTCCTGAAGGATTTTCCTGATGAATTGCTGAAGAATATTCCTGAGGAATTTCTGAAGGAATTTCCGGTGGAATTCCTGAAAAAACAAATTCTGAATAAACTTCCAGGGGGCAATTCAATTCTTCAATTCTGGCATATCTGCCTAGCAGTCATTTAGGAAGAGGGAAGGAATATTAGTAGGTGGTTTTTGCTGTTTGAAGACCGTGTTTACCTCTGCGTCTCCACGAAAAACCACAGAAAAGATTGCACTCTAACTATCATGCACTCAGTGACTGAGTAAAATTGTATTGCCGTCTCTTCTCTTCCCACGGAAATTTTACTCAATTTCCGTCAAATACAATTTTCCTCAGTCACTGAGTAGGTGAAAGTTAGCGTGTATCAGTTAGTCAGCATCGTTGGATCTGGATTCACTCTGATAAGTGATGCGAACATGCCAGTGCGGTTGCTCAAAACAGAATAAACGAACTAATCCATGCACCGATCAAACGTGCACCATTGGATTTACTTTTCGATCGCACAAAGTACAGTATACCTCCGCTGATCCGCCAAATGTATGACCGGACTATCGAGGTTTCTCTCGGGAAACATGGGAAAAGCTCGTTCGAGTTTATGCACTTTCTCTAATGGGCGCAAAACCACCTCATATTTTCGTACTAACAGAATTTACATTGACCCCAAATGATACATTACAGTCTTAAATCTACAATTATATACGCTTATAATAAACATATGTGCAATTAAAAAAAAAACGCTATGCAGCATGCACTATATTAGAGCAAAAAAAAAAACTAACTAACGTGTAGAGTTTGTGGTGGTAGTGAAAAGCAGGCTGAATTTATTTTTATGCGGGCACCAAGAAGAAACAGAAAATTGTTTGACCGAAGCTGTCTATGGGGAATATTTAAAATTCAGACTAGCTAAATAGAAGACCAGGGCAATCAACTTTGGAATTGAGAAGATCAGAAACATAAAGCGCCTTGGGGACATCGCGGCGACGATGGAGGTCCTTCGTAGCTTAGTAGGGAAAGCACTTGTCTAGCGTACTGGTTGCGTGGGATCAAACCCCACCGAAGGATGTGATTACCCTCCAAACATTTTTCAAACTAAATCTTTCACAAGTTGTGCAATTGCACAAATAGAATTTCAGATATAGTAATTAGTTTTTGAATTGAAATAACACCAATCTCATTTTTGTTAGCAAACTTGTTAGTTCATCTATTGGCTAAAGATATTCATTTGTGGATCTACTTATACCTCTTTTATTAGTACCATTTTTAACGAAAAGGAAAAATGTGTCTACTGGACAACCCTCTTTTTTGAATGCGACTAATATAGCAGCGTATTATAAATAATGAATCAAATACCTTAATTGTTTTTCATTAGTGTTTAAAACAGTTATTTTAATTTTCAATCAAACAATCTCAAATTTCAATACAGACATAAAACATTTCTGAGTAATCGGTTAAGTATACCTAAACTCCTTGAGCCACTTACAATTATTGTAAAGTTATTATAAAGCAAACTAGCCAATGAACCAACCAGTCATTTGTCAAAATATTTTTTTAAGGTTCACCTACACCTAAAATGTCGTGCCTCCGCTCCGTTTGAATCATTATGTTCAATGCTGTTACGGCAACAATTTGGAAGGCTATGAATTACTCGCACGCATCGATTCGGCCGTTCCGGCTGTAAATTACAAAGTCGTTGATATTTCTTCGAATGCAGCCACAATCGTATACATTGTTTGAAACTGATAGCCCAAATTACTTCAGATAAGGCAATTAACTGTTCGATTTCTTATGGTGCACAGTGCTGTCGAATATGAATTGATTCGCTTGTTTTTATCAACACTACGATGTTCAAAATGCGATACACTGTGCGATGGAACTGGTTTAGGACCGTACGTTATCAGGTTTTAAATTCTGTCATGCCCTACATCGCGAATCGCTATAGTTAAATCGAACAATTAACCACTAGATGTGTGTTCTTTTTCCTTTTGAAATCAATGAAATAAAAATCAACTTGTTTGTTCTTTATATACCATGACAAAACTAACTCTTTTTTAAACAAACTTCCTCTGAATTTTATGGAATTGTTTAGACTATCAAGAAAAACATTGTGTAAAGAGGACTAAACAAGTTGATTTTGTGATTTAATAATGACTATTCACCTTCTGTAATCGATTCACTGGAAAGATGAATTTCTACACAACGATGAGTCGGTGCAAGGTGGTCTGTTGGTGGATTCCAATGCAATAATAATCGCTCGTCCGAATCAATTGATACTCACGTCGTCATTCACAAGACTACAATGGAATGACTCATTCCAAATCTTATCAGCTTTATCAGTATCGTCATCAACGATGCGATGTCAACATTGGCATTTCTCTGAAATTTGGTGAGGTAGAAATACATGAGGTGCAACAATTCGGTCGTTTGGACATTTTCGTCGACTGTAATAAGAAAGTGTAACGAAAAACAGCCAATAGGTCCTTTACCTGATTATGCTCTTGTGACGTTCAAAATAAAATTAAATATCTACCTACTCGTTTGCATCCAGCGAGGTTATCGAACAAGCCTGCGTACAAATCTTTCATCTGTCAGACATCGGACTCTTCTTCTTTAAAATTCATCCTGCGTTTTTAAGTCTAGGTCACCAGTCAACTCACCTTTAATATTACCGCTGCATCAACAGCATTCAACTTGACGCGTATCACAACAAAACAACCTCTGCTCAGGCCATTGCATTGCATCGGCCTTTACCTCATTCCCATCGGCATTGCGTGGCGTACGCGTGCCTGTCTTGCCCAGTAGTTTATGACTTCCTCTTTGGGTTAACCCTTCTGCCTACGGTACGGTAAAATGGACGCGATACCATTCCCCCAACCTAACGGGGTCCCACGTCACAAGAAGACGACGTACACGTTCCGTCCATTTATGGGTCAGCAGCGTACCGGTGACGAGGGCACTAAATAAATTACGTAAATCCGATAGACAAGCGTTGTGGTCGCACCATTGAGAAAGGCGGAACCCAATAGTTTAACATTGGAAAGAAAATTTATTGTTATTACTTTTATCTAGTGAGTACATGACAAAATACTGTATTGCTTTGATAGGATACAAAAGATGTGTTCTGACATATTATTTAAATTTTGCAAAATGCACCAATGCACTGAAATTAGATATTGCAATAAATGTATTACAAGTTTACCAGAATGTACATTAGCTGGCTAAAGGACAAGCCTCCTAGAATCCAAAACTAATTGCATTTGCGATTTCAAGGGCACCCCGTTCAAAACGGAAGCCAACACAACTGTCACTTTTATTATTCCAGGCATGCTGCGACACACGAGACAACCTTAATGCCAAAAGCAATTTAAAAGTTTTTTTTTTAATTTTTATGAAAATGTAACGTTTAAGGTCAAGCCTCTCGAAATCTCAAACTAAATTCTGATTTAATTTTGGATTCCGGGAGGTTTGTCTTTTAAGGACTTGTAGGACCCTAAGTCCCAAAAAGTTTTTTTTTCAAAAAATATTTTTTTCGGGGTAACACCAGGTCTCGATGTTTCATGCTTTTTTAAGACATTTGACAACAAATTTTTTTTTCGAAATTTTCCGTTTACCACCAGCTTTGGTCAAACACTTGAAGAATTTCTTATCGGAGAATTTGAGGGATGCCCTTATCCATAAGTCCTAGGAGCATGAGCATGAGCATGATTGACCGCCCACGGTTGCTACTCCGTTATTGCCAAGTCAGCTGTAGTTACACAGAGAACCAACAGATGAAGTTTGGGACTAACATCATCTTCAATGTGTAAGAACTGGTGACCCAAAAAATAAACAATACCAGCGCCGGCCGTGTCCGAATACAGGTCAATTAGGGAATAGGTAGGAGATTGTTGACGTGATACTCGCTTTGATAGAAGCCGACGAGTCATCTGCACTTCCACGAGAGATCACTGGGATGTTGGATTAATGGGGTAGGGAGTGTGGCAGGGTTCGTTTTGGTAAACGGTATGCCGTGTATAGCGTGTAGTTTGATCGATGAAAACAATACTAATTTTTTTAAAGGACGCACAAAGCAGAACAAAATTTCGCTGATCGGCTGATCGTTCTGCTTACCGCACAAAGCAGAATCAAACTATGATGACCGGCCGATCGTTCTGCTTACTGAAGAAAACATGTCTAGACGCGATAATTAATCTACACACACGCACGAAGCAGGACAAAATTTCGGTTACCGGCCGATCGTTCTGCTTACCGCACAAAGCAGAAAAAAATTTCGATGACCGGCCGATCGTTCAGCTTACTGAAGAAAACACGTCTGGACGCGATCTCCGATCGTTCTACGTCCAATACTAAACACGATCAAATCTGCACTCCACAGGAAAAAAAAAGAATTGAAAATCAGATAAAAGTAAATTATTTGACATATTTTTCCATCCATTCATTCAAAATAAATTTAAATTTTTTTTCAAGATTAGCTTTCTATTCTTTTTTCATGCTCGTGATGAATTTGAATTACCTTAAGATTTGACCCGATTAAAGATGAAGCGAAGCCACTAGCGTTCTATTTATTCGCTGAATGAATCAAACTCATGCTATCGAAATTTGCAGTAAATGAATTAAATCCTGTTAAACTAAAAAAAATAATGGTATTTCGGCCGTGCACTAAACTGAAAAAAAAAACAAAACTGACGAAAAACTTCACAGGAGTAACTTCAAAATATATATATGCAAAAAATAAATAGACAGAATGATTTAAATTTAGATAATATGTAAACATATGGAATAAAGATAATATCTAAAAAATGTTTAAAATATATTAATAACAAAGCATACTTTCCTTTTTTTCAAATTATCATGAATGCAGTATAATATAAGAGTCTTCAATAAATTAATAAATTATAGCCATGAAGCATAAACATCATAGAGAAGATTATCAGTTCTTCAGTGTGATCGAGGTAAAAAGCGTATAATACTTTTGTAGGGAACGATGAGGGGCTAGACACATGACTCATGAACTGTATTAGGCTGATTTGTTGACCGAAGACGTGTTTAGGCTTGAATGAAGACATGTGCACAGGAAAGGGATATTAGCAATACTTATATTCAGCAGGAAAAACGGTCGCGAAGGATCCTTCCAAGTATATGGTAATAATATTTTGTGCTCACCTTGTTGTTGAAACCCTTTACCTTATGACGGTTATCGTCTGTTTCATACCAAAAATAACGAGCGAACCGTTGAATCTGCTACCTTTATGAAAAATAGCTGCTATGGAATTGACGGCATTGCGCCCACACTTCAGTTCTTCAGATTGTCCTGCGCGGGCCTGTCCTGTTCCGTTTTTCATCATTGTCGTATTGTCATTTTCCCTTATCCATAAGTCCTAGGAAAAGAATAATACATTTCCCAAAATTTCTGAATGGAAAATTTCTTTTATCAAATCCTGAAAATTTCCGTAGGATTTTCAGGCATGTTCTGCAGCAATTATCTGTTCTTCTTTGATGACATATTACATTCCCGTTTGGAAATTGTCGTATCGCAGCTTAGTGTTCGTTAGCCACTTCCACAGTTATTAATTGCGAGGTTTCTAAGCCGATTCACCAATTTTGCATTCCTGTGTCATAAAACTAAGACGATGGTGCTCATAGGCATAGGGAAACACAAAAAAACTAGACCGTAGCATAAAATAATTCCAATCACTTTCAGCATGGCCCTGCTTTGTAGCGGCCAGGCTAAGAAAGGCACAATGCAGGATTTGTGCTGCATAGTATTTCCACAAGGAATTACATACTCTCCCGGACGAACTATTGGAGAAATTGGAGAAATCACTGGAAAAAAATGTAAAGATATTCCTAAAGAAATTTTTTAAGGAATCCTAGGTGAATCTTTTAATGGTATTCCATTCCAGATAGATTTCCTGGAAAAGTTATTAAGACATTCTTGTAAAAGCTATTATTATTATTAATATCTTTATTAATGAGGTTTTAAAGTAAAAGCTCCTGGAGGAATTCTTTGAGAAATTGCTGAGGAATTTCTGTAGGATTGATGGAAATTCCCGAAGAATTTATCTAGAACTTCTCCAGAATTTTCGAAGAAATGCTTTGCAAATTCTGGAACTTTCAGAAGAATTTTTTATAGTTTCGAAGGATTTTTTCAAAAACATGTAAGATCTCTGTAGAATCGTATGAAATTTTCCAGTAGAGCCTCATTCCAGTTCGTGAAGAATCCTGGAAATCGACAGTCCGCATTCACCCCAAAAATAATATTAATTTAAGTAAACAATACAATCTTTCGCACACTTTCTCGCCACAATGCAGTGTTCCCCCCAAACACACACGACGCGACAGTCGCGACGCGATTCTATCGCTTGGCGACAGCGATTCTGTCGCCGTTGGTATGGAAGCGTAAATAGAACATTGCCTGCAGTGACCCAACGATAGAATCGCGGCGACTAGTTGTCGCCATCGCGGCGATGAAATCACTTAGGTCTGGGGGAGCCTTTAAAATTACATTCACGCGTTCAAAATGGGTCGGCGCACAGGTCTGACGAAGATCAGGAGCTGCAAATCTTAAGTGCTATGCTCGTGCTTCCAGGTTCTTTAATGGTTATCTTCTCCAAAAACTTTCGATTATTAGCAGGGTATATCTGCTCTATCCTTTCGATTCTCTTGCTGGCGATTTTGTCTTTCTCATATTACAAAGTTGTACGAAAAGCTATCATTTCACTCAAAAATTGAGCTTTTTATTGAAAGACCAATACACTGCCGTAAAATCAGAAGGGTTATGTACAAGACATAACCACCCAACGTAAACTACGTAAGGCAATTTTGTTCATTGCGGATTGTAGTGCCATCATGCATGAATATTTTTAGAAAATTCATTTGATTACTTATGTCACTGGTTTCGAACAAAACTAGCGTATCTTATAAGATATGAACATTGTTGGATACGACAATTGTTTAAAAAATTTACTATGAAAACCCAAATTTAGTCCTCAGAGGTAATGATGCCTTTCTTGGATCCGAATTGCCTACATTTGGGTTTTGAAGCATTTGATAAAATATTTCAATAGAAGAAGCCCTAGGGAAGCATTCTCTTTTCCGTTTGCAACATTTATTATTGAGAAACATTCCAATCATAGGCATATCTTGTTTTTCGTGCATCACTAGAAATCATAAAATGTCAATCATGTACTAAAACCCAATTAATTTGGTTGTGGTGCGCGCGAGTAGTAAACGTTGCGGACGGGAAAAGATAGTGTATGTGTTATTACATTCTAACTCCTACTGTCTGGCAGTGTCACCAGTTTTGGTAAAATCTCAAAATCTCAAATCTCATCGGCCATTCAAACCATGCGTAAGCCAAATCCCATCACAATTATGGCCGAGAGATTTGCTCATGATTCGAATCGCAATTTGCATGATTGCATGATATTTACGTGTTCTTCATTGTTGAATGCATTGAATTAACTATTTTCGTCTAAAACAATGGCTAATAATTATATATAAACAAAACACACGTCTCGATTGCGTTTTGACGCTTTTTAGAACGAAATCATTTTCGGTGAGTGAGCGAAGCGATGCGATTCTGGCCAAGAAACTCAAGCGCGATGCTTCCCCTACAGCATCGCAGGCGAGTTAGCTCGTGCATGAAACCTCGATGATTCAGATTCGAGTATGATTCTACCAATACTGAGTGTCATTATGGGTAAAATATTCGTGCAAACATTTTATTAATATCATTGCAAGACTTTTGAATCAGGGAGCAAGAAGGTGATAGCTTTATTGTATCTCATATAGCCCGTTTCAAGAACGTATGCGTTCCGAAGCTTTTGTCGTATACAATAAGTACCGCATTATTGCACCCACGTATTATAAAAATATCTTAAGTGCATTCACACTTCCTGAATCAAAGTTAAATCCTTTTGATTCAGGCGCGCATTTAATTGGACAAAATATTAAAAATAACAACTTAAGGGGCATCAAAAAAACTGAATTATTTAAATTAACGATTTGAGAAACGTTATCAACAAAATGTAACTTAGAATTATGAATAGAAAATAATGTTGAGTTAGTTTTTGTATAGAAACTAGTTGACCCGGCAGACGTTGTCCTGCATAGTAGGCGAGAATGTGCATTCCGAACTGCCCATGCAAAGTTCGCATAGGAATCACAATTTTAGTTATTCACTGTTTGCTCAACCTTACTCGTAATTTTCCCATTAGGAAATATCATATAAACCCGTCGGAAACTATAACGAATGTTTCTGCTGAGGAAATGTAAAAATCCATCCAGCCGTTTTCGAGTTATGCGGATACGAACACAGACCATTTCATTTTTATATATAAGAAGATAAATGTGATGGTTCTAAATGAACTCCTAGACTTCAAAACTAGACGGTCAGAAAAAGCGTAATAAATGTTATTAGTTTAAAATTGTCGGTTTTTCAATAGAAATTATTACCTCACTGTAGCTAAACATTTTAAAAATTTCAAAGAAAGGTAAATAGATGAATGATGAATGAATAAATAAATTAATGAATGACATAAATTTTTCAAATTTTTGAACAATAATTAAAATAACAATTATGTTTTATTATATGTAGCATTAAAGAACTGAAGAGCTGATCCAAGGAGCTGACTCTTTTCAATGAGCTGAACGGATCAGATCCGCTCACTGCAATGAGCTGTTTTGCCCATCTCTATTTTTGTTACATTTCTTTCGACCGCGGTCACTGGTCCGACTTCATTGTTCTACTTTTTGTGCGAAACACCGCACAAAAAGGAGAGTCCAAAGCCAACCGCACTGAACGGCGACGGCCGAAACGAGACTCTTGCGGACAAGAAAAGAGGGTGCTGCCAAAATGATCCGATACCCTATTTTAACATTCATAACCCAAAGTTTCAATATAATTGACAAATTGGTAGAGAATTTCCGAATCGATTGATATATAAATCTCAAAAATCCATCGGAAGATAAAGGCGCTATTAAAGTTCAAAATCTTACATGATTTCGTGACGGTCTCGAATTTGGAAATTTTCATTTGTCACCCTGTATCCGAGTCTTCCCCTTAGACGTAGTTTACGTCAAAAAAACCTTCCGGATTTCATTAACTTGCCTTATGAAAATTAGCCACAAGGAAACACTTTGAAAATCACAAGGTTGCCTTATGATGCTGAATGAACTATGGATGAATCAGAACCATAGTTGATGTTTATGTTTCTCTTAAAATTGCCTCATGCGTTTCATTAGACAACCTTATGAAATACAGTAAGTATGCCTTATGAAATTCTTAATTGAAATTTAATTTAAGTTTTTATAGATTATGTTAATTTTTCTTACAAATACGGAAAAATATACCATAATAAACACTTTTTTTTAAACAGGATGAAGACTTTATTAATCAGTCATCTTTCCTAATTATTGTAAATACAAAATATAATAAATTCCTCCGGAATTTTCTCCAATAATTCCTTAATTTTTTCTCCAGCGATTCTTCCAGGAATTCCTCCGGGAATTTCTCCACGAATACCTTCGGGAATTCTTCCAGAAATTCCTCCAGGAACTCCTTCGGAAATTATTCCGGGAATTCCGGAAAGAAATCATGGAAACATTCCCGGAGGAATTCCTCACGAAATGTCTGGACAATTTCCAAAAGAAATCCGGGAGGTATTCCAAGAGGAATTCCCGGATTTCTTTCGGAAAACTTCTTATTGCCTTGCGGACATGTTCCTGATTGATCCTGCCCATATTCCGACCTGTTTTCAAAGACCTTACATCGGATGCCTTCACCTTATCTTCTACGGAATGGTTCAACTTGTCTTGCCAACCATTCAGTTGAGCCTTCTTCTGTTTTCGCTTGGTTCAATCTCCGCTACTGCTGTGGCAACCGGATTTCGATAAGTCTCCGCCTTCAGTGGATTGTCCGGAAGGGATTCTGGCAAGGTGGTTCCGTTGCCACTACTCAGATTCATTGGCCTTTTAAAACGCCGTGTACGACGAGCCGATGAAAATCGATTTGCAAAAACTTCGCAAATACTTCGGATTCGGCGAGACTAGTCTTCGGTTCCAACTCGACAGACTGTTCATTAGCGCCGTGTAGCGACAGGAACAGGAACTGCTTCCGCTGACATTTTGATGTTCACGGTTAAAGCTCTTCGGGATAGGATGCGGCGTTTCAATGTTATCGGAATCGATCTCGATCTTATTATTCGTCTATTCATCATAGAAGTAGTGCGTTCAACGACCTCTTCGTGGTAGGGGTGCAACTGATGGGGTAACTGATTATCGCTGGTGCTGGTGCATGATAAGTTGATAGTTGAAATCGTGGGCGGAGTATTATCCGTCGGTTGTATGTAGATCGTTTATTTATCCGCAACTTCTTTTATGTACTCGCTACAGCTCGCTACCATTCGTTGGCCTTATGTAGATGGATTGCTTGTTTTCTTCGTTTTGCTTTGGTGAAGTGACTGCGCTTTCGGGTTGTAAACTGTTGTCCGATCCTCGGTGAATTTAGATTTGCAGCCGATCGGATAGAGGTCGATCCCCCAGCGATTGGATAACAGATTTTCGTTTGACTTCCTCAAGTATCGACTGCTTGTTTGAACTTGGACCAGTACTTTTCCTGGATCGTTGCCTTCGATATCGTCTGGCGTCTTGATCCTCTTGGCTGTTCTAACTGGATTTCCGCCATGCCGATTTGTCCCGAACTGACGGTGGTGCAGAAAAAATAATGTTTAACGATACAGATTGATAATTCCCATGACATCAGTCTTCTCAAGTGCACTGGATGACTTTCAGTCGAGATAGACAAGTTTGTAGTTCGATGGCATCTGATCCACCGTATTCTCCGGCGAAGTTATCGCCGGGGGTTTTTCCTCCGGTACAGGTTCCAACTTACTCCGCTCCGAAGTCCTCATTGAGCAGTTCAGGCTGCTTTTTGCTGCCACTATCGGATCTCGCTCGACGAGCACAAGACCGCTCCAAACTACCGCCATACTCGCGGCTGCAATTTTCATGATCAGACGACCGAAGCATGTCCATGAGATTACCTTCTTCCTCTTCGGAAAGCACCTGGCTTCACCTTCTAGGTAGACTACCATTTGGTGTGATATCCGGTGAAGTGCTATCCTCTCGCAGCCATACCGGATCTCCATTGCTAGTGAACGATCCTATCCGCCTTCAGAACATGGCTGGGCTGTATCGCATGTCATACTGCAAGGGATCCACTGTTATCTGAGTCAGATACTGGAGTTCTCGGTTGATTTGCTATGGAAGGTATACAAAATATCACGCAATGTGTTACAAATAGGATTACACGAAAAAATGCGAAGCATACAGTGCCGTCGTTTGAGAGCTTGCTATTCCTCCCTTTGTTTCTGTCGGACCCGTGCTTGTTCTTCCTGGATACGGCGCTTATAGTTGTCCTTGACGGCTTGAATGCCCTGAAACATTCCTCCATTTTGAAGGTGGCGAAGTCCTCACAGAAGAAGTTGGCCAACTAAAGTAGCATCGTTTCCGGTTATTTCAGCGCTGTTCTGTAGCATCAAGATGTTCCGTTTCGCAAGGTACACCGGGGCAAGTTGAAACGGTTTTTTCAAAGTTGAAATTTGAAGTACTGTAAAAAAACATCCTTTGATAAATTTTCATCCGTTTGCGGTGTTTGATAGTTCGGGACAAAGATTATGCATAAAAAATAAGCAACCTTACCAAACTTTTTTATAAATATTTTGTAAACTGAAAATATTTTTTATATGCATTGGGGCAAGTTGAAACACTGCGCTATATACAAAAATAACTTAATTTTGCCGTATTAAAAACAAAATATATGTACTCAGTGAGACTCAAGATCCACGAGGTTGTCAAGGTGACTGTACTGGGCTCGCAAAAGAGTCCCATGAAACTTTTTGACGGTTTTTATTTTCTTTCACAAATTAGCTCAAAATTGTCTCTGTTTAAGAAAAATTTATAAAATAGTAGGCTTTGTTCTAAAAATTTGAAAATCAAATCCCATTTGTGTTGTTTCATCTTGATATTTACTCTCATAAAACACGCATTCCAGATTTTGATACTCTTTTACACAAAAATAAACTAAAATTTGTGACTCTTATGCGAAAAAGGGCAGTATACAACAAAGTCACAAACATAATTTTCAGGGATCAAATTCTAGAAATCGCACTACACTGAAAATTTATCAAACGCAAATAAAATCGTGAACCAGCAAAAATACACCGTGATTTAATTCATGGATTCGGGAACACCAGTCACGTTTTCTAGAACGTTCCAGAAATCGTGACTGTGTTCCCGAATACGTGGCTGTAGTTCACAAAAAAATACACCGTAAACTTGTTAGTTCACGAATTCATGAACGCTTTTTTTTGCGTGCAGATTGATTACGTCCTACTGGTGATCACTTGGATTACTTTTCAGGATGGTTCATTAGCTGGTTCACTTGAATGTGTGACTAATTATTTCGGTTATAGCTTCTCCATAAATTCACATTAATTAACCAGGGTATCTCTCATAAACTCCTCAATTGGGACTGGGGAAGTGAATGGTGGAGTTACTGAAATGTTTACATGCTCTATGTTTTATATTTTTGAGTGCCAGTGCTCACTACGAGGAAAAGTTGATTAAGTATCTCAAAACTAGACCATGCAGTTTAACCATGACCGTTTTTATCCTATTCTTTAGTAAAGATTGTAGGAGGGCATTCATGACGGGATGGACAGAAATTTATAAAATTTATTTTCAGAAGTTTGAACCTTTTCATAAATTTATGTTCTCTGAATGTATTTACGGACCATGTTGAATTCTGGAAAAAAATATTTCTTTAAATTGCGAGGGTGACGTTTTGAATCGTTGTTTCAACTTGCCCCGCACCACGCATTTCTATTTGCCCCGATAGGTTAAAAATGCGAATCAATTTCAAATGACCATTTCAAAAATTAAAATGGGTTTTTCATTGATTTTTCATAATCATTATGCTTATTCAACATTGGATGATTGCCTACCATGCAAATTTGATGAAAAAACTATTCCAAACATCATTTTGAGTCCTGAAACATCATTGGCACATCAAATAGTTGGTATAGATTTTGCAAAGGGTGGAAAATAAACAATGGCAGGAATTGCTTCTAGTAGCTGCAATCTTCCGGGAATGGCAGACAGAAGGTGCGCTTAGGGATGTAGTTTGTTGAAAAAAATAATCAGGGCATTCGGTCATTTCAGATCTAAATTACAGCTTCTGTTTCAACTTACCCCGCATTTCAACTTGCCCCGGTGTACCTTAACAATTCAGTCAAATATACCAACAACTTCCAGCTTACTGTAATAAATTTATCCATTTGATGTCTGATGTCCGGTTCGGTCTTTGGCAGTTCAATCTTTTTCTGGATCTTTTTGATACGGTTATCTATGGTATTGAATTCGCTGATAATTTGCTCAACCGTGGTTCTGAAAACACAGAACAATTAATATTCGCCTTTGAGTATCGTTGATATTGCATAGCTATACTTAGTTGCATTTTCCAGCGTGAACATCTGGCCCGGGAAGACGAGATGTTCGGGGTTTTCCTTCTCCACTTGTAGTGCCACAAGATGTGTCAGGTTCATACCGGGTTTGTTTGCCCGAATATCTGTTATTTTCTGCAGTGATGATAAGGACAATTTAACGCCGGCAGCTTTTCCGGCGGAATTCAGGAAGTTACCTGCCGCTACTATAAATTAAAAGTTTATTCTCCTTACTCAATATTTTCTTTACTATCCCGCTTGAAACACGAACATTTACTTCAAAAATGATAGTTCACGAAGTATAAGAACACCTTATGAAAAATTTACACAAGAACGAGTTATAAATTTCATAAGGTAAAGTTTAGAATTTTGTGAAGTTTGTTATAAAGTAGGGCATTTTTGTTAGTATGTATCACATTAAGGCAAAGTGTTACAATTAATTCGAGAAAGGCATCATAACTGGTGGGTGGATTAATCTGGATTTAAAATACGGAAAATATCCAAATTTGATGCTGTGCACATTTTTATTAACGTCCATTACTGTCATTAAAATTGTTATGCTGAACATGAATGAGTTGAGTTATCTACATACTATGCTTAGTGGGACGCCAACTCATTCGTAACCCAAATCGTTGTCTGTAATTAGCTGTAATTAGAATTCGAAGAAGTAATAGTTGAAAACAAACAAACTCAAATCACCGTGCATGAAGTAAAGGAAGATAATCTTGAGGCCGGGTGGCAAGTGGAAATGAAAAAAATAACAATGGGAGAATTGGAATTGCTATTGCAGTAGCGAAACGCATAATTAGATTAAGAATCAATTAAAACCATCTTCCTCGCGGCGCGGGAGACCTCACGTGAGATTAACTTCACATACAAAGCTACTGAGCTACAGCTACTGTTACCATCTAGATTAGACAGACAGAGAGCATTATAGGTGCATTTAGAAGCGGTTGGTGAGAAATGTCTAGTCAAGTAGGTATAACAAATGCTGTTAAGCCGACATTTTATTGGCGTTTTTTTGCTTGGTCGTTTATATCCCTATCATTATGATTATCGTAGAATCACGAGGCGGATGTGGGTAATCGAATAGAGGGAATCAATTGGTTGTTGGTATTGAATCTGCTTCGTATGCGCTAAAAGTACCATAGATGAACAAGTTCGAGTGTGTGCATTCGGAATACTGTTTTATGGCAAGACATATTCGAATTAAGTCTTATCTACGGATATTCCTAATTGTTGTCTGTACAATCAAATGTGTATAAATAGAATATATCAGTTCCTATAATAACAGCTCTCAGGGCATCTCCATTAATACTTGGGACTTTTTTCAACCGGGCGCAATTGATTCTGACCTTGATTTTTAGAACGGCGAATGTGCTCTCAATTCAAACTATTTTGGCCTAATAATGTACCCAACAGAAAGAATAGACTGCTGACTATCCGGTAGTAGGGCCAGTTGAAGGAAATATGGTGAATAGACAGAGGATGAGTCGTTTCAAATTTCAAGGTCAAATACAGTTACGCCTATTTGAATAAAGTTCAACCAGTTTTCTCTAGTATTCGACAATAGATAATTTGGAATTAAATCTATTTATTTTGAACTAGACGAACCTGCCCAATCTCGCTCGGGTTGTATTTTCAATCTGTCAATCATGTAATTGATTACAGCATCGCACTCTAGATCGACAGTTGACTCCAAGATGAATCGATTAGTGAGAAAATCTTGCAAATTGGTCCATTAGTTTGTGAGCTATACTGCCTATGATGGTACATTAGTCCAATTTTGCAGGGTTTCCTATATATATGGGACAAATATATTTTTATATATAGTGAAGATAGAAAAGGCGAAAATAGAAGAAGATTAGAAGATTGTCAAGAAGTTAGATTCAGGTTGACACTCGAGGGCAAAAAATATCTTTAGCCTAGTAACATGGTAAACAGTCGTCTGGCCAAGAAGATAACAATGGTGGTCAACTTTCTGTATGGCCCCCAACGGGTTCGTCTTACAACAACTGCAACAAACGTACCTAATCACTTTCACTTACGAATCGACTTCGCTCATTAATAATATGTTTCTATGCTGAATCTGATCCGATTCAACAAGTTTACAATAAACAGAGCAGTATTAGCCGCAGACCATCTTCGCGATCGCCGACGATCATATGAACAAAGTGAATCTCTTCGCTAAAACACCACCGCCCGGCAGCTTCGTTCCGCACGCTTATTCAACTTTCATTCGCCATATCACACCGTTTTTTTCACCGCTCTCTTTCGGATGTTATCGTTGTTGCACCTTTTTTTCTCGTTTCTGTGCGGTTTTAAATCCAACCAAGACTTCCATTGGCATTGTATGGAGGTCGCGATCCGTCACAGTTTACAGTACATCTGAGGTTCGAAAGTCACGTCATGGAGCAACGAATTGAATTGATTGTATTTTGTTTTGGGGGATATCCATCTGGGGGTTTTGTATATACTCGATTGCCATTATATTTGGGTGCACTAAATATCAAATCGCAGTAAAATTGGTAGTTTATCTATTCCTTTTCATTCCTTGCCTTTGTCTTGAAGATATATACCATTGGTTAGCACCACATTTCTGCAGCTTCATTTTTTATACAACGTAAACGCATTTTATCAATTTACGACCTATCGGTGTTGTGTTCAATTTGTGCTGCCTGACTTGAGTGAGTATTGGCTATTTGAAATCGTGCAATACTAACAAATCTCACCTATCAAGACATTTAATATTGCTGTTCGATTAGTGTTTCCCTGGCGATGACGTCCATATACTATCTTCAGATAAGTGCTATTCATAAGAAAGAGTTCGTTCGTATCACGGTGTTTTCACCTTGCTGTAATTGTGTTGGCCGTTAATCCAACGTACCGTGTAAAAACTATCGTCTTTGGCAGCCTACATATATAGCCCACGTTCCAATCCAACATTCGTAATTGGATGCGGTACTTTACCGGCTCTCGCCGATCGTATGTTGTCCACATCATGTAACGCCAGGGGATCGGAAGTAATACTTCGAAGGTGTCAACTATGGTTGCCGCCATTGACTGAATCGAAAACCACCAACCGGTTGCGGAGTTATAAATTATTCATGGATGTGCGGCGTTTCATCTCAAAATAACGATAAAAAAGCGCCGTGTCAAGATAAAATGTGAAACTTTCTTACGAACGATAGCAATAAAGGCCGATCATTTCCCCAAGTCGAACTGGGAAGGTTATGTCATTGAACATTCGAAGTAATTAATGATGTAACATAATAATTCGCACCAATTTCAAATGTATTTGTTACCTTCGCCTATTGCCTTCGCATTTTTCTAACATTTCACTTTTAAAGCCCATATCGTTAATTCAGAAAATCAAGAATTGCGTTAAAAGCTGAACAGTTTTAGGTGTGCTTACTTGGCTTTTTAACACAAGGGTGTGTTTAGCATAGGCCCAGCTAGGGCGCACACGATGGAATCCACTAATGGCTGATTCAGCCATCACCTCGTGTTTTGGATGCACAAATCTCAATGAATAGGCTATCAACAATCGTGTCCGTTGAATTCCGACAGTAGAAGCGTTAGTATTGGAACTTATTCTATCAAAAGTATTCTATCAAAATATGCTTCCACATGCTTGAATTGGCCTTTTATTATGAATCATATTGTAGTACATGTTTGGTGTCGTCATCAACATCAGTTTGACACTTGGTGTCGACTTGGTACTTTGGCTGCTAGGGCGAAGCGAACTAGATGCTTGTCACGCAAAAAGGAGCGACAATCTTATACTTGTGCATCAACTATTTTGACGTGTTTCACCCTCAGACGAGTAAAATTCCAACCAGCAAACCATGTCAGCATTTGTTTTTGAGGCATAGGGTAGGTGTACCAATTGTCGCCATACATAAGTACAACTGTTTTTTGCCTTTCTCGTATACTAAGTATACGGTAAAGGCTATATGATCGCTCCAAAAACAAACTTTTTATAGAAGGCCCGGAGACCCATAGTGTTATATACCAATCGACTCAGTTCGACGAATCGAGGTGATGTCTGTGTGTGTGTGTGTGTGTGTGTGTGTGTGTGTGTGTGTGTGTGTGTGTGTGTGTGTGTGTGTGTGTGTGTTTTTTTTTTTATTGAGTTATGACACTAATGTCTGCACTTCCTCGCAAAACTGCTTGGAAACATTCACCATCACCCCTTGCTGTCTGTTAGGGATTGGGCTCTGGGGTTCACGCCTGCTATGTTACCTATAATTAGGTAATCCTTGTTTCTATGGAAACTTGCTTTCACTGTGATGGGAGGAAAACCTCAAATGAGGGAAAAACCTCCTTTCCTAGCTTTGCTATCTTGCTCCTCCTGGGACCGCAAGATGCGTCTTGTACTACGAGCTCATTCGAGCTTATCATCAAATCTTTCTGTGTCGATGCCTGCACTTCTCCGGTACTACCAATCTGCTTTACTTCGGAGAAGTCGGCCTGTTGTGCTGTTAAGCACCTCTCCTTGGCCTCCACTTTGAAGTGGTTGGTGTATTGACGACTTTAAACAACTAATTCTTCGCGTTCTACTCGGTCTAGTCCTCGAGGGCGGATCTAGCTACCCCGACAGAGAATTCCCCGGCGATCCCACACCGAAGCCAACCAGCCGGGTGCCAAGGTCAGTCCAGCGATTCCGGTGGAACAGGGCGTCCGGTTCACTGGTGCCCTGACTACCCGTCGCTGGTGGTATTTCGTCGCGATCTACTCAGTCTAGTCCCCGGCGGTGGATCTAGCCTACACCGACGGAGAGTTCCCCGACAAAAGAATTTCTCCCGGTACCGATTCTCTTTGGTCGTTGCGCCATTTCTTTTGCAAAACTGATGATATGCGCGATACTACCCTGTCGACCGCATTCCAAGTGCTTTCCTCTCGACACATTTCCTCAACGACGTTCTCCAAGCTTAAACCGGTTATTTCCCTTCGTAGTGCCTCAAACCTTGGACATACGAAGACCACGTGCTCCGGCGTCTCTTCGACGTTCTCACAGTTCGGACAGAACGGTGAGTTGGCATGCCCGAACCGATGCAGATACTTCCTGAAGCATCCGTGGCCCGACAGGAACTGCGTCAGGTGGAAGTTTACCTCGCCATGCTTTCTATTTATCCACGTTGCCAGATTCGGAATAAGAAGGTGGGTCCACCTTCCTTTCTCCGTACTGTCCCACTCCTGTTGCCATCTCGCCATCGAACGGATTCTCACCACCTTCCTTATGTTTCTGGTGTCTCTTCGCTGATAACACTCGATATCTTCCTCCAGTGCGATGCAGATAGGTAACATCCCGGCAATAACGCATGCTGCCTCCGACGATATTGTTCTATACGCGCTTGCAACCCGTATGGCCATCAACCGGAACACACTTTTTAGTTTTTCACGGTTCCGCTTGGTTTGCAGTGCTTTCCCCCAAGCAGGAACTCCATACCGCAGTATCGATGACGAGACACTAGCTAGCAGACGCCTCGTGCTGCTTCTTGGTCCGCCAACGTTTGGCATGATCCTCGTTATCGCGTTCATTGCCTTCGCCGACTTTTCACAGGCGTAGTCGACATGGCTGTTGAAGTTCAGCCGGTCATCAATCATCACTCCCAGGTGCTTCAGTGACCGTTTCGATGTAATTTCATGCCCTCCGATTACGATCTCCATCCGTTGGATTGCTTTGCAGTTGCTGACTAATAGCACCTCCGTTTTTGGTGAGCTATCTGTAGCTTGACTCCATTCATCCAACTCTCGATTGTGGTTATCGCCTCCGTCACAGACGCCTCCACTTCTTCGAGTGTCTCGCCCATCACTGTTAGCGACACGTCGTCCGCAAAACCCACGATTCTCACTTTCCTGGGCAGCTGCAGTGTCAGGACTCCATCATACATCCCGTTCCAAAGGCTTGGGCCGAGTATGGAACCCTGAGGAACACCCGCCGTAACACGCATCGACTTTTGCCCTTCGTTTGTGTCATACACCAGAACTCTGCTCTGAAAGTAGCTCTTCAGAATGTTACACAGATAGCCGGGAACCCGCATTCTGTGCAGCGCTGCGGCAATTGCTTCAAAACTGGCGCTGTTGAACGCGTTCTTCACGTCTATCGTAACCACTGCGCAGTATCGATCTCCTCTTCGCTTCTGTTTGGACGCTTTCTCAGCACTTTCGAGTACTGTCCGGATTGCATCAACAGTTGATACTCCTTTTCGGATTCCGAACTGCATCATTGACAGTCCACCCTCACCCTCCATACACTTCGTCAATCTGTTGAGGATGCTTCAGGAGCTTCCCAACTGTAACTGTCAGGCATATCGGTCTATACGAGGCCGGATTCCCCGGCGGCTTCCCAGGTTTTGGCAGCAACACCAGCTTCTGGGTCTTCCACATTTCTGGAAAGTTACCCTCGTCCAGGCACCGCTGGAGTACCGTTCTGAACATGTCCGGATATGCCAATATCGCAGCTTTCAGAGCCACGTTTGGTATTCCATCTGGACCGGGAGCTTTCTTCGTTTTCAGGTGCCTTGCTGCTTCTGTCAGCTCGTCATTGGACACTTGTCGATCCTCGGCAATTGCTTCCGCATCTTCGCCGTATGGTGTTGGTGGCCACGTAGTCAGGTCGTGTTTCGGGAAGAGACCTTCCACGATTTCCTTCAGCATTACTGGACACATTTCAGCTGGCGTCGACGGGCCTTTGATCTTCGCCATCACAATTCTGTACGCATCACCCCAGGGATTGGCGTCTGCTTCTCGGCATAGCTCCTTGTAGCAGTCTGATTTGCTAATCTTGATTGCTCGTTTCAATGCGGTTCTAGCTTGCCCCCCCCCCTCTCTTTCTGGTTCCGTCCTCGCTCTCTGTGCCCGCCTCCTGGATCTGAGACAAGCAGCACGCAGCGCACTGAGCCTCTCATTCCACCAGTAGGCTGGACGGCGATTGCTTCTAGGTTCCAGTTTTCGCGGCATTGCGGCGTCACAAGCCGTTACCATTCTCCTTATCAGTTCGGCCGCATCAATGTGCTCGATACTATTGTCCGGACGAAGCGCCTCAACGAAGAGGTCCTTATTAAAAGCTCTCATCTTCCACTTCTGCTCAACGGTCGCTCTTCTTCGTGTTGTCGCAGGGATTCGTTGCCCAATACAGTAGCGAATCGCCTGGTGATCGCTATGGGTGTACATTTCACTAACTCTCCAGTTCATGTTCGGCATCAGTGAAGGACTGCAGAACGTGATGTCGATGATATACTCCCTCCCGTCTCTGCGAAATGTGCTGTGTGTGTGTGTGTGTGTGTGTGTGTGTGTGTGTGTGTGTGTGTGTGTGTGTGTGTGTGTGTGTGTGTGTGTGTGTGTGTGTGTGTGTGTGTGTGTGTGCGCAAAACTACTCAACAAAATGTCACTCATTTTTCGGGCACTTATCCTCAACCGATTTGCTCGCAACAAGTTGCATTCGACGCAGAATCCTGTCCCATTGTTTCCTATTTGAAATTGGCCAGATCGAACTATGGGATCGAGAGTTATGGCCAAAATACAAATTCATTTGAAAAAATCGCGTAAAAAATGTCACTCATTTTTCGGACACTTATCCTCAACCGATTTGCTCGCAACAAATTGCAATCGACGCAGAATCCTGTCCCATTGATTCCTATTTGAAATTGGCCAGATCGGACTATGGGATCGAAAGTAATGGCCAAAATACACAATCATACGAAAAAATCGCGTAAAAAATGTCACTCATTTTTCGGGCACTTATCCTCAACCGATTTGCTCGCTACAAGTTGCATTCGACGCAGAATCCTGTCCCATTGTTTCCTATTTGAAATTGGCCAGATCGAACTATGGGATCGAGAGTTATGGCCAAAATACAAATTCATTTGAAAAAATCGCGTAAAAAATGTCACTCATTTTTCGGGCACTTATCCTCAACCGATTTGCTCGCAACAAGTTGCATTCGACGCAGAATCCTGTCTCATTGTTTCCTATTTGAAATTGGCCAGATCGAACTATGGGATCGAGAGTTATGGCCAAAATACAAATTCATTTGAAAAAATCGCGTAAAAAATGTCACTCATTTTTCGGACACTTATCCTCAACCGATTTGCTCGCAACAAAATGCAATCGACGCAGAATCCTGTCCCATTGATTCCTATTTGAAATTGGCCAGATCGGACTATGGGATCGAAAGTTATGGCCAAAATACAAAATCATACGAAAAAATCGCGTAAAAAATGTCACTCATTTTTCGGGCACTTATCCTCAACCGATTTGCTCGCAACAAGTTGCATTCGACGCAGAATCCTGTCCCATTGATTCTTATTCGAAATTGGACAGATCGGACTATGGGATCAAAAGTTATGGCCAAAATACAAATTCATACAAAAAAATCGCGTAAAAAACGTCACTCATTTTCGGACACTTATCCTCAACCGATTTGCTCGCAACAAGTTGCATTCGACGCAGAATCCTGTCCCATTATTTCCTATTTGAAATTGGCCAGATCGGACTATGGGATCGAGAGTTATGGCCAAAATACAAATTCATACGAAAATATTGCGTAAGAAATGTCACTCATTTTTCAGGCACTTATTCTCAACCGATTTGCTCGCAACAAATTGCATTCGACGCAAAATCCTTTCCCATTATTTCCTATTGAAAATTGGACAGGTCGGACTATGGGATCGGAAGTTATGACCAAAATATCCTTTTTCATAAAAATCACAAAAAATTTCACCTATTTTTCGGACACCTAACCTTAATCGATTCACACGCAACAAGTTGCATTCGACGCAGAATCCTGTCCCATTGTTTCCTATTGAAAATTGGCTAGATCGGACTACGGGATCGGAAGTTATGGCCGAAACACCATTTTAGCCTTTTTATACGAAAAGGCTGTATGTTCGCTCCAAAAACCAAACTTTTACAGAAGGCCTGGAGACCCATAGTGTTATATACCAATGGATTCAGCTCGACGAACTGAGATGATGTCTCTGTCTCCCACTTCATACGGGAGTTTGGCAGAAAGACGGTCATGAGATTTATATCATAACAAATATTGCCCTCCGCTCGCGTGATGGGAATGACATTTTCGTTTTCTTTTTGTGTAGTCGGAGCTTCAGTTCAACTAACATCCAAAAGTGATATCCTTAAAATATATGACTGGGTGAAATAAAACAGGGTTATGTACGTCAAAAAGATTGGAAAAGGAAACAAAAATGTCGAAATTCTTATTAGCATATTGTAGATCAAGCTGAAAACCGAACCGAGGTCCCGCGAAATCGCATTTCCGGATGTTCAACTGCATCGCGAGTAGTGCGCAACTGTGCCATAGTCGGGCACTAGCTCATCTTTTTTCAAGCACACACATTTTACGAAGGTCGAGAAAGGCACCATCACCGCTAGGTGGATTAATCTGGGTTTTTTTAAATAAGTAAAAGGCATGCGGGTCGACTTCATATATCAAGCGAAAGGTTGTACTTCCTGCTTCTTAGAACAGCTGTGAAAACCACAATAAAATTGGTTATAATCCTCAAAATTAATTAATCCATAGTAGTGGCACTATTCTTAAGTTTGATTCCTTAATTGGCAAATCCCATTGTTTTCTTATCGGATTGGCCAAATAGGGACCACTAGTGCGACAACTGGTGCAAAGGACGTCAAAAATTAAGCAAAATCAATTTTTACAATTATGCTTTGCTTGTTTTGGAAGAGATCAAAGGTGTTATCGTATCATATGAATAAGCTTTATCGATCTGAACTTGTTTTGAGGTGATTTGATTGGCCATTTCCAGGCATTGAAAGCGTGAGTGAAGCGGACGAGCATTGATCTAATTCAATCATAGCATCCTATTCCAGTGAGTGAACAGCCTTGCTCAGATGGATACCAAACAACGATTATGAGCGATCGTTGCTACGTAAACAACGAGCAACAGAGTTCGCCAAGCCATACTTGGTATGGTATCCAGGGAAGCTACGACTGGATCATTTGTGTTACGCTTGCTCTACTAGAATAAAACCAAAACACATCAGATGTTCTGCTTTATTCACTCTGTTTTCAAGTTGCTGGGATGGAGGAGAGAAAGTATCAAAGCCTTCCATGCAGTGTATCAGAGTTCCATTCTCATAGCGCACTTAATTTTCCAAATGTCTGAAAAGATTTTTCTAACAGCGTGTGGTAACAACACTCATTGTTAGGTTACCAAGTGATTTGCCTCGCTCAGTTGTCTCCCATTGGCGAGCGATGAAGATCTTTAAACATTGAATCAACGAACGCCAATTTTCAACGATCTAGAGAGCATCAGCGATTAGGTCGCAGTAGAGCATCAAGTTGGCATGAATTTAACCGATTTTTACTCATGATCTGATTTTTTTCAATGCCTGGCCATTTCGCATATTAAGGTCACTCCTGACAGAATCCAAGTTTCAAAGTGCTCGCGTTTTCGGGGGCACACCACTCGATACAGAGGCGGCGGACAACTGTCATTTTTGTTGATTCAGCTTTGCTGCGTGCTATAGCCACAACTGGTACATCTAGCCTACCTAAATTTAAAATTTATCAATCGTCAATGAATTGGTAGCCAATCGGAGTTAAGAAAGGAAAGTATTAGTCGTTCGTGTCTTCCAACAGTTGTTAATTAGTTTACGCGCCATTCTTATGCTGACCAGATCATTTCGGCAAAAAAACCGGACAAACGCACTTGCAAAACGGGACATTAAAAAAACCTTGTGGTACAAAAGCTGCGGAAATTTCAAAGTGGCTTCATTTTCATTTTACGTGTAAGAAGTTAGAGACAAATTTTAGAGTGCATTATGTTTTGCTCTCGCTATTAGGCATTTTTCAAAATATAAAAAAAAAAATGTTAAATTTTTATTTTAATTCACTCTTAAACATACATTAAGGATTTTATTACTGATTAATATCAGAAACTTTTCAAATTCTAAACAATTGAAAATAACAAAAACTAGTCAAAGTACCCTGCCTAAAGCTGGTCTAGAGAAATAGTATAGAAAAATGCGAAAAGAGCATAGCATATTGATTTCTCGTGCTAAAACCCTCAAGAATAACAAGAATCTCAACAGAGAGGGAACATTAATAAAATGTAATTTTAATTATTTCCATGAATATGGTTGGCGCATGTGAATAAATGTCAAATCTAATTAATTCACAGCCAATCTCGATCAAAAACGTAATTGATTTAATTGACCTCACACCTCGGTTTACAGCTCGGACTTTCGTCGATTTCCGCCGAATTGTATTTTAAATCGGGCCGAAATTCTAATTTTCTACAACGGTATCCCGTAAATCTCACCCACACTAGCCTTAAAGTACGTTAGGACCGAAATCCGAACAAATTTTACCTCAGTTTGAAACTGCCCTAAAGCATCTTAAAATTCGAAACAAAAAATAGAATTACCTTCTTCGCAAGAAACAAAAATCGAAAACTTAATCCGGAAACTAAAATGTCTGACCCTGCGCTTCATTTTATTGACTTTGACGCGTGACCTGGGTTCACATTGTGCATCTCCTTTCGACAGTTCTTTCGTATGACAGTTTGTATGGTTTGCTCGTTTCGAGTCTAGGTGCGCGTGTGCGTCTAGGCCACCTCTGATTTTTAGGATATATAACTGTTAAAAACTTTAAGAAGTGTCCATGCAAAATACATAACGGCATAGATAGCATTATTTTAAAAGCAACACTAATAACGTAACATCTCACACTTTTTTTATGGATATCGTCCACTTTATTTGTATTTGGTTTTAGATTCCTGCCTAAAATATTGAATTTGTTTGAATATTATTTTGGAGCTTTTAAGAAGAATTAATGAAAAAACGGGACAAATTGAAGTTTTTCTTGATTACGACGAGACAGCACAATAAGATCTAAAAAACGGGACTGTCCTGTTAAATACGGTACGTATCGTCAGCCTACATTCTTCAAACAGACCATTCCGTGGAAAGCTTGATAAGTACCTATTGCGAATTTCATTATTCTTTTTGTTGGATCATTCTGCTCGGAGGAGATTTTCATTTTCCCGTGGGTTTCGCGTAAATGTCTCTGCTGACAGGTCCACTACCCCCATTTTTGGCCCTTTATTCAGCAATATATTGGATCCAAAATGATAATGAAAGTTGACCTTACTGTTGAGTGGAACCGCATACATAGCAAGACTCAAAATAGGATGGTCGGTGGTTAACTACATACATACATACATACTTCTGAATTTATTATCTTTTATACAAGAGAGAATGCATTACGCACGATCCAGCACACGTGCTTAGTAGTTTCCAAGCTAGCACACGGAAGTGTACTCGAGTGTCGGACTCGACCAGTGAAGAAGGTAATGTGTACCGACTAAACTACCTTGGGCTCCACCCATCATTTCTCTCAGGAACTGTCTCCCAGCATTTTTTCTGGAGGATAGGCAATACTTACTGTACTCGCTCATTCACGCTCACACAGGCACTCATCCAGTATGTGGCTTATTTGGGTGCTCTCTCTAACACACCCTCTGACACACCATATAAGTCTTACCCGTTACGGTGGGATATGGATACTTGGAAGTAGTGCGTAACGGTGTAAATCCGGCCATATCGACAGGCTCTGTACAACACTGAAGCTGACAATATGGCGTCCCTAACCCCGAATCCCAAGGTGTCAGGCGACCCGTGCCGAGGGGATGAATGACCTGGGGGGTGAAAGAAGTAGCCAGGTCATTAACGGAGCCTGTGTTAGAATGACTGAAGTCTGGTGAGGCCTGGCAGGAGTGTCGGGGGGCAGATACCTCTGCGGAACCTCAGAATTAGGGGACACGAAAGTCTCGCTATGCCTGGCAGGAGTGCCTGGGGGTTGATGCTTCTGCGGCACCTCAGAAATTCGAGACATGTAAGGTGAGTGGTGCCACTCCGTTGCAGGATGGGGAAACCACCACACTGACTGAGGACTACCTGGGCTTCGAAATATCAATAGGTGGGTGCTGCCTGTAAAGTACCTGTCCGAGACCTATTGACAGCATCAAAGCCCGGGTAGGTGAGTGTTAGGCACGCGTGACCTGCCGGGTGTTCCACGCCCAAACGATGCACAGGAGGTGCACAGTGGATACAAATGGGAGATGGGGGTATTACAACCACCACTGAGTGAGTGACTGAATGTCAAGAGAGTGGTGCATAAGTGGTGCAAGCGATAGGGACTGAATGTATGAGCGAGCACACAAGTTAGATTCGCATGGTACGTGTGGTCAGAGTGACTGCTTGGGCAGTAGTGTGATCCGGTTGCCAGGGACGGATTGAGTGCAGTCTCGCTAGGCCTGGCAGAAGTGTCGGGGGGCAGATACCTCTGCGGAACCTCAGAAATAGGAGACAAGTAAGGGTCTGCCTCGTAGCTGAGGTAGGAGCGGCATAGGAGCCACCAACCTAGGGTCGCCTCCGGCTTGGTAGACAAGTGGTGCCACCCTGTTGCAGGACGGGGTGAACATCATACTGAATGAGGACTGTCTGTGCTGTGAGATTGCAGCATGAGGTACCCCCTGCAGGTTACCCGTAGCATCCCTTGCTGTAACTCGAGCAACATATGCAGGAGAGTGTTGGGGCACATGTGGTGCCAGTACTCTCCTCTGCCGTGCCTCGGAGAGGTGTCGATTGCGATAGGTACCAACAGTTTTACGTTACGACTCTCCGACCTCGGCATGTGCAGCCCATACTCACCACACATATGCGCTCACACTCTGCGCTCACAGCCTCGTGGTGGCGACTGCGGTTGTCACCCGCTGCAATACTCTTACTTCGACATGTGCAAACCTCTCATTCACTTCCCCGCGCTCAGCATGTTTTGGCTCTAACTGACCATTCACAAGTTAGTCATGCTTATCGACTGCTGCTCGGCGCACCAGATTCTGCAAGCTACAGGCAATCTGAGTGACTTCTCTACTGCTTGGCACATCCCCTGGATAAGGGTATCCGGGGTTGGTTGTGTACCGACCGCAAACGTCTAGCATAGCTCTTCTTTCGACGTCGAAACGAGGACATATGAACATCATGTGCTCTGAAGTTTCATCAATTCTCGGACCGCTACTTTTCTCAATGTACATTAATGATCTTCCATTGAATCTGTCACATTGTCGATTCCACCTGTATGCAGACGACTGTCAATTATACATATCTGGGGTCCCTGGCACAATATCAGAAATGGTAAATCGAATGAACTCTGACATTCAGAGTATATTGCTATGGTGCGAGCAAAACGGCCTGATTCTTAACAGAGGAAAAACCCAAACGATTATTTTTCACACAAAACGTGCCGTTTTGTCGAATGTACCATCAGTTAGAGTGGGAAACGATATAATTGAATATTCTAATGTTGTCAAAAATCTTGGTTTAATGATGGATACTAACTTGAACTGGTCACCTCAGATTAATGCGGTGTGCAGTAAAATTTATAATGCCTTACACTTGCTTGTATTATTGAGACGGTGTACTCCCCAACATATCCGGATTCAACTGGTCAGGTCTCTTTTAGTTCAACTGTTTGATTATGCTGATATTTTGTTTGGCCTTGTAACTAAGAAAAACACGAAAAAAACTAAACCAAGTATTCAACGCTGCTACACGATATGCTTTTAATCTAAAAAAGTTTGATCATTTATCCAATTATAGAAAGGCTATTCTTGGAACTGATTTTACAAATCATTTAAAGTTCAGAACCTGTATCCAAACATTCAAAATTATTAACAACTCTCCAATTTATCTACGAGATTTTTTTAGATATACTCGTTCTTCGCGAGGTTCGTTACTTATCGTTCCTAGATGTTTCACAAACAGTTTAAGAGACTCCTTCCGCCTACGAGCTATAAGAATTTGGAACGATTTACCTAGAAATCATAGGTGCGAAAGAAGTTTTTCTTTATTTAAGCGGAATCTAAATATCTTATTCAGTATGTAGTTATTGGTATTAGATGTTGCATAGTAGCATAAGCATTGAAAATCAATGTCCACTCCGGAACCCACCTCCGATTCTGGCTAGGAAGTTCCTACGTCTAGCCTAGGCTCCGTAAGCGCACAATTAATTTGCCTCCCAAACGACACCCAAATAAATCCCACCACTGGGTCAAACAGCCACCATTCAGCGCGATCAGTAATCCCACACGAGCAATATCAGCGAGAAACACTCCTTTTTTCCACCGTTCACTCCTTAAAAACCACCCACAGTCAAGGATTATCCCAGGACACAATTCTTCCGTAGAGAAACACTTTATACACCGACCGTTTCTTGTTAAAAAACTATATTCAACTACTGAACTTAAACTTAATAATATTTCAATTTGGAGGTAAATCAACCGACCGTACCGATTTTGTTTGTAGTGTGGAATGGTCACTGGTATCTTCATCAGAGCAATCCAACCTTCCTCCGTTCTCTGATGAAGATATCAGTGACGTCATCGTTCTGAGCATAGTCCGACAGTGAGAGCTTATCTCCGTCGGTTGCTCTGTTGTCCACTATGGCATCTCTAAGCACCCGTCGGCTGGTCAGCTGCTATCATCATACAAAGAAGGCACAGCAGCAACGATCGTCCAACAGCGTAAAGCATTGTTTGCCTCTCCGTCCCATCCTTGTCGCCTTGGAAATGATTAGGCTTCGCCGGCAGAGCACAAGCAGAACAACGTCGATTGCTCACCGGGCGATAGATCCTCTGCAGATTAAAGCGGTCTGGCTGCTGTTGGAGATCGCAGGCAAAACCACTGGTGTACACAGGGGGGGCGAGCCCAAACATTCTCACCCACCCTGAAATTCGTTGCATTTCTGAAATAGAAAATAAACTCCTCTTCGGCTGGGATAGGACTGGGAAAGGATGGTATCGGTGTAATTTAGTGTTGACGATTTAGATAGATTCCTGTTCCTCTCCTGGCTCTGGTAAAAGACAAATTTTTTCTACCGGTCGCGTATAATTTCCCGTGGCAGTTCGCAAGGTTATCACGCGAACAATGCCATCTGACCCGGGATGGATCTTCTCGATTCTGCCAAGCTTCCAGTGCATGGGTGGCAGATTATCATCGCAGATAACTACCATCTTACCAACTTCGATTTTCACCGGTGGTCGCCAACGTTTGGTTCGTCCTTGGAGTTGAGACAGGTACTCTCGTCGCCACCGCTTCCAAAAATCTTGGAGCCTCCTCTGAACAATCTGAATTTGGGCGAGCCGGTTCATAGGGATTGTCGTCACATCGACCTCTGGTAATGCTTGCAGGGACGCTCCGACCAGGAAATGAGCCGGGGTAAGTGGCTCCAGGTCGTTGGGGTCAGTTGAGAGAGCAGTAAGGGGTCGCGAATTGAGACACCCCTCTACCTGGACCAGCAGGGTAGTCATGTCTTCTATGGACATCGGATTATCCCCGATTACCCTTTGGAGATGGTATTTGGTGGAGCGAACGGCAGCCTCCCAGAGGCCACCAAAGTGAGGCCCACTTGGTGGGCTGAAATGCCATCGTATGCCTTCTTCAAGGCAGTAATTATTAACCTTCTCCCTGTGATCCTTGTCCTTCAGCATTCGTAGTAATTCCTGAAACCGGTTCCGCGCACCCACGAAATTGGTCCCGTTATCGGAGAATATTTCCGAACACCTTCCCCGTCTGGCCACAAATCTTCGCAGTGCTTGAATAAACCGGTCCGTGGAGAGGTCCGAGACCAACTCAAGGTGCACCGCTTTGGTCGCCATACACACGAAAATAGCACCATACGCCTTCACAGCGGTTCGTCTGGGACCTGGCCTAACATACACAGGACCAAAAAAATCTATTCCCGTTCGCGAAAACGGACGGGCTACCGTTACTCTTTCTGCTGGCAATTCACCCATGAACTGCTTCACTGGAGACGGCTTTGCTCGGAAACACTTGTAGCAGCGATGAACCACCTGCCGTGCGATACTCCTTCCTCCTAATGGCCAGAATTTTAACCGAACAGTACTCAGTAGCAATTGCGGTCCTGCATGGAGCAATCGTTTATGATAGTCCTCAAACAGTAATCGAGTCAGTTGATGACTCTTCGGTAATACAATAGGATGTTTGAAGTCCTCCGACTCTGATGAATATCGTAAGCGTCCGCCGAGGCGAATCATTCCCTCCTGCGACATGTACGGGTGGAACCATCGTAACTGCGACTTCCGTGAAACCGGAATCCCTTCCGATAAAGCCTTCCATTCATCGGACAGCGTAGCTTTCTGGACTAGCCGAACGATGGTGTGTTCGGCTTTACTGAGCTCCTCCGTGGTGAAAAATCCACCTTTCCTATGCTCCTTCGGCATCTTGAGCAACTTGATCAAACGTTGCCATACAGCAGTACTCCGAATCAATTTAGAATAGTTCGAAAACTTGGCAACGTACTCATCGATGAATGTATCTTCGCTTGTTGTCATGGCTGCCGTTACGGTACGGCGTTTCTCTACTTCGACCTCTTCTGCTTCCTGAAGCGCTGGTGGCTGAGGCCATTTTTCTTGTCCTTCTAACAGCCAACCAGGACCATGCCACCAGAAACTATTCTCAGCAATGTTTTCTGGTGTGATTCCTCTGGAGATAAGATCCGCAGGGTTTTGAACACCTGAACATGGCGCCACTGGAAACCTTCCGTTAACCGTTGAATTTTTGCGCACCTGTTTCCAACATATGGGCTCCAGGTAGATGGCGTAGCTGCTATCCACCGTTGCACACAAGTAGAGTCTGTCCAGAAATGTGCAGGCAATGGGAGTCTCATGGCCTTCTTCACCTTGTCATACATCTCCGCAGTCAATAGTGCACCACACAACTCCAACCTCGGGATGGTCTGGCTCTTCAACGGTGCTACCTTCGATTTTGACGCGAACAGGTGCACTACCACCGTGCCATGAGAATCCTCACTCCGAACGTAGATACAACCTCCATATGCCTTCTCCGATGCGTCCGAAAAACAATGGAGTTCTATCCGTGTTGCCTCCGGGATAATGACGCATCTGTTGATCCGGATCTGGTTGAGTATTGGAAGTTGTTGATGAAACAATCGCCACGTCTCACCCACCGTTTTGGGAAGCTGCTGATCCCAATCTAAGCGTTCTTGATCTTCGTTCTTCAGAGTCCACAACATCTGCATAAACACCTTTATACGCCGTTATGGCAGCACCGATGAGTCCTAGCGGATCGAAAAGGGTCGCGATAATAGACAGAACCTTGCGCTTGGTCAGAGTTTCTGCTTCATCTAACGGTGGAACATTGAATTGGAATCGTAGAGTATCAGTACCCGGCATCCAAGTTAGGCCAAGCGTTTTTACCGACGGATCTGGATCAAGACAAATCTCCGTAGACGGCAATGCTAAATCTACATCTGAAACTCCATGCAGCGCCTGCAGATGATTGGACGCCCACTTCCGGAGCTTGAATCCTCCAGACTCCATTAAACCTTGTAGCTGCTTCCTCAACTCCACCGCTTCGTCCACCTCGTTTGTGCCAGTTATCACGTCATCCATGTACGTGTCCTCCCGTACTGCCTGGGCAGCGAGCGGAAACCCTTCTTCCTCGTCGTCTGAGAGCTGCTTCAAAACCCTTGTAGCCAAAAAGGGTGCTGGTTTCGTGCCGTACGTGACAGTATTCAGCTGAAACGCGCTGATTTCCTCTTCCGGTGATGAGCGCCACAAAATGGATTGCAAGGGTCTGTCTTCCTCACAAACCAGGACTTGTCGAAACATTTTTTCGACGTCCGCCACAAGCATCACCTGTTTTGTCCGACTCCGCATGATAATCGATCGTAGATCGTCTTGTATGATGGGTCCCACTAGCAGTGCATCATTCAACGTCACCCTAGTCGACGTTTCGCTTGAAGCATTGAACACAACACGAACCTTGGTTGTAGTGCTGGCTTGCTTAACTACTGGATGGTGTGGTAGATAGCAGCGTTTCGGTTGAATTTGAGCTATCTCGACCTTGGTCATGTGGCCGAGTTGAAGATACTCCTCCATGAAAGAGCGGTATTGGCCACGGAGCTCTGCATCCTTCGCTAACCTGCGCTCCGTGCTTTGAAGACGACGAACTGCAATGCCCCTTGACTCGCCAATTCGACCCAAAATGTCTTCATCCTTCGGCAACGAAACGGTATAACGGCCGTCCTCCCCACGTCGGACCGTTCGAACAAAGTGCTCCTCGCAACGCGCTTCGTGTGGCGAATAGTTTTCGGTAACTCCGACCTCCTCGCAGGACCAAAATCGGGCTACTAATTCTTCAAGACCTTCTGAAGCCGACACGTTGCAGCTGATGTTCAGCGATTGGTTGGAAACCGATGCTCCTCCACAAACGACCCAACCGAAAACGGACTCATTAAGGGCCGGCAGTCGATCTCCCAATGAAATCTGCCGCCCGCTTCTGAAGAAATTGAAAAATGATTCGATTCCCAGAACCATGTCTACACCCATGGACACATTGAACGATGGATCGGCCAATTCGACTCCATCTGGGACGTTCCACTCCTCAATGTTGATCGATGAAGTCGGTAGGTTGACGGTTACCTTAGGTAGAACGAGGAAACTCATGCGCTGAGAGAATTCCGTCAGCCTCGATCGAACGGTGGCCTCAAGCTGCTGCCTAACCTTGGTAACTGCCTGGCCAATCCCATGAATCTTGACATCTACCTTGCTGCGTCTGACCTTCATCCGTTGACTGAGGCTTTCAGTCACAAAGTTGCTCTCCGATCCAGAGTCTAGAAGAGCGCGAGCTGGATAACGATGTCCATTGTTGTCCTCGACGATCACGACAGCAGTCGCCAGCAATACCTTTGCCTGTCGAGTAGATCCATGTCCCACAACCGTGTCTGCAGCCGCCATGTTGGACACTTGGGGATCGAGTACACTAGGGTTGACACTTGAACTGCCACGTGAAGTAGATGGCTCCGTGGAATCGCGAACTTCTCTTGAAGCGGTGGATTTCGTAGGCTTTGTAATCACCATTGGCTTGATGAACTCTCCCTACCAGGCCTAAAGCACACCAGCGAATGATGGCGGTTTTGGCAGAAACGACATGAGAATTTAGACTGGCACTCCTTTGCGTGGTGCCCAGGTTTGAAGCAATTGCGGCACAGCGAGTGGCTTCTGAGCACCCCTTCCCTTTCAAACTGCGGCATCCCTTGAAAAACGCTGCATTGGAACAGCAAGTGACTGGCGCCGCATACTACACATCGTCCTCCCACAGTCTGAGTAGTGCTGAAGCTACTCTTGATGTTGGAAGCCTTGGATTTACTAGATTGCTGCCACTGAATAGCGCCTCTTGATTCTGCTGCCTTCGCTGGAAGAGATTCCAGCATACGAATGCGCCGCTGAAGGTAATCGCTCAACTCTTCCACCGTGTCTTGTTGTTTGGTGGACGAAAACTCCTCCCATCCCCGCCGCGTGACCGGATCCAAGCGTGTAGTAAGCATGTTGACCAACAGCAAATCTCGATAATCCGCGGGCTGAACAATGTTGTCCAAGGTCTGCACTATTCTCTCGAAGCCGTCGACGAGTGTGTGCAGATCTGACGAGGACTCCTTCGTCAAACACGGAAGCTTGAACAGCGCTTGCACTTGGAGCTTCTTCAGATGCTTGCTGTTGTCATACCGCTTGAGTAGGAGATCCCAAGCGATCTTGTAATTAGCACTGGTGATCGGGAGAGAATCGATCAAGTTCTTCGGTGCCCCTTGTAGACACCCCTTGAGATAGTAGAACTTTTCTACCTCAGGGAGATCCGCCTTGCCATGGATCAAGGAAGAAAAGAGATCGCGGAAGCTAAGCCACTCCTCCACGTTTCCACCAAAAGTTTGGAGCTTGATCTGCGGTAACCTGACATGATCAAGGTTTCCAACACCAGTCGCATTGGTCTGATTCAAGTCCACTGGCTCTTGCTTCAGCTTGACCTGGTCCAACAAAAACGCTTTCGCTTGGTAGAAGCGTCCGTTGAACTCCTGCCTCTCCTTTGTTAAAGGGTTCGCCTTATCGTCGTGGTTATCGTGTTTGGACCTCGATAAGGTACTCGGAGAACTTCTCACGCAATTCGTCTAGCCTTTCTAAACGAACCGTGACTTGGTTGAGTGAGGCATCCTCAGGAAAATCTTCAACGAAGCCCCAAATATCGTTGAAAGATTGCTGCACCTCCGTCAGCTTGGCTACCAGCACCTTATACGTCGCAGCTTGGCTCCTCGACATGGCAGCAGTCGAGCGGTAGTTGATCGGTTGAAGAGAGAGGAGAAATGAGGCTGTAGTATCCTAAACGTCTTCACTTCGGCTGCACATATACTGTTCAACTCACCTGACCGAGTGAACAGCGTCACTGGAGCAGCAATAACGTAAAACCCGAAGTTCAAATTCCAAATCGCTGGCTTGACGGCTCAAGATTTGGTCCAAGTATAAGAAGTATGTATCGAATGACGTGAAGAGGAGGAATAATGTGTGTAGTAAACCAAATAAATGCTTCGACGGGACATATACCGTGCAACTCACCCAGAGAAAACAACGGCGTACCAAATGCCCGTATCAAATTATAGTCGAACGTATCCAAATCCAAAACGTTCAATTCAAATAAGGCTCGATTGTGATAGCCTCGATATCAACAGTAGCAGTCAGTGTGTAAATCGTGAAGGTAGTGTGATGAAAGCCAAGGAGGATAATTTTATTTAAAACGTGGAGTATCCAATGTCCTCGCTTCGGAAGACATACACTATGTGTTCACTAACCTGGAAGACGAACCACGTCACTGCCTCCTTGCTTGAGTCCACCCGAAAGCTGCACCAACGAAATTCTCGGGGTCCGGCAGAGTAATCCAGCTAGCTCCAGCTTGGTCGAAAATCCAATCAACCCCTGTTGATGAGCCTGACTACGTCTCCGTAATGGCGACGTGCCGTGCAGCAATGGATTGAAAGTCGGTGTTAGTTTATAGAAGGCCTAGCTACGGCAAGACATACACTAAGTATCCTAATTAATTACCTGGAAAAGTAGCAGGTTGTGCTAACTTAGTGTTGTCCTCCAAACCGTTCCAGGCAGGCTGTATCCACCCCGATTCCAATTGGAATCCAACAGGGCTCGACTTGGCGCGAAGACAATAACTATCCTTTAGTCCTTTTATCCTTGCTGGGTATTCTTCGCCGATCGTGATGGCGATTCGCTGTTGTCCCGTGATGACAATACAGAAGATCACTTTGCCCTCCCAATGGCGGAGATTTTTATCGCTTGATTTCGTAAATATGCTGGTTCCGTTTATCCGGTTCGAAGGACCATATGTCCACTCCGGAACCCACCTCCGATTCTGGCTAGGAAGTTCCTACGTCTAGCCTAGGCTCCGTAAGCGCACAATTAATTTGCCTCCCAAACGACACCCAAATAAATCCCACCACTGGGTCAAACAGCCACCATTCAGCGCGAACAATAATCCCACCCGGGCAATGTCAGCGAAAACCCTTCTTTTTTTGCCACCGTTCACTCCTTAAACCACCCGCAGATAAGGATTATCTCAGGGCACAATTCTTCCGTTCAGAAACACTTTATACACCGACCGTTTATTGATGAAAAAAAAAACTATATTCAACTACTTAACTTAAACTTAATGATATTTCAATTTGGAGGTAAATCAACCAACCGTTCCGATTTTGTTTGTAGTGCGGTCACTGATATCTTCAACAGATCAATCCAACCTTCCTCCGTTCTCTGTTGAAGGTATCACTTACGGCATCGTCCAGTGACAGTGACAGTGAGAGCTTATCTCCGTCGGTTGCTCTGTTGTCCACTATGGCATCTCTAAGCACCCGTCGGCTGGTCAGCTGCTATCATCATACAAAGAAGGCACAGCAGCAACGATCGTCCAACAGCGTAAAGCATTGTTTGCCTCTCCGTCCCATCCTTGTCGCCTTGGAAATGATTAGGCTTCGCCGGCAGAGCACAAGCAGAACAACGTCGATTGCTCACCGGGCGATAGATCCTCTGCAGATTAAAAGCGGTCTGGCTGCTGTTGGAGATCGCAGGCAAAACCACTGGTGTACACAGGGGGGGCGAGCCCAAACAATCAATATGTGATTATTTATGTTGCTATATGGTAATTGTTAATAAATAAATAAATAAATAAATAAATAAATAAAATAACAATATTTATGCAGTCAGGGGGGCCGCATGCCCAAACCTGTGAAGGTACTGCCGGAAGCAGCCATGGCCTGACATGAATTGGGTAAGAATTGTGTTCCCGGATGACCAGATCGACTGGCATCATGCTAGCAATCACGTAGGCTGCATACCGTAGAACTGTTGGGCATCATCTTCCATAATGCCGCAACAGCAGGCGAAGCCCTATTGCACGCGTATTCGACATGGGTGCCGACGGTCAGCTTCTTCTTCTTCTTCTTATTGGCATTACACCCCCACACTGGGACAGAGCCGCCTCGCAGCTTAGTCACAGACAAACAGACATAACACATAGAACATTTACTCATCAAATTCATCGTCGTTCAAACACTAACGACATCTGTTGATTTCAGTTAGTTGGGCAAATCACGAACCAGATGGCAGTAGTGAGCAAACGTCAAACTAGAGCAAATATGACGCGCGCGCCACGAGTGATCGATTAGCCAACTAATGATTATTTGAATTGACCAGTAAACCATTGAACGATGGAAATTTGACGAGTGTTATGTCTGTTTGTCTGTGGCTTAGTGTTCATTAAGGTCACTCCTGACGGAATCCAAGTTTCAAAGTGCTCGCATTTTCGGGGGCACACCGCTCGATACAGAGGTGGTGCACAACTGTCATTTTTGTTGATTTTGCTTTGCTGCGTCGCAGCATGCGTGAAAAAATAAAAATGACAGTTGTGCGTTGCTTCCGTATCGAGTGGTGTGCCTCCGAAAACGCGAGCATTTTGAAGCTTGGATTCCGTCAGGAGTGACCTTAAGCACTTCCACAGTTATAAACTGCGAGGTTTCTAAGCCAGGTTACCATTTTTGCATTCGTCACGAGGCTAACACGATGATACTGTTATGCCCAGGGAAGTCGAGACAATTTCCAATCCGAAAATTGCCTAGACCGGCGCCGGGCATCTAATCCAGCCACCCTCAGCATGGTCTTGAAGGTCAGCTAGTTGTTTATTACGACCCCAAGGAGCTTCAAACTCCGCTTTGGTTCCATAATACCGGGCCCCAGTATTGAACTTGTTACGGTAATGTAATGTGACACTGTGAATGTTCTGCGTCTAGAATCGAAGTCGACAGCCTATAAATAAGCAATTAAATGTTTATGTAGTGAAGGGTTCCATGCACAGACATCGAAATATTGATGCCGCAGGGATCGTTTCTATCGAGGTTCCCAAACAGGATAAGAATCCTTCACGACAGCTCAGTTATAAATACAGCAAACTAATTTCCTGTAGACGAAATGCGCAATACGCTATGAAAATATATTTCCGGGTTTAGGCTGATGGACCAAAATCTCATATGAAACCTCGTCATATCCCGTAGTGGGCACCACCTAGCCATCTCTCTCAGGCACCAAGAAAGAACGTGTATCATTTTAATTTGGTAACTATTTCATGTTGATTCCGCAATCATCTTTATGTTCGTATACAAAAATTAACAAACTTTGCGGAACGCCTGCGGTAATAAGAACGCTTCTCTGGCCGGCATCGGTCTCGTATGGTATATAGCTTTCCAAAAACCGGTACAAGCCCACCGGCTTGTAACGAGAGCGCGAAGGCATCCCAGCTTGCGCTATTGGATGCGTTATTCACATCAAGTGCACAGCGTGCATCACTAATGCACAGTCTTGAATACCTCGCCTTTTCTGTCGGATCGCTATATCGGCGGTCTTTACCACCGAAGTGATAGCGTCCAACGTGAACTTACACTTGCGAAAACCGAACTGATTGCCTGTTGAGGATGACCCTCTTTAACAACTTGCCGGTCGTGTCTATAAGACAGATTGGTCGCCCGGCGTCTTCCCGGCCTCAAGCAACAACACGGTGCGGTGCGGTGCAGGAGGTCAGGGACTACCTTAATAATCCTCGAAACCGTTAGGGGATTGAGAAGAGCTCCCTTTGGTCTTGGCCATCAATATCCTGTAGGATTCGCGGTGGCTCCTCCACATAGGTTGTCGAAGCACGTTCTCTTGCTGCTCTTGATGGTCAGTTTCGTAGCTCGAAACACTTCACGGCGGTTCGCTCTTTCATCCTCGGTGTGGGTACGTTGCATCCTTCGTCTAGCCTTGAGGCAGGTTGATCGAAGGGCCACAATCTCGGCACTCCACCAGCATACCGGGCGTCTACCATTTCTCGACAGGGCTTTCCTCGGCATGGTGGCGTGCGTTGCCCACGCGTGATAGGACAGCTACCAACGCATCCTCGCTTATACCTTCAGTGTTGGCTTCCAGTCTCAGGGCGGCGGTTATAACTTCGCTGTCACCCAAGGACCTGACAGGGATCCCCGGACCTCGGATGTTGCACGCCATAGTTGATCTTAAAGCGAATTACTAGATGATCACGATGGGTGTAACCTTCATCCATCAGTCTAAGTCTGGTCCCAGACCGGGACTGACAAACGTTGTCAATCCATGACTCGATTGGTGCAGCGGCTGCCCCACTCCACTGCCCAAGCGTTAAAATCTACTGCTATGACGACCGCCTTACGACTCACTGTTCTAAAGGCCATCAATAGAACACACCATTGATCTCGGCTATCGCGACACCCTCAACAGAGGAGTGTGCCACTACCACCTCTTGAATCGGGTACTTCCTGTCGTGCAAATAGCCACATGATCACCATAGTGGATGAATGGATGAGTCCTAGCTCATCATAAGACAGGGGAGAGGAGTCGTTGTCAACCACTCTGTCTTATGGTGAGCAAGATGGTAGAAGAGGCAGGGATTTGCATGGATAACTGCACGATCCATTCTAAGCGGTACTTGAAGCCTTTGGAGGTGATGATTGACGATAAGCTGATCTTCGGTAGCCACGTCGACTACGTCTGCAAGAAATCTTCAACAGCTGTTCCGGTATTATCGAGAATGATGTCCAGTAACTCGAGGGAGTGTTCCAGCAGACGTAGACGTTAGTAGCTGATGTTACTATATATTTAATCAGATGGCAACGCGAGTATCCTTCGATTTAGAAAAAAAATTCCATCCGACGGTAGTCAATTTTCCCATTGACCATAGAAAAACGATGTCTATTTAACAGAATTTGTGACTCAATCATTTTCTCCGCGGTAGCATGCAAATTAAAAAAAGGGGAAACACTTAATTGGACAAATTATGTCCAATTTATAATGGGAGAAATTTACCTCATAATTAGGGCTACAACAAGGCACCTCTATTTATTTGTCGCCACGAGCCCTTGGGCATACTTCTGCTGTGATGTCCTGCCGGTTTCCAATCCAGCGCTTGCTTATTTACTCTTCTCGTGAACAAATTCATAGATTTCACGTTAGAGTCGAATTTGTTTAATTCTTCGTGCGTTGACCGCGCTCTAGCCTGCTTCATGTCGATCTTAGTTCCGCCGTCCGACGCTAACAGAATTGCATGTGTTTGACCTTCTTCGTTTCTGGCCCGCCTACCGTAAATTTGAAGGGGTTTCACCTGTTGACATCCTACGATTTGATCTTGTTGTGAGATCTGCCATTGACAAGCGTCCGGCCGACCTAACTCCGCACATCGTCAGCCAAATCAAAGTCGTTCAAATGCTCCATAGTAATAGGCTACCAGAGCAGTCCGTGGTTTGATAATCAATAAATCTCACCCAACATTTTGAATGAGCGCAAAATTAAGTAAATTTTGAACCGCAAAGCAGATTTTTTTTTGCATGATTTGGTAAATCGGAAAAAAAATTAGCAATGATTAGAATTTAACAACATCGCTCTGTGGAGTTTTTCATTATGAAACGAAGAGTAATGTGAAATTTATTTTGTGCGAGAATACAGGCATGTTTCATACTAATAAAAGGGTTGAGATAAAACTTTGCTCAACTATTCATAAGACATCCAGCCATTTCCCACTAATTTGATTTATGCATACTCAACCAATCAAATACAAGTTTAACTAATATGGTATATTTTTTCTTTCCCGTTTTCCAATAGATCGACACAAACAAAGACGGCTTCATCGAACTAAAGGAACTGAAAGACGCCCTCGACCAGGTTGGTTTCAAACTGCCCGGCTACCAGGTCCGGTTAATGATCGACGAGTACAGCAACAAACAACGCTCACACAATGTCGGCAAGCTCTCCTACGACGAGTTTGAAGCCCTGTGCATGGACCTCAAAGCCAAGGATGTGGCGAGCACTTTCAAAACGGCTGTATCGAAAAAAGAAAACCTGGAAACCCTTGGCGGTATGTCGGACTCGTCGGCCGCCGGTACGACACATTCGGTGCGCATCGAAGAACAGTTGGCCTTCAGCGATTGGATCAACTCCAACCTGGGCTACGATCAGGATTTAAAGCACTTGCTCCCGCTGGATCCGGAGGGTAAGCAGCTTTACGACAAAATCAAAGATGGTATCCTACTGTGCAAAATTATCAACCACTCGTGCCCGGACACTATCGACGAGCGAGCCATCAACAAGAAGAACCTCACTGTATACACCAAATTCGAAAATCTAACGTTGGCCCTGGTGTCGTCACAGGCCATCGGATGTAACATTGTCAATATTGACGCACACGACCTGGCGAAGGGCAAACCTCATCTTGTGTTGGGCCTGCTCTGGCAAATCATCCGCATCGGTCTATTCAGCCATATTACATTAGACAGTTGTCCGGGGCTGGCCACCCTGTTGGCGGATGGCGAACGCTTGGAAGATCTCATGAAGCTCTCCCCAGAAGCCATTCTCCTTCGGTGGGTCAACCATCACCTCGAGCGAGCTGGTATCGCTCGACGTTGTACCAACTTCCAGAGTGACATCTCCGATTCGGAGGTTTACAGCTATCTGTTGAATCAGATAGGTCCCAAAGATGCCGGAGTCACGCTGGAAGCACTCAGGGTAAGTGCTCCGTTTTGTTGTTTGTTTTAAAATGAATAATGATGAATCGTATTTATTTCCAGGAGCACAATACTTTAAATCGTGCAGAAGTGATGTTGCAACAGGCAGCCAAACTGAACTGTCGATCGTTCGTAACACCACAAGATGTTGTTAATGGTGTCTACAAGCTGAACTTGGCGTTTGTCGCTAATTTGTTCAATAACCACCCCGGTCTGGATCAGCCGGATGAAATCGAAGGCCTAGAATCCATCGAAGAAACCCGCGAGGAGAAGAGTAAGTTCACTATCTCAATAGTTGCATTCAAAGTGCTCATTTATTCTTCATCTAACTTCAGCCTACCGTAACTGGATGAACTCCATGGGTGTGAAACCGCATGTAAACTGGCTCTACTCAGACCTAGCCGACGGGCTCATCATCTTCCAACTGTTCGACATCATTCAACCCGGTATTGTCAACTGGAAAAAGGTGCACCAGAAGTTTACCCCGCTGCGCAAATTTATGGAAAAGCTGGAAAACTGCAACTACGCGGTAGAGTTGGGCAAACAGCTTAAATTCTCGCTGGTCGGTATTGCCGGACAGGATTTGAGCGACGGAAATGCCACTCTGACACTTGGTAAGACAATATTTTTAAGTTCCTTTTTCGAGAACAATAATTAAAAGTAAACCCGTTGCTTTCAATTTTAGCACTCATCTGGCAATTGATGCGAGCATACACTCTGTCCATCCTATCACGCCTGGCCAACACCGGCAATCCGATCATCGAGCGGGAAATCGTCCAGTGGGTGAACACCAAGTTGAAAAACGCCGGCAAGAGCACGAGTCTGCGAAACTTCCAGGACTCTTCGATTGCGGACGGCAAGGTCGTTATTGACCTTATCGATTCCATCAAGCCGGGCAGCATCAACTACGATAACGTCAAGGAAGGCGGAAATGCGGAGGTGAGTTGGCAATTTTTATTCTTCTTACTTGACCTGATTGAAAGGGGTGTTAGTCATGTTAAAGTATAAATACATTCTATTAAATATCATCGGATTTTGACATTTATTTCGAACGTTTTGTATTTTTTTCAAAAGTAAGCTCGCATGAACGCAATCAAAAAACGACACAAATCCAAATGATATCGTCCGCATTGCAATTAATAGACAAAACCTACCAAACGCATTAGTTTATTTTTCAATAATAGGCCACACAATAGAAGAATAAATCGCTCTCTGTTATACATCACAAATTAGTGACGAAAACGTTGGCGCGGAAATCATATTTGCCGTGTCACGGTGCAGTAGTTTGCAGAAATAATCACGTGTCGTGTTGGGAGGAGCTTTTGCTATACATAGGGATAGGTGACGGTGATAACAAAAGACAATATTTTAAAGTTTCTCAACTTCTGCGAATTTTGTTCTGTGCAGTTCCCTAGGATATATAGGATCAAAGACATTGTATTGAACGAACCCAACAGATCAATAAATTTGGCGGAATAATACTGCCTGCATTCGCTCCATAAATTGCATGAGTCACACTCTTCGCTGTTGAGTGGGATGCTTTGAACGTGTGTTGATGCCACAGGCACTCACCAACATGTGAGAAGAGTGAGAACCAGTGAGAAGCGATTTATTGGGGTTGTTCGCACTCTCACTTCTCTTCGTTTTGTATCGCATTCGTGTGGTTATTTATAGCCATTTGTTCAAATCGGCAAAGAAGAATTTTCTTTCCTTAGCATCGTGCAGGCATACGTATACGATGGTGATGAATCGATGAGGAACATGCTGGATTCTAAATTTGTCTCGCATTGGTGCGTTTGATTCTATTTTTATTCTTGTTCTATTTTTGTTCATTCCAGTTGGAAAATATGAACAAGAATGCTGGCCAATAATTATTGCTCCGTTTTGATAATAATTGGATCTTATTACATAGTTTATTCCATTATTTTGATCAGTATGCTGGTATAGAAGAAGTCTGTTCGTAAGAAGACTATTAATTTTAGTAGAATGATTTTATAGATTTTGATCCTTCCTTAATAACCGATCATTTAGATTATGTTGAAATTGCTTCTCCCAGCTTAAAATGACGCAAATTCATGAATTTTCAATCAAAGTTGTTTGTATGGATTTTGATTGATTATGCCCGTTTCAGTGGGTAATAATAATAAAGCTACCACTTTATCTTCATGCCTGCCGTATATACTAACGACACTATCACCTTTGCCTCTAATTTATGGTCTGTGCAATTGAAAAATTGAATCGCAAATGCTTTGTTAGTAAAATTATTTACAAAATTGAGCGTACATCATAGGATGAATAGGGGAATTGCTCCTTGAATCCATACCATGTAAGGTAAGCCATCCAGAAATCATCTTGCCCACCAATTTTAAAATCTTCATTTCTCGAAAACTAGTTGCTGGAAACAGTTGAAGTTCTACTTTTTCCATACAATTATCAAACAATTATAATGAAACTTGAACTGTTTCCAACAACTAGTTTTCGAAAAATGAAGATTTTAAAATTAGTGGGCGAAAGCTGGGTGAGGGTGATTTCTGGGTGTCTTACCCGTCTTACCCTACCCAAATCAATACCATTCGAAAACATAGAATTGGTGCGCAAATTGTTTTATTTCTCATTTTTGTGATTTTTTCAGCAGTGAGCACGACGGATAACAACAAAACAAGACATAAATTGAGCCTAAATGGCCTGTTTTGCGAATGTTATTGATATCGGAGCATGTTAATAATAATGGAACAGATATCCTACATTTAAAATGTTAGATGGCAGATAAATTATTGTTTTCTAGGTTTCTTTTAATTAATTTCAATATGCTTCTCTTTCTTCTTCAATCTATTATACGTACATAAAAAGCTTGTTATTCTCTAATGTGCATTTTTTGAACATAGTTCTGTTAGATGTCCGTCTCAAATAGTCCCGTTACGCCGAAAGTTTGAAGATGACATCAATAAATTTTGAATATGCATCTTTATCTAATTTTTTCGATTTTTTCAATATTGGTTACAACCTTAGGACGTTTATTTAGTGGCGTCTTTGTCTCAAAAAAATATCACATAAATCTGATTATAAAATGTAGCGGCGGTCATTTTTCCATACATTTTTGGGAGGGTCAAATTGGCTATTATCCAAAATTTCTATAAAAGGGGAGTAAATACTTTCGCGTGGTTGGTATTTTTGAGATACAATTTTTTTAGAGACTCCGTGTTTTAAAATCCTATTACGTGGCTGAAAGGCTGTTCGTTATTTTTTATGCACTTGGACTATTAGAAGGTGTCTCGTCTGTAAATAATTGGATTTAATAGTATCACTATTAATGAATGTCTCGAGCTTATAATCGATTCCGACACTATTGCATCCTGTTCAAATTAAACCAAGTTAAGTACTTGACTATACATAATTTGGAATAGCAATATTTTTCACTCGCTTTAAGTTGCATCAGATGTGTTGGTGGAGCTTATTTAACAAAAGATATTTCAGCTGAATTTCTTAGGCATACTACTTAAAATTTTCACCTTTGTCCGTGTCATATTCATTTTTTCTGCTTCTTTCTTCCCCTTGCAATAAGAAATATTAGTTAGGATTAGTTAGGGTGTAATAAATTATAGTTATGGTGGGTGCACCAATCGTCGCTATGCATAATAACAACTTAAAAAATAAGTGAAAGGCATGCGGGTCGACTTTATATATCAAGCGAAAGGTTTTACTTCCTGCTCCTTAGAACAGCTGTGAAAACCACAATAAAATTTGTTAATATCCTCAAAATTGATTAATCCATAATAGGAACACATGCACTAGTTGTGGCACTATTCTTAATTTTTTTGATTCTTATTTGGCAAATCCCATTGAAAATTTTTTTGGAAGTTTAGCAGAAAATTCGTCGGAATTGACATAAAAAATTCTTCAGAACTTTCACGAGAAATTGTTCCAAATTTCTACAGAAAAATGTTCGGAATATCCACGGAAAGCTCCTGTTGAGTATTAGAGTGCGGCTGGTAGAATGGGTGTTTTAATGTTGGCCTGCTCAGTCTAGAATCATTAGGACGGCTAGTTTAGTACCTATAGCATAGCATGGAGAGGAGCAGTTTTCAAGAGGAATTCTCCGGAATTTCATCGGCAAATTATTTAGAATTTTCGAGGAAGATTGTTCAAAATGTTGATTTTAATTGAAAATTGTTCAGATTTTTTAAGGAATTTCTTTGGATTTCCACGAGAAATTCTTGGTACAGTAGACGTTCGATAACTGCAAGTAATTTTACTGCAATTCGATTACACTTCTATTGCATCTGACGTCGACTGACAACCGTTTGACGTCTAAAATGCGTTGCAGTTATCGAACGGTATTCGCGCTAACGTAAACGCTAAACGTAAACATGTTGCAGTTATCTAACGACTAGTTTAAGGTACCCCGGGGCAAGTGAAAATATGGGGTAAGTGGGTACTATGGCTGCCGGTGCATCGATGAAGGTTTTTATTGATAACAATGTTCTAGAAAGAATCAACGAATTCACCCGACTCAACATTATTTGGGGTGAGGCACCATACTAATGCTATCGCTAGATCATGACTTTAAACTATCGGGAAAAGTCATTATTTTTATTTTTATTCAATGGATTTCCTACAAAGTTGTCAATTATAAATTTATCACTGATGTGGAAAGTGAATATTTTGAGCAATTGAATAACTGTGTGACATCGAAAACGATTTATGAGTTTTAATTAAAGACAAAATCTGCAATTTTCACTTGCCCTTGTCTTGTGTTTTGTTATTTTCAAACTTCGCATCAGATTTACAGATTTTTAGATAAATAAAGTGCGTAGGGCATAGATTGGCAATCTCGTTCTATTACAAATTTAAATGCGCATCGCCTGAATAAAAACGTTTCTTTTGAAGTATTGATTTATGTAATAATTTGTTCTTTCAACAGAGAAATATTCATTCGAAAAGTGAATAAAGACATTTGACCACCTAAAACATTTGGTACAAAAGTACAAAAGCAACCAACTCAAAATAGTATACTTTTTTCATTTTTTAGTTGGGCCGCCCTCTTATTCGATTTTATTTGATGCCGAATAAGAGGGAGGCCCATCAAATATCTTACAGGTAAAATTATTTCTTCCACTACCAATATTTTTTGTAATTAAATAAATGGTAGACGTGTTCAACACTTCAACTACGGAAGCATATAATGATGTATATACGTGGTTTATGTTCTGAAATATATTGTTTTCTGAGTATGCGATAACAGTTTTGCTGAACTAGCGTTTCTTAGGTCCCACTTGCACCGGGGTACCTTATTATCCATTAGAAATTTCTTGGGCAATTCCATTGGCCAAAAGCAAAATACGACCAAACTTGTAATTTGGCCGAAAAAGTCGTTTTCCCTAACAGGTCGTTTGGCCGAGTATTTCATCAGCCCGAAAATGCTGTTTGGCAGAAATAGTCGTTTGACAGAATTGTCCATTTGGCCGAAAATGTCGTTTGGCCAAACGGTCATACGACCAAATGCCAATTATTGAACGGATAATATGGTCAAAAATGTCCACCCGTTTGACCACATGCCATTTACGGCGAAATAGACTTTTTGTCAAATGAACCTCAAACCTCTCTACTTTTTATGTCGATACTGCCCTTTAAGCTAAAAGTCATCTAACCAAATCCGATTAAGACAAATTGAACGCACATCCGAAACTGTTATCAGGTCAAGAATGGTTTGTCCGAAAATGCAGTTTGACCAAAAGTGACATATAGCCGAAAGGGACATTCGGCCGAACTGGTAATTTGGCCGTTAAAAATCGTTGGATCGAATAGATCATTTGATCGAAAATGCCGTTTGGTAGGAATGGTCATTTGACAGAAAGAACCATTTGGCCTGTAAAGTGTCCTTTCTGTAAAACAACCCTTTCGGCCAAACGGCATTTTTGCCATATGACCTAATCGGCCAAATGACTTTTTGGCCAAATGGTTTTTTTAAAAGGACATTTCTGGGCTTGTTTTTGAGCTATATGGCTCTTTCTGCCAAATATCCATTCTTGTCAAATGGCATTTTTGGTCAAATGGTCTATCTGGTCAAACGACTTTTCGGCTGTTTCCGAACTCTCCGACAATTTCCTTTAGCACGGTGTTGATTCTGATGATTAATACTTCCAAACTGACTGGATCTGGCTGTTTATCTGTCTCTTCTTCCATACACTTCTGTAATCTGATTATCTTTCCGATGACATCAATTTTCTTCCCTAGCTCGTCAATTTTCTGGGTGAGTTTTCCAATCTCGGCCCTGCATCGTGGGTTACGCTCTCTGTTGTCTTAAGTATTGCTGATGATTGATGCTGTTGTTTCTGATTCTCTGCGCCTTCTCCAATATCCTCTTCATTGGTTTCCATTCGTCTTTCTTCCTCTCGTCCGGATGCTGATCGTCTCCATCTCGTCTTGTAAGTCCGGGAAGTTTTCGTACCGTCTGAGGATGTCGAACTGGTTCTCGTGTCGTGGGTCTCGTTTCGGATATAACTCCATCGCTTCTTTTTGCGTGATTCTCCTTCGTTGTACAGCCTTGTTCACCTTCATCTGTCTCGCTCTCTCCGGACATCTTCGATCGTCGGATGGGTGCTCACAGTTCAGGCATCTTGCTCGTCCATTGCATTCCGTCTCATTCACATGTTCGTTTCCGCAATTTTGACATCTGGTTTTCTTCCTGCATGCTGCTGTCTTGTGACCGTACATCCAGCAGTTTCGACACTGCTTCATCGGGAAGATGTAGAGGTCCAGTTGAAATCGCCATCCATATAGTACTGCTGTTTCCGCCAAAACTCCTCTTTGAATTTAATCCTTATCGTCCTCGTGTTCACCAGCTGTCCTTCGTTGTTTTTCCGCTTCAGTCTTTCCATGCTAATTATCTCTTCGCCCGCCTACAAGTTTTCCCTGATTTCTTCCTCGCTGCAGCTTAGCGGGACTTCCTTCGCCAGTCCTATGATTTCCTTTGCGATGTGTGGAGTAAAGATACGTAATCCCAGCTTGCAGAGTACCAGGGTACTAGCTTCCTTCGCCGTTTCGAATGTCACCTTGAAGCGGAATCGTCCAATTTGTTGTATGTCCTTGATTCTTCGGATACCTTTGGTCGTGAGTGCTTTGCCAACTCTTGATGGGTGATTGTAGCTGTTTTGATCTGGGTTCGTTGTTTCAACGTATACTGTTTCTGATTGCCAGGTTGGTGAACTGCTTTGACTCGTTTGTTTTTCTGCTGTTTTTCTTTTTTGATTCTGCACGCCTGTCGTGTTCGCTTGAGTGCCCTTTATGACTCCTGCCATTCCTGCTCTATCGTTGTACTTCTTTCATGTAACTATCTGTGACATTGTCCTCCTATACGACACTTACGACTGCTTATATACTACTATATTTATACCAATTTGTTGGAATTTTGCCCGTATCTTCTTCTTTCGACCACTGCGTACTGCAGCCGAAGCGTATTCCGTCGACCCGCTGTGTGCCTCTTTTCCGCATCTGGTTGCTTTCCTCCTTCGAACCTTTTATGTGCTTCCGTCTCCTGGTATCCAAATTGTCCGTTTTTCAAGTATTCGAATTTGACTTGTCCTTTTTCACTGGCTATAATCGATAACTGATAACTTCTGTTTTTTCAACACTTTACTCGGCGGCGGCCATCATGTTTTCCTCCAGCCTTACTTTATTATCAATGTCACCGCACCCTCCAAAGGGATGTTAAAGAGCAGGTACAATAGATTATCATCTTATTGGCGTTTCGAATGGACTATAGAGCATCGCTGGAACTCGAGCAACGCATTGTCACCTAGACCAATCGTATCAGTTTATCAGATAATCTGAATCCAACGAAAGTTTTATAAAAACTCATTCATCTAAAACCTATTCAAAAGATGAAGACCAAACCTTTATTGAATAACGGAATACCTATGACAAACTTCTTCAGGAATAGCATCTTTTCTGATAATGCAGTTTCCTTTAAATGTATTGATTGATTATTATTTATGTAACTAAAAGAGTGTAATTTTTGCATTTATTTGTGATAAAATATTTACCGATGCCATTTATCTTCGTTCGCAGGAAAACCTTGAAAACGCCAAGTACGCTGTCTCGATGGCGCGCAAGATCGGCGCCCGGGTGTACGCCTTGCCGGAGGACATTGCCGAGGTAAAACCGAAGATGATCATGACCGTGTTCGCGTGCCTGATGGCCATGGACTACGTGCCGAACATGGATAGTGTTAAAAATGGCACGACTGCCACGCCGGTTGTGGTGGCGGCGGTCACAGTACCGGAACCGGTTACCAAGGTGGAAGTAGTCGAACCAGTTACGACGAAAGCAATCGAAGTGGTAACTAACGGAGGGGGTGACAGTAATGGGGTTATTATCACGACCAACGGAAACGGTGCAATCGAAGACGGAACGGAAACGACGACGACGACGACCGTGGAAGGTGTTGTGGACGAGTTCGCCGATTAAATCATCCGCGTTGAAGCTAAGTATGTAGGGTTTTGCGTAGTGCGCATATTAGTCACAATACATTTGTAAAGGACGATGGGAGCGGGCGGGGGTTTCATACCGACTCGGGCGCGGGTTTGTAGCTAGGACCATAAACTATATTGTTTAGTTTTTAGATGAAATTTATTTTCAATGCGAATTGTTTCTTTCCAAACAAGGGTCTCAGTTGATCAAATGATTGAACGATTGAACATTTTACATGTTGTATGACTGGAATGTTCGAGGGTGTATTTTTCTCAAAACAGCGCTCATTCGTCAGTTTGAGATGATGATGCCGACATTGTTGTTGGTGATGATGAGAGCCCCAAAGGTTTATACAGATAGGTGTTCCAGCAAAGACAAGAGCAGAATTTATAAGCGATTCAGCGATTTGATAGTTTGCTTTGTCGTATCTGTATCGATTGTTTACAAATAATATGACGACATTAACGACATAAATAATGCTATGTTGTGAAGATGTTTCAGTAACGTTCTCATCGTTCTGGAACCTAATTGTATAGGTTGAAACACCTATCTTTATAAGTTTTTGTTTTGCCAAGAGATTAAGCTAACTGACTCAGTTGTTATGAGCACACTGATCGAAAAATGCCAATAAATTCAGTTTGTTAAAAACGTTTTCTTGAGAAGAAAACCTTTGTCAAATACAAATTTGAGTTCTTTATAACCATGATGAAACTTTATTTTCTATCTACTTTGTATTTATATATAAAATATTGACTATCGTATCAAACACATGTATTATATTTTAAAAATAATCGGCAAAATAATAAAATTAAATCCTGCATCCACTTGCGAAGAGGAGTAAATTTGTTGATTTTTTGCACTTAACAATGTATTGAGGAAACAGAATAACTATACATTTAAGTTTTGTCGTTTGAGCTTTGTAACATCTTTCTTCCCTACGTACGTACGTATAAATTATTAGGCAAACAGCGTGCCAAAATTAAGATAAATTTGTTTTCGATCGCGAATTTGATTGAGATTTGAAAAAATGAAGCATGAACGTATACTGAAAGGCAGTGTGGTTGTGTTCAGGCGAATGCCACAAAACAATAAATCCAAGCTATTGTATGTGAAAGTTGTGACACCCTATGTTTATTCTCTTGGCCTTTGATCACTTACTATACTATTCATGAAATTGCGTTAGAACAGAACAAAATGCTATTAAATGTATTATTGAATCATACATCTCTACTAAATCAAATCGGGATTATCTGCTGCTATCCCAGCAATAAAGTCGTACTATAACTCTATCAAAATATCATTTCCAAAAACATAATCAGTAATAACAGTCGTGTTTCTTTGTCTTGCTTCTATGCCATCAATTTTTGTTACGCTATTGATGAGTGCATTTTGATCTACACATTAGCAGAACGTATCATATTTTCTTCATTGGTTGCGAAGAATGCCGTCTCCTTAATTTTTTGCTCTGTTTGTAAATCAAATTTATCTTATAGGTGTAACCTATTAGCAAGTAGAATTCCTTCGTATTAAGATATAGCTAAGCAACAAGTGAATAGAAAGACAACATTTTAAACACCACCTTAACAGCGCAAGTTAAACGAATTGAACTAATCAGTTAGATATACAAACAAACAAACAACGTTTGCAAATTATACCAACGGTAACAAATAATTAAAAAAAAGCTATTAACAAGACAGTAAACAGCATTTTGGAATTGAAGTTTTATTGCATTTTATGACGCATTGTGGTAGGCTGCGAGTGGTTTTTGAGCTGCGCACTATACGCATTGTGAAGCCCACCTAAGCCACATGACGGCCATGATGCGGCGTGCACCTAATGTAGTAAGTACAGACAACTATTATACATTATAACAGCTAGTTTATTGGCTAAAACCGTAAAACAAACGTAACTCTATGAAATAGGTTAACTACCGCAACATGCTAAACCGTGAATAAATTCAGTAAATAATAACAACAGTATATACATTTATCCGAATTACTCCCTAATAACTCTTTTGAAGAACAAAGATTTTTTTCTATTTATTGGTCTTAATTCCGGTACTAAAACTTCCGTCTGCCGAGTACACTGGGTCGCTTTTTACGCTCATTTCTCAATGCTCCTCAATCTACAGAACATTTTCAATGCTATTTTTCAAGATTGGGCTACTATTTGCCCGATTTTGAACAAACATGAGGTGAAAAGGCCAGTTCACACGTGCAGCACTTTTCCGGTTTTTGTTTTAGATTTTTTAAATAGTTAGAGGCTTCAAAAAATATGGGTTCTTCGGAGAAGTTGACCTTAAATAAGCCAGAGAATCGACTGAGACAATAAAACAAGATACCATTTTTGAAGGGAAAGGTCAATTGGGGCTTCATCAAATGGGGGTTCGCTAATTTGGGCAAGAAAACGGCAACTTTCAGAACTCCTATAGAAACTAGCGCCGTTAAGTGGAAGAGTTTCGAAAAAATATGATCTGCAACGCTTTTGACCTCCTGAACAAATCTGTAAAAGACCTAAATCTTACGGATTCCAAAATATCTTACTTATATCAGCGTGAACATCGAGTCGCAGGTGAGCATCAACCACACAATTTGTATGAAAATTACAACATGCTCCGACGACGCATCCGACGACGAAAGGCCATTTTCGGCCCGATGGGAGATTTTAAGATCTCAAGGGGAAGCCTCGGATTCAGGGTTACTTACTTATGGATCCTGTACACCTCCGGTAGTGCAAAGGGCCGACTTGAAAGATCTCCATCCTGAGCGCGCTATCGCTTTAACCTGTTGCCAGGTTAGATTTCGATCGACTTCTTTTATTTCTTTATTGAGGCTTCGCCGCCATGAGCCTCTGGGTCTGCCTCTGCTGCGATGTCCCGCTGGGTTCCAGTCTAATGCTTGTTTACAGATTTCGTTTCCGCCCCTACGTAGAGTGTGGCCGACCCAGCCCCACTTCCGATCCCGAATTTCTGTTGCTATCGGCCTCTGGTGACAACGACGATGGAGCTCGTTGTTTGAGATCCAGGTGTGAGGCCACCAGGCCCGAATTATATACCGCAGGCATCTGTTAATGAACACCTGCAGCCATTGATTGTTCTCCACTGATACACACCATGTTTCGCTAGCATATAACAGCACAGATTTCACGTTGGAGTTGAAAATTCGTATTTTGGTGCGTTCACTTATCTGCCTGTTTTTCCAGATATTTCTTAAACTCGCAAAGGCAGCCCTTGCTTTCTTGATCCGTGCGCCTATGTCGATTTTGGTACCGCCGTCTGACGCCATTTGGCTACCAAGATATTGGAAGCTTTCAACATTCTCCACTGGTTGCCCGGCTACTGTGAAGCTCACCGTGTTTACCTCCAACGATTTGGTTTTGTTGACGTTGATGACTAAACCTGCCGAAAAGGAGCGCTCGGCAAGGTCGTTGAGCTTTCTCTGCATATCAGAGCGCCGTTGCGCGAGGAGTGCAACATCATCCGCCAATTCGAAGTCATTTAGGTGCTCCATGGTTATAGGCTGCCATAACAGCCCGCGGTTTGGTTCACGGTCAATCGCATCTACCAGAATCTCGTCGATTACGATGAGGAACAGTAATGGTGATAGAATACATCCTTGCCTCACACCAGCTACGACCGGGATAGTTTCGGCCAAGACCCCATTGTGCAGCACTCTACACGAGAAGGCCTCGTACTGTGCCTCGATGAGGCCGATAATTTTCTCAGGAACCCCCTTGCGTCTCAGGGCGCCCCACATATTCTCGTGATTGAGACGGTCGAAAGCTTTTTCGTAGTCAATGAATACCAAGTAAAGGGACTCTTGGAATTCGTTGACCTGCTCCAGAATGATGCGGAGCGTGACAATATGGTCCAAACAGGATCTTCCGGCACGGAATCCGGCTTGCTGCCGCCGGAGAGTCGCATCGATCTTCTCCTGAATCCGGGCTAGGATAATTTTGCACAGAACTTTGAGAACGGTACACAGCAACATAATGCCTCGCCAGTTATCGCATACAGTCAGGTCACCCTTTTTGGGCACCTTCACTAAGATACCTTGTATCCAGTCGACCGGGAAAGTTGCGGTGTCCCAGATATTACGAAATAAACGATGCAGTAGTTGAGCGGATGTCATGGGGTCAGCTTTGAGCATCTCGGCTGATATGCGATCGATCCCAGGGGCTTTATTCGATTTCATTCTTTGGATGGCTGTTTGAATCTCTAGCAGTGATGGAGCTTCGGTATTGACGCGTGTTATACGTCGGATCCTAGGCAGATCATGCCGAGGTGGTGATGGCCTGGCTGGCACTTGTAAAAGTTGTTCGAAGTGCTCGAACCAGCGTTTCAGCTGGTCAGTTGGGTCGGTCAATAACTGATCATTCGCGTCTGTCACAGGCATCGTTGCATTCATCTTCGCCCCGCTTAAGCGTCGTGAGATATCGTAGAGGAGGCGAATGTCCCTGGTTGCGGCGGCTCTCTCTCCTTCGTCGGCCAGAGAGTCTGCCCACGCTCGCTTGTCCCGTCGACATGAGCGTTTTACTTCCTTCTCAAGAGCCGCGTATCGTTGACGGGCTAAGACTTTGGCTCCTCTGGTTTTCGATCGCTCTATCACGGCTTTGGCTTCTCTTCGCTCCTCTATCTTTCTCCAGGTCTCATCGGTGATCCATTGTTTTCTCTGGGTGCGTAGTTCGCCCAGATTGTTCTCGCTGGTGGCGATGAAGGCATTCTTGATGGCGGTCCATTGGTCTTCCACGCTGCCACCTTCCGGAATATCTCCATCACGTGTCTCCAGTTCTTCAACGAAGGACCGTTTCACCGTGGCATCTTCCAGTCGGCGTGTGTTGAATCGTCGTCCAACTCTTTCCTCCTGCCGACGAATCCGCGCAATGCGCAGGCGTATTTCGCCGATGAGGAGGTGATGATCAGATGCGATATGGGCACTACGTTTATTCCGTACATCAAGAAGGCTCCGTTTCCATTTTCGGCTGATGCAGATGTGGTCGATTTGATTTTCTGTAAAGCCGTCACGGGAGACCCACGTGACCTTGTAAACCGGTCGATGAGGAAAGAGCGATCCCCCGATCACCATGTCGTTATTACCACAAAATTCTGCGAACAGCTCTCCGTTTTCGCTCATTTCTCCGAGACCATGGCGTCCCATAATGCGCTCATGGTTCGAGTTGTCGGATCCGATCTTCGCATTGAAGTCGCCCAAACAGATCTTGATATCACCCTTCGGAATTCTATCTACGACGGTATTGAGTTGAAAGTAGAAGTTCTCTTTGTCTTGCAGGTCGGCAGCATCGGTTGGCGCATAACATTGGACTATAGTACATTCAAAGCTAATTGCCTATATGCCGGGTATTAAGCCCCCCGGAGTGGAAATTAATTACTATGTCTGAAACTTGATTATGCATATGTACAACATGTGATAGATTTAGTTCGGGAATGGTATTGGAGGTAACCTTCGGTGGTTTGATTCACGATCAGTTCGCATGACAGGTGCTTTCCCTACTAAGCTACGAAGGAGCTCCGTCGTCCACCGCAGCTTTGCGGGTACTGATGAAACCAAAGCACCTGTCATGCGAACTGGGGTCGTGGGATCAAACCCCACCGAAGGGGCGGTTACCCTCCAATACATTTTCCGAACTAAAACTAAAGGTTAAGTTGAGATTATTTTTCCAATTTGCAATCACCAGGAACTGGAAAACTTACCAGTGAAATTTTCTAGCATGATTCTGAGTTCGGTTATGTGCTGTTAGTGATTCAAAATGCGTATTGTTGAGAAGAGTAACAAGAGAAAGTTGATTTCAGACAAACTTCCTGCAAAGAACAAAGCATAATGCTACGTTTAGACAAGGCAAGTGAATTGAGCAAGTCGCTTGAATCGAACGTGAATTGAACGTGTAAACACTTTAATTCAATTCACTTGAACGAAAAGAAAGTTGAACATGTTCAACTTTTGGCAAGTCAATTGAATTCAACTGAGTTGTTCAATTCACTTGCCCTGTCAAAACGTAGCATAATCGTTTGGTGTCGGTAGCGGAATCATGGCGTCAGTGTCGTTCAGAGTAGAAATACTAGAACAAGAGATCGGCGAAGACGCCATCTTGTTTCCAATCGAACCGTCAAAAGCGGTTCCAATTCGACTTGTTTACTTTTTGCTTCCATAAGAAGCAAGCAAAAAGTTCAAGTGCTGCCAGTATAATTTAAACGATTTCATGCATTTTCATACGTTGCCATTTCGTCAGTTTTTCACTCCGCCGGTCTCTGGTTATAGGGTTGCTAGTTCAGAGCATCGGCTCTCGGCGGGTGATAGCTGCAGAAATGTATTCACTAATGTGGCGTCTGCAACAATTTGGATGTCGTCGACACAAAGTGAAATTTTCCCACTAGACTTTATTTTTGGTTTTGTTTCTGTTAATGATTGAAAATGAAATCGATTCCGAGATGAACTTCATGTAATAACTTTATTCGCATTATGACTGAAGAAAATTTTATAGCGTCAGTATTGGTGCCCGTCTGCAGATGATTGCTAAAGAAATTTTAAACCACTAATAGCAACAAAACCAAAGTCCGGATCTTGTAATAAAATGTTAATTTTCGATAACGTCAGCCAAATCGATGAAGACGCCAATAAGTGTCTGCAGCAACCACCCGGTGGTCTCCGCTAGGAATGACACTGTCGCTATGATACGATTATGACCTGGGCCAAGCATTTTTTTTGTAGTTTGAAGAAAGTTCGTTTCGGATCAACTCTCTTGTTACTCGTCTTAATAATACGCATCTGAAAAGCACATTTTTTTATTCCGAAAATATCACCAATCACTATCAGCAATCACTCAAGAGTTCGAATCCCGCGAGATTAATCTGACTTGATAGCTGTTTCCCAACCACGTAGCTCTGTCACCGATGCGAAAAATTTCACGAGTGCTGCAACCGGCACGACCATCGAGGATTCGCCGCTCCAACATCGATGACTGACACTAATGCCACTACCCACGCCATCGCCACGCCGAATTTTCTGTGGCAATCGGGCCGACGACCACCGTCTAATAAATTTCACTTGATGCAGCTGCTGGCCGACTCGCTCGCTGAACGGCAAGACTGCCGGAGTGGCCATCAACACACCGATGAAACCGGTCTCCGCGAAATCTCGAACAAAATGACGCGCGCGAAATGGCAGCTTTCTTGTATCTAATGGAGTAACATCATGAGCCTCGCCCCTTTAGTAAACAATATGACTGTGTGTTTTTTCTCGCTAGTTCACTGTGTTTACGTTTGCGATTGAACACGTTGGCGTTATTTTTTCACGGACCCGTCATGGGTGGCGAATAAAATCAGCGAACTCATTCCAGTCCGAGACAGCAACACGTACGGACGTGTTTTTTGCTCGCGTATTTTTCGAAGTGGTTTTTCTCGTTTTTTCGCTGTTTACGTTTTCGCCTGTCGCGTTGGCGTTATTTTCTCCCGGACCCGTCATGGGAGACTCGGTGGCCGATTCGGTCGCTGGAAAAGTGCCTAAGCGCACTGCTCTTGGAGGCGCGGGTAACCCCTCCAAGCAGCTTTTGCAAAGCAACGTGTTTTCGCCGTTGCCGCTTGATGACGCCGGCAATCCGCCGAAAAAGAGGAAGAAGCAGCAATCGCAGCTGCCGCAGGTGCAACCGGAGCGGAAGGAGAAGTGTCCGCCCGTGTTTGTGAAGGGCGATCCGCCGGATTTACGCCCAAAAATTCGCCAGCTGATCGCTAAGGGGCTGAAATGTACTTTTCGGCTCTGCAGCGAGGGCGTGAAAGTGATGCCGGCCAACAGGGACCATCATCAATCAGTCGTGGAGTTCCTCGAGGTCCACAAGTATGAGTACTACACTCATGACCACCCCGGCACGAAGCCGTTCAAGGCTTTGCTGCGAGGACTTCACGACATGAAGGAGGAAGAGCTCCAAGCAGAGCTTGAAAGTTGCGGACTGAAGCCAGTAGCCGTCCACAAGATCGCTCGTCACGACAAGGCGAGGAAATATCGCGACCAGCTTTACCTGATCCATCTGGAGCACGGCTCCACTACCTGGAAGGGCCTGAAGCTGGTTGGCGTTATAAATTACACCGTCGTTGACTGGGAGCGATATCGGCCAGTGCACCGCGATGTCACGCAATGCACCAACTGCTTCAATTTCGGGCACGGCACCAGGAACTGCCGCATGAAGCCGCGCTGCAACAAGTGTGGCGAACCCCATCCGACGGACGAGTGCGACAAAATGGAGGTGGCCGATCCCAAGTGCGCCAACTGTGGCGACAAACATCGGGCCACCACAAAGGGCTGCCCAAAGCGAGCCGAGTTCCTGGAAATCCGGAAGAAGGCTTCCACCAAGACCATTCCGAAGAAGAACCGTGTTCCTGTAATCAACGAGGTGAACTTTCCAGCCATCCCGGCTCCCCGTCGTGTGATTCCAATACTCCCACCGCTACAGCCGCACAAGCGACTGGCAGCGGCAGCTGCATCGGTCCAAGCTCCAGCATCGTCGGCACCATCCACCAGCGAATGGCCCCCGCTCCTTCCTCCTGGGTTCCGTCGGCAGTCGGAGAACGAAGCCGTCCCACCGGAAGAATCTGCCCCGCTGTACACTCCGGAGCAACTGATGCCGATCTTCGCGCAGCTCGCCACTCGGCTGTGCGGCTGCAAACCCGATTCGACCAGGTCTTCACACTTGGCATGTTCATCATTGAAAATGGCTGCTAGGGTGGGCCTGGTCAACTGGAACGCTTGCTCGCTAAAGAGCAAAACAATCGAGCTGAAGGATTTCCTTGAGGAGAAGGAAATAGACGTGGCGTTCATCACCGAAACGCTCCTAAAACCGGAGGTGAACGTCAACATCCCGGACTTCCGCATCGTGCGACTCGACCGGCCGACCAGGGGAGGTGGTGTGGCCATCGCTCTTCGCTACAACATCAACTGTCGTCTGCTTCCAAGCTTCCAGCTCAGTGTCATCGAGGCCATCGGTGTCGAAATCACCACTTCGGTCGGCACAATCGCGCTCATCGCGGCGTACTGTCCAACGCAGGCCAAAGCCGGCGATGGATCATCGGCTGCCCTTCGGAGGGACATCGTCAAGCTGACGCGGAGGCAAGGCCAGTATATCATTGCCGGCGACATGAATGACAAACATCAAGCCTGGGGCAACAGTCGCGGCAATCGAAACGGCACCATCTGGAGCAACGACATGGAGGAAGGCCACTACACGATCCTGAGCCCGGATTCCCCCACTCGGCTGAGTCGGTCCGGTACCCACGCAACGCTCGACCTCTACGTAACAAACGTGAGTGACCACGTCTCGCAGCCGGTTGTATACCAGGAGCTCAGTTCGGATCACTATCCGGTGGTGGCGGAACTGGGCTCCTCGGTCAATCGGCACCAGCAGTTACGGCGGAACTACCACCGAGTGAACTGGCAGCGTTTCCAGCAGTGCGTCGATAACACCGTCGACTACGAGGTGCGTCCGGAGACGCCGGAAAGTATCGACCGTCAGCTGTGCGCTATCGAGGAGGCGATCACGGCGGCCTGAGAGCAACACGTACCGACGGCTCGGCAGGTAAGCAACTCCTCAAACATCGATACACTCACCAAAGATTTGATTCGATTGCGGAATGTCACTCGCAGGCAGTTTCAGCGTACTGGACTGCCTGAGCTTAAGGCACGCTGCAATCGAATCACAAAAATTATCAAGGCCAGAATGGTGGACCTCAGAAATAACGACTTCTCGAATAAGATCCGCACTCTCCCAGATTATGCTAAGCCGTTCTGGAAAATGACCAAAATTCTAAAATCCAAGCCTCGGCCCATTCCACCTTTGATCCCACTAGACAATAATGGCTCTAAGGATCGCTTGATAACTCCTGCAGAGAAGGTCGCTGAAATAGATCGTCACTTCGTCAGCTCACACAATCTTGGGCAGAACATCGTCAGTCCACACGAAGCAGCCGTCAACGAGCATGCTAACAACATCCATTTGATTCCCAACGACTTCTCGGAGGAGTTGGAGATCTCAGCTGACGAATTGACGGCCTATATCAAATCGTCGAAGAACATGAAGGCCCCAGGCTTCGACAGCATCCTGAATCTCGAGCTCAAACACATGAGTGCTCCGTTCTTTGAGCACCTCTCGCTGATCTTTAATCAGTGTCTCCGGCTCAGCTACTTCCCATCGGCCTGGAAGTCAGCGAAAGTCATCCCCATCCGGAAGCCTGGGAAGGATCCTTCCTCACCCAAAAGCTATCGTCCCATCAGCCTTCTCTCAGGATTATCCAAGCTATTCGAAAAAGCTATTCATCATCGGTTACTTGAGTCTGCCGAAAATCTCAACATCTTGCTCGAGGAACAGTTTGGTTTCCGACGCGGTCGGTCAACTGTACACCAACTGACCCGAGTTACCAACGTCCTCAGACGGAACAAGTTTGTCTCGAAAACATCCGCCATGGCCTTACTCGATGTCGAGAAGGCATTTGACAATGTATGGCATGATGGCCTGGTGTACAAACTACAACGCTACAATCTTCCCAGCTACCTGGTGAAAATCATCAACAATTACCTGTCGGCAAGGACATTCCGGGTCTCAACCAGCGGAGCGAGTTCCAATGCGCACAACATCGTCGCAGGCGTTCCCCAGGGCAGTATCCTCGGGCCCCTGCTTTTCAATCTGTTCACCTCCGACATGCCAGAACCTCCAGAAGGCGGCATTCTGTCTCTGTTCGCAGATGACACATCCTTCGTCTACAACGGTAGAGTGATCAGAGCGCTAGTGGCAAAACTCCAACGAGGCCTGGATGCCCTGACAGAGTACCCCACCAGCTGGAAGATCTGTATCAACGCGGCGAAGACCCAGGTCATCATTTTCCCCCACTCCAAATCCCCTAAACTTGTTCCGCCTGGGGACTGTAAAATCATCCTCAATGGCACGACTGTGGAATGGGCCAATGAGGCCGACTACCTTGGCTTGACCCTCGACAGCAAGCTTATTTTCAGGCAACAGGTTGACAAAACGGTGACAAAGTGTAACGTTTTGTTGAAACTTCTGTACCCTTTGATCAACCGCCGGTCGTCATTGTCCTTGAAAAATAAGCTTGCTGTCTACAAGCAAATAATCCTCCCTGTGATCGAATATGGCATGCCGGTCTGGGAGAGCTGCGCCAAAACCCACCACCTCAAACTTCAACGGGTCCAAAACAAATTCCTGAGGATGATCCTCAACACCCCTCCCAGGACAAGAACATCCGAGGTCCACCGTCTGGGCGGAATAAAAACCTTACATGAACGCTTTGGTGAGTGTAAAGAAAAGTTTAGGGTCCGTTGCTTGCATTCGGATCAGGCTCCAATTAGGGCGCTAGTTCCAATCTAGGTTATCAAATTTTTATTGTAAATATTAGTGTAAATAGTTAGTTAGGTTATCAAATTTTAAAATTAACTAATGCCTCCTCAAGGCTAACATGTAAAAATTGAACACAAAACAATTACCCTTACAAAACAAATAAGAAAAAACAAATGAAGATGAAGGGCCAGGTGGCCAAACACTTAAACTGATACACTATTGTATGAACACAAAAAGAAAATGAAAATAAATTGAATTTAAGTAAGTAAGGTGGCGAATAAAACGCGAAAGCGTCCATCGAGGGAGGTTGCTCCCGACGAGGGAAAAGAAAAGCTTCTCTTGAGCAACAAGTACTCCTCGCTCAAGGGTGATGACGCCGGCAATTCGATGGGCACCACGAACAAAAGGAAGAAGCAACAGCCTCTGTTCCACGAAAAATCACCAGAGCGGAAGGAGAACTGCCGCCGATTTTCGTGAAAGGGGACCCGTCAGACCTTTCCTCCGACCTCCGGAAACTGATCGCCCGGGGCCTAAAGTGTACATTTCGACTATGTGTCGAAGGTGTGAAACTAATGACTTGAACAAGTACTTGGAGTACTTGAATGCGAAACGGTTCCAGTTTTGCACCAACGACGTCCCCGGCAGCAAGCCCCTCAAAGTCGTGCTGCGTGGCCTCGATAACGTGGACGAAAAGGAACCTCTGGAAGAAAATGATTTGAAGCCGACCAACATATACAAAATCCGCCGGAATGACTCTTCCCAGACCTACCGTGACCAACTGTACTTGGTGCCCCTGGAGCACGACTACCACGCTGAAGCTTCTTCTTCTTATTATTATTGGCATTACGTCCCCCACTGGGACATTGCCGCCTCGCTGCTTAATGTTCATTCAGCATTAACAGTTATTAACCGCGAGGTTTCTAAGCAAAGTTACCATTTTTGCATTTGTATATCATGAGGCTAACACGATGATACTTTTATGCCCGGGAAATCGAGACAATTTCTAAACCAAAAATTGCCTAGACCGGCACCGGGAATCGAAACCAGCCACCCTCAGCATGGTTTTGCTTTAAAGCCGCGCATCTTACCGCTAGGCTAAAGGAGGGTCCCTACCACCACGCTGAAGCACCTCAAGCAACTCAAGACTATCAACAGCACAGTCGTCGAGTGGACAAAGTACAAGCCTGTGCATCGTGACGTGACGCAGTGCATGAACTGGCTCTGTTTCATGAACGCACGATATCCGCACCAGGTACGGCGAAGACCACGGCTTCGACGAGTGCGAGCAAATGAAAGATGCTGACCCCAAGTGTGCCGATTGTGGGGAAAACTACTGGGCCACCTGCCTGCCCAAAACGCGTGGAGTTCTGCGAAATCTCCAAGAAAGCTTTCTCAAGAAACGAAACTTCCTGCCAATCCCGCCCCCGCGGCGGCCGATTCCGATCCTTCCGCCGTTGCAACCGCAAAAAATACTCGCAGTTGCTGCTGCCTTATTCAAGCCAAACAAAGCAACATCCAGTCCGTCCACCAGCAAATAGTCGCCGCTCTCTCTCCCCCTCTGCTCTACACTCAGGAGCAGAGGGCTCCATTATTCAGCCAACTTGCGGCTCGACTTCGAAGTAGCAAATCCCGGTTCGTGCAGATCTACACTATGGGCCTTTTCGTCATTGAAAATGGCTTCTAGGTTGGGTTTGGTAAGCTGGAACGCATGCTCGCTCAAGAGTAAAATCGTCGAGCTCGAGCGATTTCCGTCAGGAGGAGGAGATTGACGCGGCTTTCATCACCGAAACCCACCTGAAGCCCCTGGTAAGCGCAACAATTCTGTATTTTAGGCTGGTGAGGTTCGATCGAACAAGCTTCATAGGGGGAAGAGTGACAATCGCCTTGAGGAGCAACATCGTCTGCCGGCTGCTTCCGGACTTCGAGCTCAAAATAATCGAAGCCGTCGGAGTGGAAGTCACCACCTCCGACGGAGTCGTCACATTCATCGTGCCTTACTGTACCACACAAGTCAAACTCGACGACGGCACGTCGACCGAACTACGAAGGAATTTAGACAAGCTGGACGCAAAGCACCAATCGTGGGGCAACACGGAACGGAGTCGTCTGGTCAGTCGAGCTAAAGGGCCATCTGAGCCCTGGCAGCCCTACCCGGTTGACACGGTCCGCGGCCTATGCAACGCTCGACATCTTCATCACGAACGAGAATGATCACGTCTCCCAACCGGTCGTCTTCCAGCAGCTCAGCCCGGACCACTATCCAGTGGTGACGGAAGTTGAAACTTCGGTGAATCGGCACGAGCTAACACGGCGTAACTATCACCAAATCGACTGGGGTCGGTTTCAACGGTGCGTGGACGAGAACATCGACTTCCAGTGGCATCCGGTGTCATCCAAATACGTCGACTAGCAACTGCACGCCATCCAGGAGGCAATCTTCCTAGGCGAGCAGTGTTGTCCTACACTGGAGCCACAGGAGTGCGCGCGGGAAAATATACTCCAGTGAAAACACTTCTGTGTGCATTTTTTCGACTGTTTGACATAACATTTAGAACATTTAAATATCTATCTATTAGTTGCACATACTTAGTTAAGATTGTGAAATCGTTTAGATGAGGTGAAATCAAAGAGCAAATTTTTTTGCACAACAGTGTAGGACAACACTGCCTACGAGCAGCGTGTACCAAAAGCCCGGGCATGTAAGGAATACCCTAACCATTGGTACACTCAGCAAAGATTTGATCCGTCTGCGAAATGTCACTCGCAGGCAGTACCAATGTACTGGGCTGCCTGGGCTTAAGACCCGGTTCTATTGCATGACTGTGCTAAGCCGTTCTGGAAACTAATCAAAATTCGAAAATCCAAGCCTCGGCCTATTCCACCTTTGAACCCACTAGACAAGAATGAGTCTAAGTATCGCTTGATAGCTCCTGCAGAGAAGGCAGTCGAAATAGGTCGCCATTTAGTCAGCTCACACAATCTTGGACAGAACGTCATCAGTCCACATGAAGCAGCCGCCAACGAGCATGCGAACAACATCCATCTGACTACCAAAGACTTCTTGGAGGAATTGGAGATCACAGCTGACGAATTGAGGGCCTATATCATATCATCGAAAACATGAAGGCACCAGACTTCGACAGCATCCTGAATCTCGAACTCAAACATATGAGTGCTCCGTTTTTCGAGCACCTTTCCTGATCTTTAATCAGTGTCTCCGTCTCAGTTACTTTCCATCGTCCTGGAGGTCAGCCAAAGTCATCCCCATCCGGAAGCCAGGGAAGGCTCTTTCCTGTCCGAAAAGTTATCGCCCCATCAGCCTCCTCTCAGGGTTATCCAAGCTGTATGAAAAGGCGTTTGACAGCCCTTTACTTGAGTCTGTCGAACACCACAACATCTTGCTCGAGGAACATTGCGGTTTCCGACGCGGTCGATCAACCGTACACCAACTGACCCGAGTTACCAACGTCCTCAGCCGGAACGAGTCTGTCTCTAAAACATCCGTCATAGCCTTACTCGATGTCGAGAAGGCATTCGAGAATGCATGGCATGATGTTGATAAACCTGTTCACCTCCGACATGCCAGAACCTCCAAAAGGCGGCATTCTGCTTCTGTTCGCAAATGATACCTCCATCATCTACCAAGGTAGAGTGATCAGAAAAGTAGTGGCGAAACTCCATAGAGGCCTGGATGCCCTTACAGAGTAGCCTACCAGCTGTAGATCTGTATCAACCCGGCGAAGACCCAGGTCATAATTTTCTCCCACTCTAAATCCCCAAAACATGTTCCGCCTGGGAACCGTAAAATCATTCACAATGGCACGAATGTGGAATGGGCCAATGAGGCCGACTACCTTGGCTTGACCATCGACAGCAGACTTTTTTTTCCAAGACGGTGACGAAGTGCAAAATAAGTTTTGTGTCTACAAACAAATCATCCTCACTGTGATCGAATACGGCATGCCGGTCTGGAGAGCTGCGCTAAACCCAACACCTCAAACTTCAACGGGTCCAAAACAAGTTCCTGCGGATGATCCTCAACACCCCTTCCAGGACACGAACCTCTGAGGTCTGGCTGGTATTGCAACTCTACACGAGCGCTTTGAAGAGAGTAAAAAAAGGTTTAGGGTCCGTTGCTTCCGGACCAGGCTGCTATTAGGGCGCTATTTCCAATCTAGGTTATCAAATTTTCAAAGTAAATATTAGTTTACATAGTAGTTAGGTTATCAAGTGTCTTAAATCTGGCGATGCCTTCTGAAGGCCAAAATTCTAGACAAGATAAAAATTCAAAATTTGTGGACTTCACTCCAGATCATAAGACATTTTTTTCTCGTTGCAAAAATAAGGAAATAGAAGAATAGGAAAGGCGAATACGTTTATTTCAACCCAATATAAACAATCTGCTAACAAATAGGTACAGTAATAAACACGAAATTGACTTCATCCTACAGCCGGTGACTAACGTGATGTTCGTAGTGCACGACACGCTCGCCGTCCAGCGGATCCAACCCATCTCCATCCACATGGCTCTTGATCGAGACGGTCCGTTTCACCGTCTGCCGTTCGAGACCTTTGGAGAGCTCGTCGCCATGCACATTCACGTCTTCTTCCAACTGTAACTTGGCTGACTTATTTTCGCCCGTCGTCTTCGGATTGACCCTCTTCAGTTTGGGCGATATTGGCTTTTTCTCCGCACTGCTGTCCGTTTGGACCTTTTTGCGTCGTGAAGTTTTCTTCGGTTCGGCTGTTGGAGGTGTTGAGTCTGCTGCAGGTGGGGGTGGTGGCGGTTTAACTTGAGCCGAGACTTGACGGGATTCTGAAAGGTACATGCATTCCTCGTGTTTAACACCATTCTTGTCGGTGCACGTATAGCACGTTAGTTCGTTTTTGTTACCTTGAAGAGTATAGAATAAAATAATTGAATTATTACACAGAAAGAGAAAAAGGAAAAACAGTAAAGTGGAAGAATAATATTCCATAAAGCTTATGGTAAAATACCGGAGGTAAAGAGATGTTTTCTTTGTAAACAGCTGGGCCACACCGAAAAAATCGCGATCTTCAATAGTTTGCAGTGGCCATCGAGCAAACAAATACAGTGCGTGTTTTGGCCGTTGCGAAAATAATAAAAAATCTATTTGGTGTTCGAAGGCTCATGCGCATGTAATGCGCTTTGCTCCGATCGAAACAAACACGATCTTCAAAAGTTTGCGGTAGCCGTCGAGCAAGTAAGTACAGCGCGTGATTTAGTCGTCGCGAAGTAGTTAAGATATCAAATCAGTCTTTGGACAAATACGTTAGACACGCGTTGCTTTTCCGTCTTTGTATCATCATGAATATGACGTCGTTCAAAAGAAATAATTAGTCACTTACCAAGGCGATTTCCAATAGATTTTCTTCCCAACTAACATACTATTCCTTTCCAGTGCGCTCATGGAGATGCAGAGGATTCCTCGGTTTTTGGATATATTGCTATAGCAATGAGTGTCAAACTAATTTTTCTCCCATTATCCTAATTGGCTGTAAGGACGTAACCGGCATTGTTATTGACCTTGAATTAAAGACACTTCGAAGCATGTACAGTGAGAATAACTTTCTAGTCCCGAGAAGACTATTCAATTGGTGAGCTGTGCATATTTGTTATTTCTTGACCAATCACGACTAGCAACTACGATGGGTACAGTCAATCAAGCTAAGCTAAGCTGAGCCACACCGTTCAGTACTCTAACAATGAGCCTCGCAATGTATCGTGCGGAGAGAAGTATGTGGAAGGAGCCGAAATGTGTTAATTCCATTGCGATGCAGGCCCTTCACACGTTTTCGAAGCCTGTCCAGCGGCGAATTCACCAGGAACGGTCTCTTCAGCAGGGGTATCGAAGAAAATACGCTGCAACGATGAAAAAGGTCGCTTCACCGGGACACGTTTCTTCCTCTGACTTTGATGTTGGAAATGGGAGATGTTTTTGAAGGTTCAACCAGAAAACAAGTAAAAAAGAGCCAGCGTCTCATGAAAAGGCCTAAAAAACTAAGTTTCAGTCGATTCAAAGTGAGCCCCAATCCAGCGAAATCCAAAACGTTCAACTCTTGTGGTTTCACGTCAGGATGAAGGAGAGTTTTTTCCGCTTCTAGGAACATTTCCAATTCCAGATGTCCTATCAGGCAGAAAGAGAACAACATCCGGGTGCTCTTATGTTCACGCTTCCTGGCATCGTGGAGCTCATCCTCTCCTTCTCTGATGCTTCCGACTCAGTGCAGCACGTTTTTTCACGCGTTTGGGATTCATTAATTTCTTGGTTAAGCTTTTTAAATACCCTCTGAATTTTCTTTGATTTTTTGTGATATTTTTTGTGGGGTTAACTCATTGTTTCATTAACGCTGAAAGTCTTAAACGACTAAAACCAAACCGTGTAAAAAAACCCAGATTAATCCACCTACAGTGAGATTTTGACCCTTCCTTAGTTATAAGGAATTTTTTCCAGACTCTAGTATTTAAAACGAGATAAAACTACTCATCTTCCCACGGCGATTTACTGTGAATGTGACAAAATAATTGCCTACCCAAAGGCGGATGTCTTGGGTTGAGTGACAACTTAACGAATGATAACGTACTGTACTTCATGCTGCCTATCTATAAGGCGCTCGTCGGATTGAATAACTATTGTGACATGGTTAGCAACTAGCGTAACGCTGGTTGCATATATTGTACTCGTAATTTCCAGAGACCTCGATATTAATTAATCCAGAACTAACTAAATCAGTCATTGATCTGAGCGAAACTCAATAGCGTTCAATAATAGCATATATTTCACCTTATGGATGCCTAATTTGGTAAAACTAAACTTGTTCAATACCTTAAAAATGAGCGAGATTTTTATGGTAGTAAATTTCAGAATTTGCACACATACGCACACATACATGCATACAAGTGATCTATTAGTGTTTCAAAACATGCTCACATTTGCTATCTAGCTTCTACTGAAGAAATTTTTAAAATCCCTTTCAATTTTTACGTTTTTGCTTTTCTGAGAAGATTTTTTTGTACATGCTTCTATATGTTCCTCAATAAAAATCATTTGTTTCTTTGAAACAAATCAGAAAAATAGGCATAATTCCATATCATATCATAGCATAGCATAGCATAGCATATGTGATTGTACAAATCGTGGGTGGCTATACAATGCTCAATTCAAGCTCCATCTGGAATAAGGGCGAATGTCGCAAGAGAAGACTCTCCCCGTCGACCCCCCCTCCCTTAAACAAAAGTGACAAGCAGCAGATCTCTCTGTGGTTTATCACTTCAGAACGAAAGAAAACAATGCGAACTTGCATTCTGAGGTGATAAACTGCAAAGAAACTCCCTGCCTGTCACTTTCATTCAAATGAGGGAAGTCGACGAAGAGAACCTCTCCCGCGACACCCGCCCCCCCTGCCAGACAGAGCTTGAATTGAGCAATCTACTGTATATTGTCGCAAATTGGTACTTGGGATTAGTACCTTTTCCTATACAGTAGCAGTTGTATACCTGGCCACGTCCTTACAATCACGGAAGGAAGGGAAGGAATGTTAGTTCAACATCTACTAGTGAAGATGCAGGAACCCATACTACCTTCATAGATGTCTCAGGAAGGAAAATTTGTGTTAGTGGGAAAGGTGAATAATAGGGAGCTCTATTCGACAATATAGAGCGTTTGTCAATAACAATATATGCTGTAAAAGTAATAAAATATATTCATCAATTTACTTACGAACCGTCCTAAGGGAAAAACAAAACAAAACACAAAATTTCGGCAAATCGCGCGATCGTTCTGCCGTCCGAAACAAGAGCCAACACGCACTGAACTAATTAACTTTATTACCGGCCGTGCAATGCAAAACTCAAAATTTCGGCAAATCGCGCGATCGTTCTGCCGTCCGAAACAAGAGCCAACACGCACTGAACTAATTAACTTTATTACCGGCCGTGCAATGCAAAACTCAAAATTTCGGCAAATCGCGCGATCGTTCTGCCGTCCGAAACAAGAGCCAACACGCACTGAACTAATTAACTTTATTACCGACCGCGCAATGCAAAACTCAAAATTTCGGCAAATCGCGCGATCGTTCTGCCGTCCGAAACAAGAGCCAACACGCACTGAACTAATTAACTTTATTACCGGCCGCGCAATGCAAAACACAAAATTTCGGCAAATCGCGCGATCGTTCTGCCGTCCGAAACAAGAGCCAACACGCACTGAACTAATTAACTTTATTACCGGCCGTGCAATGCAAAACTCAAAATTTCGGCAAATCGCGCGATCGTTCTGCCGTCCGAAACAAGAGCCAACACGCACTGAACTAATTAACTTTATTACCGGCCGCGCAATGCAAAACTCAAAATTTCGGCAAATCGCGCGATCGTTCTGCCGTCCGAAACAAGAGCCAACACGCACTGAACTAATTAACTTTATTACCGGCCGCGCAATGCAAAACTCAAAATTTCGGCAAATCGCGCGATCGTTCTGCCGTCCGAAACAAGAGCCAACACGCACTGAACTAATTAACTTTATTACCGGCCGCGCAATGCAAAACACAAAATTTCGGCAAATCGCGCGATCGTTCTGCCGTCGGAAACAAGAGCCAACACGCACTGAACTAATTAACTTTATTACCGGCCGTGCAATGCAAAACTCAAAATTTCGGCAAATCGCGCGATCGTTCTGCCGTCCGAAACAAGAGCCAACACGCACTGAACTAATTAACTTTATTACCGGCCGTGCAATGCAAAACTCAAAATTTCGGCAAATCGCGCGATCGTTCTGCCGTCCGAAACAAGAGCCAACACGCACTGAACTAATTAACTTTATTACCGACCGCGCAATGCAAAACTCAAAATTTCGGCAAATCGCGCGATCGTTCTGCCGTCCGAAACAAGAGCCAACACGCACTGAACTAATTAACTTTATTACCGGCCGCGCAATGCAAAACACAAAATTTCGGCAAATCGCGCGATCGTTCTGCCGTCCGAAACAAGAGCCAACACGCACTGAACTAATTAACTTTATTACCGGCCGTGCAATGCAAAACTCAAAATTTCGGCAAATCGCGCGATCGTTCTGCCGTCGAAACAAGAGCCAACACGCACTGAACTAATTAACTTTATTACCGGCCGCGCAATGCAAAACACAAAATTTCGGCAAATCGCGCGATCGTTCTGCCGTCCGAAACAAGAGCCAACACGCACTGAACTAATTAACTTTATTACCGGCCGCGCAATGCAAAACTCAAAATTTCGGCAAATCGCGCGATCGTTCTGCCGTCCGAAACAAGAGCCAACACGCACTGAACTAATTAACTTTATTACCGGCCGCGCAATGCAAAACTCAAAATTTCGGCAAATCGCGCGATCGTTCTGCCGTCCGAAACAAGAGCCAACACGCACTGAACTAATTAACTTTATTACCGGCCGCGCAATGCAAAACACAAAATTTCGGCAAATCACGCGATCGTTCTGCCGTCCGAAGCAAGAGCCAACACGCACTGAACTAATTAACTTTATTACCGACCGCGCAATGCAAAACTCAAAATTTCGGCAAATCGCGCGATCGTTCTGCCGTCCGAAACAAGAGCCAACACGCACTGAACTAATTAACTTTATTACCGGCCGCGCAATGCAAAACTCAAAATTTCGGCAAATCGCGCGATCGTTCTGCCGTCCGAAACAAGAGCCAACACGCACTGAACTAATTAACTTTATTACCGGCCGCGCAATGCAAAACTCAAAATTTCGGCAAATCGCGCGATCGTTCTGCCGTCCGAAACAAGAGCCAACACGCACTGAACTAATTAACTTTATTACCGGCCGCGCAATGCAAAACACAAAATTTCGGCAAATCGCGCGATCGTTCTGCCGTCCGAAGCAAGAGCCAACACGCACTGAACTAATTAACTTTATTACCGGCCGCGCAATGCAAAACTCAAAATTTCGGCAAATCGCGCGATCGTTCTGCCGTCGAAACAAGAGCCAACACGCACTGAACTAATTAACTTTATTACCGGCCGCGCAATGCAAAACTCAAAATTTCGGCAAATCGCGCGATCGTTCTGCCGTCCGAAACAAGAGCCAACACGCACTGAACTAATTAACTTTATTACCGGCCGCGCAATGCAAAACACAAAATTTCGGCAAATCGCGCGATCGTTCTGCCGTCCGAAGCAAGAGCCAACACGCACTGAACTAATTAACTTTATTACCGGCCGCGCAATGCAAAACTCAAAATTTCGGCAAATCGCGCGATCGTTCTGCCGTCCGAAACAAGAGCCAACACGCACTGAACTAATTAACTTTATTACCGGCCGCGCAATGCAAAACTCAAAATTTCGGCAAATCGCGCGAAACAAGAGCCAACACGCACTGAACTAATTAACTTTATTACCGGCCGCGCAATGCAAAACACAAAATTTCGGCAAATCGCGCGATCGTTCTGCCGTCCGAAGCAAGAGCCAACACGCACTGAACTAATTAACTTTATTACCGGCCGCGCAATGCAAAACTCAAAATTTCGGCAAATCGCGCGATCGTTCTGCCGTCCGAAACAAGAGCCAACACGCACTGAACTAATTAACTTTATTACCGGCCGCGCAATGCAAAACTCAAAATTTCGGCAAATCGCGCGATCGTTCTGCCGTCCGAAACAAGAGCCAACACGCACTGAACTAATTAACTTTATTACCGGCCGCGCAATGCAAAACTCAAAATTTCGGCAAATCGCGCGATCGTTCTGCCGTCCGAAACAAGAGCCAACACGCACTGAACTAATTAACTTTATTACCGGCCGCGCAATGCAAAACTCAAAATTTCGGCAAATCGCGCGAAACAAGAGCCAACACGCACTGAACTAATTAACTTTATTACCGGCCGCGCAATGCAAAACACAAAATTTCGGCAAATCGCGCGATCGTTCTGCCGTCCGAAGCAAGAGCCAACACGCACTGAACTAATTAACTTTATTACCGGCCGCGCAATGCAAAACTCAAAATTTCGGCAAATCGCGCGATCGTTCTGCCGTCCGAAACAAGAGCCAACACGCACTGAACTAATTAACTTTATTACCGGCCGCGCAATGCAAAACTCAAAATTTCGGCAAATCGCGCGATCGTTCTGCCGTCCGAAACAAGAGCCAACACGCACTGAACTAATTAACTTTATTACCGGCCGCGCAATGCAAAACACAAAATTTCGGCAAATCGCGCGATCGTTCTGCCGTCCGAAACAATAGCCAACACGCACTGAACTAATTAACTTTATTATTGGCCGTGCAATGCAAAACTCAAAATTTCGGCAAATCGCGCGATCGTTCTGCCGTCCGAAACAAGAGCCAACACGCACTGAACTAATTAACTTTATTACCGGCCGCGCAATGCAAAACTCAAAATTTCGGCAAATCGCGCGATCGTTCTGCCGTCCGAAACAAGAGCCAACACGCACTGAACTAATTAACTTTATTACCGGCCGCGCAATGCAAAACACAAAATTTCGGCAAATCGCGCGATCGTTCTGCCGTCTGAAACAGGAGCCAACACGCACTGAACTCAGGCATAATTCCATATCATATCATTTGTTATAATTATATTTTCAATGTCAAAGTGCATTTGTTTTATTAAATACCTTACATTTTATTTAATAATTAACGAGATTTCTTGATAGATTAATACGTAACACACCTGCGTAACGCATACAAAGTGAAATTATAGACACTTCCGAAGGAAGGGTCAAAAACCTGAGTGTATTGACTTTCAAGGAGCTTAAGATAATGTACACATTGCCTCCTTAGTGGTCCAAATGAGATACATCGGAATTACTGACTGCCTCTTCAAATCCGTTTATAATCTGTCCAGAGAACGTCACCTGACGATCAGTGTAGAAAGCAATCGTGTAGTCGAACGTACAATGTGGAAAGCCAAGAAGTAATAAATACAATGGAGCAAGAAATAAAAAAAATAGGATTGCAAAAATTTCTTCCACCAAATGCGCTGCAATGATTTTCTCCAAAAGATCAGAGGAATATGCGTCTCAAATAAGGACCAGGACGAGGACCAAGTTATTGAATACAGCCGGCGATGAAACTATTAGGACTATATCTTACCCCCATTACACTGGGGTAAACATTTCTCCTACATCAAACATCGTGCGGACCTATTTGTGAACTTTATGAAGTCTGTCGCAGGCCAATCATGGGGTGCGGATCCGGAAGCTCTTCTAACTATCTACAAATCATGTGTGAGACCTATTCTAGAGTATGCGTCCATCTTCTTCTGTGGTGTTACGACAAGAAAAGCAATAATTTTGGATCGAATACAACGGAAATGAATATTGTGCTTGATTCTACGAAAACAACCCATACGGGGTTGCTGGAGGTAATGACAGGATTACCACCTTCAGAAATCAGAAGAGAAACGGCAACTATAAAATTCTTCGAGAGAAGGTAGTATTTCTACAAATGGTGGAACGGAAAGTATGTAAAGACTACAGTGAATTGACTTCTCCAAATGAATAAAAGTGTGCGTGATTCCGCAGTATTCCTCTCAAAGTGTTTGTAATAGTTTTGCTGCAACTGGACTTTTATTTTACACATCCTACACAGTGACATTAGTGTTGGTGATTCTGACTTTGGAGAAGTCAATGGAGCTACACCAACCTGGATTCGAAGAAGCATTTAGCAATATTTATCCTACACACTGGCAGATAGCTGGAAACGTTCGACGTGTTGCCATGTTTCGAGTTTGGATTAACCACGAAGCAGAAAATACTTACAGTTGACCAAACGGTTTTCTATCGAATTAACAAAAAATCAATCTTTGAGTGCCAATTAGAGTGATTCAAATTTTGACTTTTTCGCTCCCCTGTGCTTAAACGATTGTTTTTGCTATTTTAATAGTCCTCCCAAATTTTTAGCTGATTTGGATGTAATTTGATTGTGCACGTGCCATTTAAAGGTTATATGAAAAATACTATGAGAATTGCCACTTATGTAAAGGATCGTTTCGTGAAGTAGCCCAGAATCTATTTGAATACAGTGATCGTTCGCTAATTGGGGCACGACCTCACCCCAACTAGCGAATGCCGTTCGCTAATTGGGGCGGTTTGACAAGCGTCAACGTTGATTACTTTTTGCATTGAACAAAAGAAAATTTTACGCGCCAGAAAATATCGATCCCGCCATACACGGAAACAAAACGTCAACGCGTTTTTGACATCACATTCTGACGTTTAGCTGCTTTTTAATTGGGTTTCGCCCCAATTAGCGAACCCCCAACTAAAAAGCGCCCCAACTAGAAAAACCCCAATTAGCGAACGTTCACTGTATATTCAACACATCGCTATCATAGAATAGATCCTAAGCTGACAGTCAGTTGTTGTTGCGAAGCAATCTGACTTTTGTGAGCAAAATTACAAAGAAAACAGAAATGCTCATTATTGATATTGATGTTATTCTTTTAAGGTTGGTATCGTGTTCAAAAGAAATTCCTTTTTCTATCCCAATCCCATGTTAAATTCCGTTTACTGAATCGGAAAAGTAAAAAGTTGAAAAGAAATTTCTTCAACAGTATCCACCTGAAAAGAACAAAAATCAAAAAGGGAATTTGTAAGGTTCCCACGCAAACTAATGGGAGATGTCACTTTACTTTCGGAAAAATAGTCTGCTCGATTATTCCGCAAGTAAAAGTGACATTTTGCTCCGTGCAGATCAGTTGTCAAAATTCCGCTTGGTAATATTGAACAAAATTCCGTAACCTCTCTACTTTTTAAGTGGATACTGGGCTTTACGTGTTAAATTGAATTTCCCACAATTCAGTATTTCCCTAATAACTTTTGTTGCCAGCATCAAATCGTTTAGCAACAACGACTATATTTTCCCTTGTTAACTTTCCCATGTTGCTAATGTATTCATACATTTTTACAGCTTAATGGGCAATGATGGGGAACGGTTTTTCACAAAAGTTACTGTTTTCATAGTAATTTTCATATAAGCTTCAAACTGCTTGTGCTCAGTCAAATTACATCCAAATTAGCTAAAAATTTAGGACGATTATTAAAATAGCAAATGCCATCGTTTAAGCATAGGGGAGCAAAAAAGTCAAAATTTGAATCACTCTAGTGCCAATGAAGTCATGAAAATGTTTTTTACAAATCATTACACCAACACTGTGCAACTTGCTATGCTGGGTCATTAGGCCGAAGGGCAATAGGCAGAAGGGCATTAGGTCGAAGTAAAGACAAAAAAAAATAGGCCGAAGTGAGAAGTAAGAAGTAAGAGGTGAGAAGTGAAAAGTAAAGAATGAAAAGTGAGAAGTGAGAAAGGAGAAGTGTGAGGTGAGAAGTTAGAAGTGAGAAGTTAGAAGTGAGAAGTGAGAATTGATTTTTTTATCTTTATTAAAGTTATTTTTCAACACCTGAAGAGTTCATCACTAAAGTGAAAATGTGAGAAGTGAAAAGTGAGCAGTAAGGAGTGAGAAATGAGAATTGAGCAGTGAGCAGTGAGAAGTGAGAAATGGGAAGTGAGAAGTGAGAAGTGTAAAGAAATAAGTGAGAAGTGAGTTATGAGAAGAAAGAAGGATGAAAGATGAGAAAAAAAGGGATGTAAGAAAGAAAGAAGTGAGAAAGAAGAAAAAAGAGTGGAGGAAGAAAGAAAGAAGATAAAATGAAGAAAGAAGGTAGAGAGGAAAAAAGGAACAAAGTAAGACAAAAAAAGAAGAAAGAAAGAAGGAAGAAAAAGGAAGAAATGAAGAAAGGAGGAAGAAAGAAAAGGAAAAAAGAACAAAAGAAAGAAGGGAGAATGAAGGACGAAAGAAGGGTGAAAGAAGGAAAAAATCAGGAAGAAAGAAAGAAGAAAGAAGAAAAAGGAAAAAACAAGGAAAAAGAAAGAAATAAAGACAAAAAAGGAAGAAAAAAAAAAAGAAAGAACAAAGGGAGAAAGAAAGAAGAAAGAAGGGAGAAAGAAGAACGAAAGCATGATGAAAGAAGGAAAAAAGAAGGTAGAAAGAAAGAAGAAAGAAGGAAAAAGGAAGAAAGAAAGAAGAAAGAAGGAAGAAAGAAAAAAGAGGGAAGAAAGAATGAAGAAAGAAGCATAAAAGAAGAAACAAAGAAGGAAGAAAGAAAGGAAAAGAAGGAAGAAAGAAGGGAAAAGAAGGAAGAAAGAAGGGAAAAGAAGGAAGAAAGAAGTAAGAAAGAAGGAAGAAAAAAGAAGAGAGAAGGAAGAAATAAGGAGAAAAGCAAGAAGATAGAAGGAAGAGGGATGAAGAAAGTGAAATAAACGAAGGAGGAAGAAAGAAGAATGGAGGGGAAAAAGGAAGAACTGACTTCTCACTTCTCATTCGGCCTAATGGCCATTTGGCCTAATGACCTTCGGCCTAATGGCCTGACACCCATCTAGCTATGGATATCTTAGGCTTGACATATGGATCGAAAACTGTCAGTGGCACTGCTTTTGCAGTAGTAGATGGTGACGGTAACCCTGTTAGTAAAATCAAACTGCCTGAATTCCAGCTGATCTGAAAACGAAGAAAATAGTTGCTGTCGCTGTCCCAAAACCTGGTAAAACCTCGAAAACATTGATGGAGTTCACCCGATTTCGTTAGCGTTATAGCCACTTAACCCACCTAGCTCGTTGTGCTCCATCATTTCTAGTACCTGTCGGATAGGAAACGAACGCCATCGTCGTAAGGTTGCTGTCCGGCATTCTTGCAACATGTCGTAGTAACTTTCCAGCTTTTGACTCCTTCCGAAAACTGAGTTCGCCGTATAGTGGGGCGAGCTCGTGGTTCATCCTTTGCCGACACACACCTACACCCAAAAAATAAATCTGACAATCGTTGTATGGAATCTTGGCATATAGAATTCTGCAACCTTTTATACAGATATTGTATCAAAATAATACAAATCTGTAAGATTTAAATACAACAATTGGGTCTTACAATGAAAAATCGATATTCGATTATTTTTTTTTCAGGAAACGATGAAGCTAACGCGTTTAGCTAAGCATACTAATTTCCATGCAAATTTGAAATGGCTTGTGCTAAATCAGTATTCATCCAAATCAGCTCAAATTTTCAGAGGACACTCAGATCATGGGACAGAATCGGATGAGCTGTGTGGAGCAAAATCAAATTTTTGAACCACCCTATTCCATACAAATACGCGTTCTAAACGAGCAGGAGACCTGTCAAACGTAACACATGGCGGTACTCTTCTTATAGAACTCTAGGCCTAACATTTTGGACTGACGGTTTATTCGTTCTGAAATGTTGCCTTTTCAGCAACAGTAGTTGCTCTGCCCAAAACATGTCCTTAAATGTCTTAAACATAAAATAACATTTTTACTGACTTAGATTATTATCAGAATTTTTTAACATCGAATCATGTATTCTTACCAGATGCACTATCGTTTGCAACCATAAACGAGGTAGGGCTTTAGGACCCAATTGTATTAAAATTTTCCGAAATTGTATATGCCAAATTATTATACAGTTTCAGTAAGATTCTTATGCAGAACTGTATCAAAATCTGCTATCCGCTGGTTGTGTGTAAAGATGATCCCAGTCACGCGTCTCTTGAATATCTCTAGTAAGGACTGTTCAGTTTATGGAGAGGATACTTTTCAACGGCTATATAAAACAGACAGATTAGTTAATTTTGATGGACTTTGCTTTATCGTATATTACAATACACTGTCAATCAACTGTAATTTCTGGAAAGAGATCAAATAGTTTAAATCCAACAAAATGACGCCTATTGTCAAAGCTTCTCGAATTACGAGTAAACATAATTTTGACAACAGATTTTTTTATAAGCAACTAGTCGACCCGGCAGACGTTGTCCTGCATAGTAGGCGAAAATGCGCGTTGTGAACTGCCCATGCGAAATTTCCATACAAATCTTAATTTTAGTTTTTCACGATTTACTCAACCTAACTCGCAATTTCGCATGAGAAAATATCATATAAACCCGTCGAAACGATAACGAACATAGGTATATGCTGAAGGAATGAAGAAAATCTATCCATCCGTTTTCGAGTTATGCGGATACGAACACAGACCATTTCATTTTTATTATATAGATAGAGAATAGATATAGAAGATATTCAAAGTTAAAGCGGCGTGTTAACGAAATCATCAAGAAGATCGGAAAGAAACACACTCTCAATGATTTATCGACATTCAGAAACAGTAGAACCTGCGACAGTACGAAAACGGAATATAAACGGTTGGAACTGTTTTAAATCCATTAAATTGAGATTGTAATAAATATCTCAAATTTCTGAATTAGAATTGTTTCCCTGATCTTTGGATTTCAATCCTAGACGGTCATATTATATAATCATCAAACAAAAAACCGACTTCTAAAATATTAATAGTTTTAAAAACATCGACAGTACAAGGTGTCCTCTTTATAAATTGAACAGTCCTTACTTGCAAGTCCTCTCCGAGTATAGTCCAAGTTTCATGAAAAAACAAATTGAAACAGATTTTAGGACCGTGATTATGACGATTGATTTGTTTATCCGCTTCATCAGTCAGTCCTACTCAAAGTATGAGGGATTAGATAATCAAAAGTTAGTATTCTTGGAAATCAACAGATCGAAAGCCGTTCGCTAGGGCGCGAACCAGTATGAAGCGACAGAATGTGAAAGGGAGGCATTGATTATCTATTAAACAGCACCTATCGAAGCGTGCATCTTCTTGCCTAAGGGCGAAGCCAGAGTAAACGCGACGTGCGATGCGACGCGACAGTGCAATTTGACAGCCTGTTGATAATGATTGTTATTCTTTTACGTGAGTCGCGTCGCGTCGCATCGCTCGTCGCGTTTACTCTGGCGGGCACCTAACGCTCTGGTTGTGGACGGCTTGTTTAGTGGTGTGGAAGCCACCATGCCGTGACAGGCACATGAGCTCCAGAGATTTCAAAAATATTTTTTTTTGAATTTTCGAAAAAAAAACTCTGAATTAATGTGGAGGGAGAACTTAATTTACATTTACATTTTGCTACGATAAGTTCAACACCTTGCTACACAAATGGTCATAGAAATTGAGACAATGCGTACAAAATCTTCTGATGAAATGTCATACCTGAATGAACAGAAATTCATAAATGGTAATTGAAATAGCCCCTTTTTTTACTCCAATGCCTATACTGTTGATGTCATTACCCAAGTAACCATGGAGCTATATATGCTTGCAAATAATACAGCCATTAAAGTTGACTTAAAGTGGAAAAAGGCCCTTTTACGATTGAAATAATGCTTCATTACTTTGACATGTTGAAATAAAACATAAGTAATGCATTTCTGCATTCGTAACGCTGAACTAGTGTATCGTTGCTTGACAGGCGATGGATAAATGCATCTTTACATCGGTAAAACTCTCGCTTAACTTTTCAAAAGGACCTAAGTAACATTTTTTTCATGATTTAATTTGAGTATTGCAATCAAAAGCTTTCATGCTGTTCTGTTGATTGCGCTATTCAAATTAATTCATGAAAAAAATGTTACTTAGGTCCTTTTGAAAAGTTAAGCGAGAACTGATCTAATGCAGTTAGCATTTAACATGCTGATCTGTGATTGATTACATGCATTAATTAATGCTTGGTGGTTACTTGGGTATTGAACAAGTTGTTCAGTGATTTACACAAAAATTCTATATTTGGGCGAGAGAAAGTGTTTTTCAACAATATTATTCCTTACATGCACCCTACTTGTCCCTTACCTTTTTTGCAGTTAGACCAATCACGTGACTCAAAGTCGGCCAGCACCTTTGCCACCTGATCTTGGTTCTGATAGTTCAGCACGTACACGTCCTCGTTGTTTGCAGGTACCTCCTGCTGCCGCTGCATCTTCTGACTACGGCCGGATCCTTCACCATGCATCGCTGGGAAGAATTGTGTATAGAAATCGTAATACGCAGGGTGGATAGCTGCAGTGGCATCCAACTGTGACCTCTGCTTATTTGAACGCATGTCAACCGGTTGGTACCGGTATCCACCTCCATTGATGGCATCTTGACCCGGTTTATGATGCACCACAGATTTCTTTGTCGGAATTACTTTACGTTTCTGTGGTAAATTTGATATCTTTCCTGTTTGAGTTTGTTGTTTTGTCGGTGTAGATGGTTTCGTCGTTTTCTCGATTTGATCTCCGTCATCATCTTCATCCTCAGTATCATCTTCTCGAGCTCCTTCGTCGTGTTCTCCCTCTTCATCGTCATCCTTCTCATGATCTTTGCTATTATAGTTCTTCTGCTTTACGAAGGCAAACTTTTTGTGATGTGGAACAGTAGCGTAAGCACAAGATTCGGATGTCGTATCCGTAGCGGGATCACGGCACACGTGACATAACATGCCATCCTGTTTAAAGGACTTACAGTTTTTCGGGTCCTTAGCCAGCTGACGGCTCTGTGATTCGGACTCCTGCTTGATTCTTTCATAATCATCCGATGGAGAGTAGTCAAAGCGATACGAGTAGTTTGCTCCATCGCCTTTGACTTCATCTTTCTGTTTCGGTTCGTCGCGATCTTTGAAGTTATGACTGACGAAACGTTCGTAACGATCTACGTAGCCATCAGCTCCTTCACTTGAATCGCTCTTCTCATCACCATCCTCTTCTTCACTTGTCTGTTCTTCACTAGATGTTACTGTTTTACGCTTAGCACGTGCCACTTCAACATCACTAGGGTCAATGTGAGATGGGAACTTCGCAAAGTTTGGCGTAGCCGAAATGAGGTCCAATGCACCGAGATTCAAATCCGTCGGGAAGTACGAACTATGATCATTGAATGCCTTTTCATATGCCGAACTGCTAAAGAACTCTGTGTCTTCATCACCGAAATCAAACACCCGAAAGTCTGTGGCATCACTTGCCCGCGTCAGCGAGACTGAAGCCACCACTAGCACAACCGTCAGCACGTGGACATACGGCCACTGATTCTTCGCCATGTCTCCGTGTTCTACGAGCTGTTCTTCAACTGTTTATATTGCGCGCACTACCAGAGCTGCTCTACCATGGTCGAATTTTCACACCGAACTAGATCAATGGACCCAAACTCTGGGCACTTTTATATGAAGAAAATTTGCGTATTGCAATCTTTCTTTTGTTTTCTCACATTCAAACGACACCGTGCATGAATTTAGTTATTGAATAATTACAATAATATTGAACAGAGCGTAGGCTGCGCAGTAGTTCAATGGACCCTCTACCTATGTTGAGTATTAGACCGGTCCAAAGTTCATATTCTAAAATTCCTTCTATGTTGAAGTTAAGCCCAAAAATCATTGTAGATTCATCTTTAAGAAATTAAAATAATTAAAATAATCGCTTTACATTATAACGAGTAATCCAAGTCGAGATAAAGATAATTCAATCAATAACAATGATTAGTCTAAGATATATGTATCCCAGATAAAACCAAATCCAAGTTGGGCACTATTTGTGCTGTCGGTATCTGCAACCGACGATCTGTTTGATCAATGATGCGTAAAGCTGTTCGCGCAAAATGTTGCTGGCCGCGGGCGATACCCGTGACTCGAAATACACTGATATACCTACAAAAAATCGTTCCCTTGAATGTTTTTCCTTCCTTTTATTTTTGCAAATTTTGGCTCTGGTCCCAGAATTGTCATCGAATTTCAAAACTAATTAAAATACATTTTTAACTTTAGAATGAGTTTTCCTACATATGTTGATGTCACATGGACACCGTTGAAAATGTCAATATGCCGTCGATGTTTTAATTTTTTATCACTTTCAAGTCCGTGATGTTACACAATTGAGACCTAATTTATTTAATTTTATCTCTGGTGCCCACAATCCCCATAATTCGGTTCAAAAGTGATGTGAACTAGTGTTATCAAAATCAGTTCTGTTTTGCATATCTATTTCTTTTGTCGATCAGTACCTAGACATAAGTGTCTCTTTTTTTATTGCTGTTGATCAATTGCATTTCGCATTGGGTCCAGTGAGACTGATTTTGTCTATAATAGGTGTTACGGTGTGATGTTTTGGTTTTGTTTCCTCGCTTGATTTGCATTGTTTCAGTGCATAAAATTCAACTGCAATCGACCTGACTACCGAAGCAGTCAATAACCTAAAGTTTATCTGGATTAGGTCATAACTGTTGGCGGAATATAGAATAAATTACAAGAAAGGGAGATCTGTTTGAACAGCACCGTTATTCTCGTCTTCATTATTAAGCTGCATTCGAACTTAATTACTTAGCTATTATCTCATATTCAATTTATAGTTGATTATAATCGCTCTTAATCACATAGTATTTAATGTGGCGAAAAGTATGACGTTTCTAGAACGCATATTTTCTATGAGTTGTGCGACGATTTCAACATGAATCGAAAACAGTTGAAGTAATTCAAACAGGAAAATGAAGATATTTTGGCACTTCTGGAAAACCAAAACGATGGATTAGCATTTCCCAAGTAACCACCAAGCATTCATTATTGCATGTAATCAATCACAAATAAGCATACTAAATGCTAATTGCATTAGATCAGTTTTAACGATGTAAAGATGCATTTATTCATAAACTGTCAGGCAGCGATATACTAGTTCAGCAATACAAATGCAGCGATGCGATATTTCAAAAAGTCAAAGTAACGAAGCATCATTTCGGTTGTAAACGGGCCTTTTTCAACTTTAAGGACAATCCTTACGGAATCCAAAACTACATAAATGTACTCGCCTTTTTGAAGGGCATACAACTCAGTACGGAAGCAACGCACAACTGTCATTTGTATTATTTATTTCAGCTTTGCCGCGTCGCAGCATGTGTGAAATAATAAAAATGACAGTTGTGCGTTGCTTCCGTTTTGAGTGGTGTACCATTGAAAACGCGAGTGCATTCGATTTTGGATTCCATGAGGATTGTCCTTAAGTCAACTTTAATGGCTGTATTATTTACAAGCATATTGTCGTAGCACCAAGTTAGAATTCGGAAGTCGGGACTTCAGAATTGAACTTTCTTCCGAAGTTTTATCTGTCAAACTAATTAATGCGTTGTTTAGCGCATCTTTAGGTGAATCCAGCGCACTACTTCCGAAGTTGGAAAACTTGGGTTTGCTTGAAGAATACTACAGCGCAACACTATTAACCAAAGACATATCGAGCTAGTACATATTCACAGTCAATGGAGCTTCATTAAATTCCATCAAACAGATCCCACGATCGAGAGGAATAGAGAGGGAGAAATCATAAGGATTATGTACAAGATATGACCGCCCAAAGTGTGATTATTTTTTACCAGACTAAGGCCGGAGTGGCCTGTGCAGTGCACAAAAGTCTTCTCCATTCACCTCGGTCCATGGCTGCACGTTGCCAACCACGCAGTCTGCGGAGGGTTCTCAAATCGTACTCCACCTGATCTATCCACCTTGCCCGCTGTGCACCTCGCCTTCTTGTTCCCGTCGGATCGTTGTCGAAAACCATTTTCACCGGGTTACTGTCCGACATTCTGGCTACGTGCCCGGCCCACCACAGTCGTCCGATTTTTGCGGTGTGAACGATGGATGGTTCTCCCAACAGCTGATGCAACTCGTGATTCATTCGCCTCCACGTACCGTTTGCCTTCTGCATCCCGCCATAGATGGTACGCAGCACTTTCCTTTTGAAAACTCTCAGTGCGTGCTGGTTTTCCACGAGCATCGTCCAGGTCTCATGTCCGTAGAGAACTACCGGTCTAATAAGTTTTGCAGATAGTCCGTTTGGTACGGCGGCGAGCTCTATTCGATCGGAGCGTTTTGCGGAGTCCGAAGTACGTGATGCGCCTCCGAATTTATCTGCAGTTATCTTTATCGGAGGTCACCAGTGAGCTCAAGAACACAAATTCGTCAACCACCTCGATTTCGTCACCAATATATATATATATATATATATATATATATATATATATATATATATATATATATATATATATATATCAATGATAAAAGAATAGAGTTGGAAAAAAAAGTTGTCCAATTTTGCTCAAAATCGCTTGGTATGTTCTTCATCAAAAATAATTAGACCCTTATTTTTTTTTTTATTAGGGTGACCATGTTCGATATAGGGTTACCAGAAAAATCGCTATTTTTCGAAATTTTTTATTTTTAAAAAACCATAACTTTTGAACCATAGGATCGATTTGCAATATTTTTTTATAGATAGAAAGCTTATTACGTCTAGTTCTGGTTTGGTGTATTGGTGTACTCAAATTTGCTAAAATGGTCAAAATATTCATTTTTTATGATTTTTGAAATGTTGGACCACAACGACTATATATTTTTATATTTTTTGTATGAAAATTCAAACATTTTTACATAACATATAAAAAAATAGAAAAGTTCATCGAGCCGTTTTTGAATTACATTTTTTTGAAAATTTCAAGTTTTCTGCCCATATACACATGGAATGAACGTTATTCTTCACTAGCTCAAATTAAATCAAAAGTATGAAAATGTTATTCAAGAGTGTTTGTTTGGTCTCGTTTATTAGAAGAATTTACGAATCGCAATAGTTGAAAATAATTCAATCGGAATAGTCTGGTGTTGTTATTGATGACTTCATTCTCCAAAATCGGCAAAGCAATATGTCGTTTTTCAAAAAGGTTGGTTTTCAGCGATCCATACAATAGATTACCGGCTTTGTTTATATGTTTTCAATATTTTTGATGCAGGTAATTCATTGTATTTTCTTTTTTGATTATGATTCATCTGTCTCCTTTTCCTTGTTCACTCTACCTAAATGATACCCAAAGGGACTATTTAAAGTGGTCTATAAGATAAAGTATATGTCAGTCAAGAAAATCAGTGAAATTGTCCAGTTGCCTTACTGAAGAAACGTTTAATACAATGAAGCACGAATGCTCAAATTGCCATGTTTGGAGTAATTGTTACAGAAAACTTACTCCTAAACTGTATGATTATGCAGCGGAAAGGAGAATAAAATTGGATAAAAGCTGTTCCTACATTTGTAATACACTCAACCCTCTTTTTACGTCACATATTGGGGGGACGTAAATCGAATGTGACGTAAAAAGAATTCTTGCTAAAATTTCTAGTATTTCACTTAATTTGTTGATAGTGAGGATACTTTCAAATACATTCACTTGCGTCTTACATGAGGTATTGTAAGATCTCTCCGAATCCAGCAGATGTTATAAGATCTCCAAATTGTCCTGGAGTTTGAATCAAATGGTCTACCGAATCAACCAAAGCCTTCATGATGTCCCAAGTCGTGGTATCAACTCAATTATGTCCTCCGAGGATTTGTCTTTCACTTGCGTCTCAAAACAAAGCATATGAGGTGTTGTAAGATCTCCAAATTGTCCTGAAGTTTGAATCAAATGGTCCACCGAATCAACCAAGGCTTCCATGATGTCTCCAGTCTCGGTGTCAACCCAATTTTGTCCTCCGATTATTTGTCTTTCACATCCGTTTTCAATTCTTGCATGTATGAAGTTGTAAGATCTCCAAATCGTCCTGGAGTTTGAATCAAATGGTCTACCGAATCAACCAAAGCCTTCATGATGTCCCAAGTCGTGGTATCAACTCAATTATGTCCTCCGAGGATTTGTCTTTCACTTGCGTCTCAAAACAAGACATATGAGGTGTTGTAAGATCTCCAAATTGTCCTGAAGTTATAATCAAATGGTCCACCGAATCAACCAAGGCTTCCATGATGTCTCCAGTCTCGGTGTCAACCAAATTTTGTCCTCCGATTATTTGTCTTTCACATCCGTTTTCAATTCTTGCATGTATGAAGTTGTAAGATCTCCAAATCGTCCTGGAGTTTGAATCAAATGGTCTACCGAATCATCCCAATCATGCCTTCCGAGTATTTGTCTTTCACCTGCGTCTCAAGCCCAGGTATATGAGATGTTTTAAGATCTGCAAATTGTCCTAGAGTTTGAATCAAATGGTCTACAGAATCAAACAATGCTTCCACGATGTCTTCAGCCTCGGTGTCAACCCAATTATGTCTTCTGAGTATTGGTCTTTTACTAACGACTCAAATACAGGCATATTCGATATTGTAAGATCTCCAAATTGTCCTGGAGTTTAAATCAAATGGTGAAATGAATCAACCAAGGCTTCCATGGTGCCCCCAGCCACGGTATCATCCCAATCATGCCCTCCGAGTATTTGACTTTTACTTGCGTTTCAAGTCCAGGTATATGAGATGTTTTAAGATCTCCAAATTGTTCTGGAGTTAGAATCGAATGGTCTACCAAATCTACTGAGGCTTGCACGATGTCCTCAGCTGCGGTATCATCCCACTCATGCCCTCCTAGTATTTGTCTTTCACTTGCGTCTCAAGTCCATGTATATGGGATGTTTTAGGATCTGCAAATTGTCCTGGAGTTTGAATCAGATGGTCTACAGAATCAAACAAGGCTTCCACGATGTCTCCAGCCTCGGTGTCAACCCAATTGTGTCTTCTGAGTGTTGGTCTTTTACTAACGTCTCAAATACAGGCATATTCGATGTTGTAAGATCTCCAAATTGTCCTGGAATTTAAATCAAATGGTCTATCGAATCAACCAAAGCCTTCAAGATGTCCTAAGCCGTGGTATTAACTCAATAATGTTCTCTGAGTATTTGTCTTTTACTTGCGTCTCAAAACAAGACATATGAGGTGTTGTAAGATCTCCTAATTGTCCTGGAGTTTGAATCAAATTTTGTAATGAATCAACCAAGGATTCCATGGTGCCCCCAGCCGTGGTATCATTCCAATCATGCCCTCCGAATATTTGTCATTCACTTGCGTCTCAAATCCAGGTATATGACATGTTGAAAGATCTCCAAACTTTCCTGGAGTTTGAATCAAATGGTCTACATAATCAACCAAGGCTGCCACGATGTCAACCCAATTATGTCTTCTGAGTATTAGTCTTTTACTAACGTCTCAAGTCAAGGTATATGAGGTGTTGTAAGATCTCCAAAATGTCCTGGAGTTTGAATCAAAAAATCTAATGAATCAACCAAGTCTTCCATGGTGCTCCCAGCCGCGGTATCAACCCAATTATGTCCTCCGATTATTTGTCTTTCACTTACGTCTTAAATCCAGGCATATGAGATTTTTTAACATCTCCAAATTGTTCTGGAGATAGAATCAAATGGTCTACCGAATCTACTGAGGCTTGCACGATGTCCTCAGCTGCGGTATCATCCCACTCATGCCCGCCGAGTATTTGTCTTTCACTTACGTCTCAAGTCCATGTATATAAGATGTTTTGAGATTTGCAAATTGTCTTGGAGTTTGAATCAAATGGTCTACAGAATCAACCAAGTCTTCCACGATGTCTCCAGCCTCGACGTCAACCCAACTTTGTCTTCTGAGTATTGGTCTTTTACTAACGTCTCAAATACAGGCATACTCGATATTGTAAGATCTCCAAATTGTCCTGGAGTTTGAATCAAAGAGTCTATCGAATCAACCAAAGCCTTAACAATGTCCTAAGCCGTGGTATCAACTCAATTATGTTCTCTGAGTATTTGTCTTTTACTTGCGTCTCAAAACAAGACATATGAGGTGTTGTAAGATCTCCAAATTGTCCTGGAGTTTGAATCAAATGGTGTAATGAATCAACCAAGGCTTTCATGGTGCTCCCAGCCGCGATATCAAACCAATTATGTCCTCCGATTATTTGGCTTTCACTTACGTCTCAAATACAGGCATATGATACGTTTTAAGATCTCCAAATTGTTCTAAAGTTTGAATCAAATGTTCTTCCGAATCAAACAAGGCTTTCACGATGTCCCCAGCCGCGATGTCAACCCAATATTGTCTTCTGAGCATTGGTCTTTTACTAACGTCTCAAATACAGGTATATGAGATGTTATAAGATCTCCAAATTGTCCTGGAGCTTAAATCAAATGATCTATCGAATCAACCAAAGATTATCTGATGTCCTAAGCCGTATTGCCGATATGTTCTCTAAATATTTTTCTTTCACTTGCATCTCAAAACAAGACATATGAGTTGTTGTAAGACCTCCAAATCGTCCTGGAGTTTGAATCGAATGGTCTAATGAATCAACCAAGGCTATCATGGTTTCCTCAACCGTGGTGTCAACCAAATTTTGTCTTCTGAGTATTAGTCTTTCACTTGAGTCACAAATTTTAGCATGTAAGATGTTGTAAGATCTTCAAATTGTCTTGGAGTTTGAATCAAATGGTCTACCAAATCAACCAAGGCTTTCATGATTTCTTCACTCGCGGTATCAATTCAATTATATTCGCCAAGTGTTTGTCTTTCACTCGTCTTAAATCAAGGCATATGAGATGTAGTAAGATCTCAAAGTTTTCCTGGAATTTGGATAGTTTGCGAATTGCGTCTCAAACTCTGACATGTAACATGTTGTAAGATCTCCCAATTGTTCTAGAGATTGAATCAAATGGTCTACCGAATCAATCAAGGCTTCCATTATGTCCCCGGCCACGAAGTCTAGACTTCAGATATTTCTTCGATGACCTGGAGTGGAATAATTGTTAAATGCGTATCTAATATGGATCTATGGATCAAAATGGGATGAACCATTTAAAAATAATAATCCTGTAGACCTAAAGACCAGTACTCCATGACTTTCTTAAATAACCTGGAATGGAACAATAGTTAAAAAGGTATCCAATTTAGTCCAATGGATCAAAACGGGTATGAGCAAGTAAAGCTTATATTCCAGGGATGGATGATCTGCAATGAAACAATAGTTGAAGCCGTATTCACTTTAGTTCTATGGATGAAAAAGGGCATGGCCAATATGAATTGCCGAATTTAGTCACAATCAAATTGCTAGAACCATCTCTACAAACATTTTATTTTTATGCTGATTTTACCGAAGTCATGTAGAGCAAATAATGGTTTTCATGACCGTTATAGAATTAAAAATGTTCCTTGGGATGATTGCCTGACTTGTGCTGCGCAGATTGTTATTGGGGTTGCTGGGGACATCATGAAGGCCTTGGTTGATTCGGCAAACCATTTGATTCCAGCTCCAGGACAATTTGGAGTTCTTACAACAACTCATATGCCTGGAATTGAAACGCAACTGAAAGACAAATACCCTGGATACATAATTGTGCTGATACGACGGCATGAGGCATCATGGAAGCCTTGGATGATCCGGCAGACCATTTAATTCAAACTCCTGGACAATTTGGAGATTTTAAAACATCTCATATGTCTGGATTTGAGACGCAAGTGAAAGAAAATTATTCGGAGGACATAATTGGGTTGATATCGCAGCTATGGACATCATGGAAGCCTTGGTTGATTCGGCAGACCATTTGATTCAAACTCCAGAACAATTTGGACATCTTAAAACATCTCATATGTCTGGATTTGAGACGCAAGTGAAAGAAAATTATTCGGAGGACATAATTGGGTTGATATCGCAGCTATGGACATCATGGAAGCCTTGGTTGATTCGGCAGACCATTTGATTCAAACTCCAGGACGATTTGGAGATCTTACCACATCTCATATGTCTGGATTTGAGACGCAAGTGAAAGAAAATTACTCGGAGGACATAATTGGGTTGATATCGCAGCTATGGACATCATGGAAGCCTTGGATGATTCGGCAGACCATTTGATTCAAACTCCAGGACGGTTTGGAGATCTTACCACATCTCATATGTCTGGATTTGAGACGCAAGTGAAAGTAAAATACTCGGAGGACATAATTGGGTCATTGCCGGAGCTATGGACATCATGGAAGCCTTGGTTGATTCTTCAGACCATTTGATTCAAACTCCATGAGGATTTGGAGATCTTACTACATCTCATATGTCTGAGTTTGAGAAGCAAGTGAAAGAAAAATACTCAGAGGACATAATTGGGTTATTACTGCAGCTATGGACATCATGGAAGCCTTGGTTGATTTTTAAGAACATTTGATTCAAACTCCAGGAGGATTTGGAGATCTTACTACATCTCATATGTTTGGATTTGAAACCCATGTGAAAGACAAATACTCGGAGGACATAATTGGGTTGATACCGCGGCTGGGGACATCATGAAAGCCTTGGTTGATTCGGCAGACCATTTGATTCAAACTCCTGGACGATTTGGAGATCTTACTACATCTCATATGTCTGGATTTGAGACGCAAGTCAAAGAAAATTATTCGGGGGACATAATTGGGTTGATACCGCAGACCATTTGATTCAAACTCCAGGACGATTTGGAGATCATACCACATCTCATATGTCTAGATTTGAGACGCAAGTGAAAGAAAATCACTCGGAGGACATAATTGGGTTGATACCGCAGCTATGGACATCATGAAAGCCTTGGTTGATTCGGCAGACCACTTGATTCAAATTCCAGGACGATTTGGAGATCTTACTACATCTTATATGTCTGGATTTGAGACGCAAGTGAAAAACAAATACTCGGAGAACATTATTGGGTTGATACCGCGGCTGGGGACATCATGGAAGCCTCGGTGGATTCGGCAGACCATTTGATTCAAACTCCAGGTCGGCTTGGAGATCTTACTACATCTTATATGTCTGGATTTGAGACCCAAGTGAAAGACAAATACTCGGAGGACATAATTGGGTTGATACCGCGGCTATGGACATCATGGAAGCCTCGGTTGATTCGGCAGACCATTTGATTCAAACTCCAGGAGGATTTGGAGATCTTACTACATCTCATATGTCTGGATTTGAGACCTATGTGAAAGACAAATACTTGGAGGACATAATTGGGTTGATACAGCGGCTGGGGACATCATGAAAGCCTCGGTGGATTCGGCAGACTATTTGATTCAAACTCCAGGTCGGTTTGGAGATCTTACTACATCTTATATATCTGGATATGAGACCAAAGTGAAAGACAAATACTCGGAGGACATAATTGGGTTGATACCGCGGCTATTGACATCATGGAAGCCTCGGTTGATTCGGCAGACCATTTGATTCAAACTCCAGGACGGTTTGGAGATTTTACTACATCTCATATGTCTGGATTTGAGACCCAAGTGAAAGACAAATGATCGGAGCACATAATTGGGTCGATACCGCGGCTGAGGACATCATGGAAGCCTCGGTTGATTCGGCAGACCATTTGATTCAAACTCCAGGACGATTTGGAGATCTTACTACATCTCATATGTCTGGATTTGAGACGCAAGTGAAAGAGTGAAAGTAAAGTACTCAGAGGACATAATTGGGTCATTGCCGGAGCTATGGACATCATGGAAGCCTTGGTTGATTCTTCAGATCATTTGATTCAAACTCCAGGTGGATTTAGAGATCTTACTACATTTCATATGCCTACATTTGAGACGCAAGTGAAAGACAAATACTCGGAGGACATAATTGGGTTGATACCGCGGCTATGGACATCATGGAAGCCTCGGTTGATTCGGCAGACCATTTGATTCAAACTCCAGGACGATTTGGAGATCTTACTACATCTCATATGTCTGGATTTGAGACCCAAGTGAAAGACAAATGATCGGAGGACATAATTGGGTCGATACCGCGGCTGAGGACATCATGGAAGCCTCGGTTGATTCGGCAGACCATTTGATTCAAACTCCAGGACGATTTGGAGATCTTACTACATCTCATATGTCTGGATTTGAGACGCAAGTGAAAGAGTGAAAGTAAAGTACTCAGAGGACATAATTGGGTCATTGCCGGAGCTATGGACATCATGGAAGCCTTGGTTGATTCTTCAGATCATTTGATTCAAACTCCAGGAGGATTTGGAGATCTTACTACATCTCATATGCCTACATTTGAGACGCAAGTGAAAGACAAATACTCGGAGGACATATTTGGGATGAATCCGTGGCTGAGGAGTCTAGGGAATTCTTGGATGACCAGGAAAGGAACGGCTGCTTAAGGCATATTGAGTTTGGTTTAATAGATCATGCAGAGCATAAACCATTTAATAAAAGAGATAACAGCCCTTCGGTATCACGGGTAGACCTCAAGACCTATAATCCAGGGAATTCTTGTACGACCTGGAACAGAATTTGGTTCAATATATCAAATTGGGCATAAACCATTTTTTACAATAGATAACAGCTCTTTCGCCACGCTTGTAGACCTTAGGTCCTCGGTTACGCGTGTAGACTCCAGGAAATTCTTGGATGACCTGGAACGGAACAATTGTTGAAGGCAAATGATGTGTATATAAAGCATCTACTTGATTCTTTGGGTTTCTAAGAGTGCCTTCTCATAGGCTTACTTTTGGATGTCAATAATGTTTCAAATTCTTTTTACGTCACGTGCCGTAAAAAGGAGGCCGTAAAACGGAGTGACGTAAAAAAAACTGCCGTAGTTCCTGGTCCTACCCCCAGTTTCCCTACTAGTTGTACTCGATTATTCAGAAAATTGAAAAAACAGTAGTTCAGTATATCTTACCTAATCCGACCTAGTAGCTCAATTTGTAGAGCAGTTGCCTATCATGCAACAAAATAGAATAATCGAATACAATATGTACAGTGAACGTTCGCTAATTGGGTTTTTTCTAGTTGGGGTGCTTTTTAGTTGGGTGTTCGCTAATTGGGGCGAAACCCAATTAAAAAGCAGCTAAACGTCAGAATGTGATGTCAAAAACGCGTTGACGTTTTGTTTCCGTGTTTGGCGGGATCGATATTTTCTGGCGCGTAAAATTTTCTATTGTTCAACGCAAAAAGTAAACAACATTGACGCTTGTCAAACCGCCCCAATTAGCGAACGGCATTCGCTAGTTGGGGTGAGGTCGTGCCCCAATTAGCGAACGATCACTGTATTACATTATATGAAGAAACATGCTCCTAACTAATAGTTATTTTTCCATCTTGTTTTCAGAATCTTTGTTTTCTTTGGAATCAACGAGTGCTGAATCAATTGGTAGCGCTGGTGCCCAGAAACCCGGAGACGGTCAGGAAATTCTTCAACAAAGGAAGGCAAAATTTGATGAAATATCTGACAGAAACGATCGATATAGGATTCTAACTTCCCTTCCCAAATCCTGGACTGCATACAAAATGATGCAAGAATTCGGTGTTTCGCAACGAACTGCTCAACGTGCAAAGCAATTACAGATTGAAAAGGTTTTATGAGCACACCGGAGACCAGAGTAAATATGTTGTCTTTGAGCGATGATACTCTAACTGTAGTTAGGGACTTTTATAATAGTGACGAGATAAGCAGAGCATGTCCTGGGAAAAGGGATTTCGTTATTGAAAATATGGCAGGAGAAAAAGTGCATGTACAGCGCAGGTTACTTTTATGTAACCTTCGTGAAATTTATTCAATTTTCAAAGAGCAATATTTTACTTTTAAAATTGGATTTCCAATGTTTTCCAGCAGCTGCCCAAAAAATTGTATTCTAGCTGGTTCAAGTGGAACGCATACTGTCTGCGTATGCATTTATCATCAGAATGTTAAATTAATGTTTAAAACCCTTAAGGACTAGAAACTTATTCATAACCATTTAAAAACGTATCATGACTTGTTTTTTAAAATACTTTGTGAAAATCCTACAGAGAAATGTTGGTTGAAAACCTGTGATCATTGCCCGGGTACGCAGACACTGGAGAATGACCTGATGAATTTTCTTGAAAATGTCGATTCCTTAGAATTTAAACAATGGAAGCAAACAGATCGTTGTCATTTAAATTCAATGCGAATGGATGCAGAAGAGTATGTGGAAACATTTTTAGAAAAATTAAGCGAATTATCTCCACATAATTTTAATGCAGAGCAACAAGGAAACTACTTAAAACAACTTAAAATTAATTTGGAAGCAACTGATTGCATTATAATTGCTGACTTCTCTGAAAATTACTGTTATTCAGGACGCTATACAAGGTTTTCATTGGGCAAACGCTCAATGCACAATCCATCCTTTTGCCATATATTATAAGGATGAAGCACAAAATTTAAAGTTTACAAGCTTCATAGCAATCGCAGAATTTACTAAACATAACCATGTTGCCGTTCGGCTGTTTATAACAAATTGTGTGAATTTCATTTAAAAAAAGCTACCTTACCTGAAAAATATCCATTTTTTTTCTGATGGATCAGGCAGTCAATACAAAAATAAGATGACTGCTTTCAATTTGTGCCACATGTAAAAAGACTTCGGTCTTAAAGCAGAGTGGAACTTTTTTGCCACTTGCCATGGAAAAGGGCCTTGTGACGCTTAGGAGGTGTTCTAAAGCGAAACGCTTCAAAAGCAAGTTTACAAGGTCATCATATTACAACTGCATACGAACTTTACTCTTGAGCTGTTTCTAAAGTAGATTCCAAAATATATTACGAGTTTTTCTCGGAAAAAGATTACAATGCAATGGCAAAGAAAATAAAGAACCGTTATACTCGTGTAAAACAAATCTCTGGGACACAATCGTTTCATTACTTTAAGCCACAAAATGAAAATTACATTATCGTGAAACGGTTTTCGTTTTCGGATGAAGAAAAGTGTGTTAAATTGTAAGAATTTTGCTATGTAATATTTTTTTTTTGATGAATTATGAAAAATAAAAATAATCAAATTAAATGCTGAGTTTTAATTGAACATTGAACATCGAACATGGTCACCCTAATAAAAAAAAATAAAAAAATACGGGTCTAATTATTTTCGATGAAGAACATATACCAAGCGATTTTGTGCAAAATTGGACAACTTTTTTTTTTCAACTCTATTCTTTTTCCGTGGAATCGCTGAACGTTCATTCCATGTGTGTATGGGCAGAAAACTTGAAATTTTCAAAAATGTAACTCAAAACGGCTGGATGAACATTTCTAATTTTTTGATATGTTATGTGAAAATATTTGAATTTTCATAAAAAAATATAAAAATATATAGTCGTTGTGGTCCAACATTTAAAAAATCTTAAAAAACTAATATTTTGACCATTTTAGCAAATTTGAGTACACCAATATACCAAACCAAAAATTTTAGTAAGAACTAGAAGTAATAAGCTTTCTATCCATAAAAAAATATTGCAAATCGATCCAGTGGTTCAAAAGTTATGATTTTTTTAACCTTTTGTCTGTGCTCTGGGGTCAATCCAGCTTTCCACGCTCGGTAATGGCGGCTTGTCGGTGTGTAAAAATCCATCCGTCACTGTACTGTTTGACACTAGCTGGAGGAAAGCTCACTGGCGTTCCTGGGTGAGGGGAAGGGGAAAAAGGCCTTTTCGCCAGTGAGTTTTCCTCCAGCTAGTGTCAAAAAGTACAGTGACCGATTGATTTTTGCACATCGACAAGCCGCCATTACCGAGCGTGGAAAGCTGGATATGACCCCAGGCCACTTTGAGTGGCTGCCATTTTTTTAGTTTTCAACCGATTCTCCTAATTTTTGGTAGTTTGGTAAAACTCGCCGAGATCTAACTCCTATGTGCAAATTCACTTCAAAAATCTTGATTTTCAAGAGTACGCTACAGAGTACTTTTTTCAAAAAACTTACGTTGTCTGTGCTCTGGGGTCAAATTGACCCCAAATTGAAATTGTTATAACTTTTTTAATGCTAGGCCAATTTTGGATTTGGCGGGGCTGTTTCGAAAGATAATTTTATCATCTTTCAGGTCGTTACCAAAGATTGACTATAGGTGGGCGGGTACATTGCGGGGAGGGGTTTTCGTAAAAAGGGTACAAAAACAGTGATTTTTCATGCTTATTTTACTTATATCTGAAAATCCTACCCATTTTGAACTGCACCTTTTCAAAAAGGTTATGCAGGAAGGCGTGTGCTTTGATATGAGGCATTGATTAGTTTAGAGCTTGGTCGCTAGGTGGCGGTATATTTGAATTCATTAATTTAGACTACTCAAGTAATTCCGATATATGGAATTTTCCTCATTGTAAATATTCTTATCGCACAAATTTGAAATTTGTAAAGATGACGTCTTTAATAAAATTCGTCTGGTGGGAATGGACTGTCATGTGACGGAATAAATAATTAGGAAATTTACAAGTAGGCGGCGCTAGCGTACTTGCAATATTCTTGCATATATGAAATATTGCTTTAGATTGAGATCCCTCATACCTACACTCACGTTGTATTCGGCAACATTGTTCAGGATGTCTAGTACTACAAAACGGTGCTTAATATAATGAGTACGTCTTCCAATTTTTGAATATGTGCGATAAGAATATTTACACTGAGGAGAATTCTATATATCGCGGAATATCTTAAGTAGTCCAAAATAATGAATTCAAATATACCACCACCTGGCGGCCGAGTTTTAAACTTATCAACGCCTCATGCCAGAGCACATGCCTTCCTGCATAATCTTTTTAAAAAAGGTGCAGTTCAAAATGGGTAGGATTTTCGGATATAAATAAAATAATCATGAAAAATCACTGGTTTTATACCTATGTTCACTAAAACCCCTCCCCGCGATGTACCTGCCCACCAATAGTCAATCTTTGGTAACGACCTGAAAGATGATTAAATTATCTTTTGAAACAGCCCCATAAATCCAAAATTGGCCAAACATTAAAAAAGTTATAGCAATTTCAATTTGGGGTCAATTTGACCCCAGAGCACAGACAACGTAAGTTTTTTTGAGCACAGACAGAAGGTTAAAATAAAAAATTTCGAAAAATAGCGATTTTTCTGGTAACCCTATATCGAACATGGTCACCCTAATAAAAAAATAAAAAAATACGGGTCTAATTATTTTCGATGAAGAATATACCAAGCGATTTTGAGCAAAATTGGACAACTTTTTTTTTCAACTCTATTCTTTTCCCGTGGAATCGTCACCAATTAAAACAATATAAACTCGTTGTGGATGGCTTACGTTGTCCTCTCTTGAGCCACTTCCTATCATGTACTTCGTCTTCGATGTGTTGATGACTAGTCCAATCCGTTCAGCTTCGGTTTTCAACCGTCTTAGACGAATTAAGTACTTTTCATTTATATTTTATATTTGAAAAATATATTTCCAAATATATTTTATATTTGAATACATTCCACTAAAAGAGCTTAATATATTTTTCGGTTTTCAGCATTAGCGTAACTACCTCCGATGCCTAGGGGGGGCTATAGCCCCTTTATATTTTTTCTAGAACTTAACCCTCTTTTTGAAAATTCTCGAACGTTTTAACATCTCATCAAGTTATCAGCGGTAATGTGACAAATGCAGTCCAACCACCTAAGGCAATTGCGGGTCCATCACACTATTTATTTAATCAGACTAAGGCCGAAGTGGCCTGTGCGGTATATAAGAGTCTTCTCCATTCGGCTCGGTCCATGGCTACACGTCGCCAACCACGCAGTCTACGGAGGGTCCGCAAGTCATCTTCCACCTGATCGATCCACCTTGCTTGCTGCGCACCTCGCCTTCTTGTGCCCGTCGGATCGTTGTCGAGAACCATTTTCACCGGGTTACTGTCCGACATTCTGGCTACGTGCCCGGCCCATCGCAGTCGTCCGATTTTCGCGGTGTGAACGATGGATGGTTCTCCCAACAGCTGATGCAATTCGTGGTTCATTCGCCTCCTCCACGTACCGTCCGCCATCTGCACCCCACCATAGATGGTACGCAGCACTTTCCTTTCGAAAACTCCAAGTGCGCGTTGGTCCTCCACGAGCATCGTCCAGGTCTCGTGTCCGTAGAGGACTACCGGTCTAATTAGCGTTTTGTAGATTGTCAGTTTGGTACGGCGGCGAACTCTATTCGATCGGAGCGTCTTGCGGAGTCCAAAGTACGTACGATTTCCAGCCACTATGCGTCTCCGAATTTCTCTGCTGGTGTCATTTTCGGCAGTCACCAGTGAGCCCAAGTACACAAATTCTTCTACCACCTCGATTTCGTCACCACCGATGCAAACTCGCGGCGGGTGGCTCACATTGTCTTCTCTTGAACCTCTTCCTATCATGTACTTCGTCTTCGACGTGTTGATGACTAGTCCGATCCGCTTAGCTTCCCTCTTCAGTCTGATGTAGGCTTCCTCCATCTTCTCAAAGTTACGTGCCATAATATCTATGTCGTCGGCACGTTGTATTCGCGGCATTTCTGCAGTACTTGGCGAATGGCGAACACCTGGTCCGTGGTGGAGCGTTCGCCCATAAAACCCGCCTGGTACTGCCCCACGAACTCGCTTGCAGTTGGTGCTAGTCGACGGCATAAAATTTGGGAGAGTACCTTGTAGGCGGCGTTCAGCAATGTGATTGCGCGGTAGTTGCTACAATCCAGCTTATCGCCCTTTTTGTAGATGGGACACACGACACCTTCCATCCACTCCTGCGGCAAAACTTCCTCCTCCCAAATCTTGGTAATGACCCAGTGCAGCGCTCTAGCCAGTGCCTCACCACCGTGTTTAAATAGCTCTCCTGGTAGTTGGTCAACCCCAGGGGCTTTGTTGTTCTTCAGCCGGCCAATCTCCTCATGGATTTCCTGGAGATCCGGAGCCGGTAGAATTATGTCCTGCGCGCGTTCTCCCAGGTCCATCACCATACCGCCATCTTCGTCTGCCACATCGCCATTCAGGTGTTCTTCGTAGTGCTGCCGCCACCTTTGGATCACCTCACGCTCGTTCGTAAGAAGGTTCCCGTTTATGTCCTTACACATATCAGGCTGTAGCACGTGGCCCTTACGTGAACGGTTTAACTTCTCATAGAACTTTCGTGTGTTATTAGCGCGGTACAGTTGCTCCGTTTCTTCACGGTCTCGATCTTCCTGCTGGCGCTTTTTCCTCCGGAAAATCGAGTTTTGTCTGTTCCGCGCCTGTTTATATCGTGCCTCGTTCGCCCTCGTGCGGTGTTGCAGCAATCTCGCCCATGCTGCATTCTTCTTTCCACTAACTGCTCACATTCGCCGTCATACCAGTCGATTCTCGGATCCGGAGGCACCGTGCCAAGTGCAGCGTTGCGGTGCTACCAATGGCGGATCGAATATCTCCCCAGCCATCTTCAAGAGACGCTGCGCCTAGCTGCTCTTCCGTTGGAAGTGCCACTTCCAGCTGCTGCGCGTATTCTTGGGCTAGTCTACCATCTTGTAGCCGCCCAATGTTAAGCCGCGGCGTCCGACTTCGACGCGTGTTGTACACCGTCGAGAGTTTTGAGCGCAGGCATACTGCAACGAGGTAGTGGTCGTATTCAATATTCGCATTGCGGTAAGTGCGGACGTTCGTGATGTCGGAGAAGAATTTACCGTCGATTAGAATTGGTTTTCCGTTTCTTGATTAGGTGATCTCCATGTGGCCTTGTGGATATTTTTGCGGGGAAAGAAGGTGCTTCGAACTACCATTCCGCGGGAAGCTGCGAAGTTTATGCATCGTTGGCCGTTGTCATTCGATACGGTGTGCAGACTATCCGGTCCGATGACCGGTCTATACAATTCCTCCCTTCCTACCTGTGCGTTCATGTCACCGATGACGATTTTAACGTCCCGCAGTGGGCATCCATCGTATGTCTGCTCCAGCTATGCGTAGAACGTTTCTTTCTCGTCGTCGGGTCTCCCTTCGTGTGGGCAGCCCAAGTAACATTTTAAGATTTATCATGCTCTATAAGAGGTTTTCATGACCAGTTGCTAATAAAACTTATAACTCCACCAAAACCTCTTCATGACATCATTAAGACAGCCTTCCGGCCTAATGGACCAACCTAGAAGAAGTTATTAAAACCGTATTAAGAGTAGTAATAAAACCACAATAAAACATTGTATTGAATTTGCTGATACTCTATAAGAGGTTGTCGTGACCATCATAAGAGTAACAACAAAACTGCTTCAATTTCATATTATGGATTTTATTTGTTGTCATTCGATTGCCTTTGTTTTTATTTTCAATAGATAACAATGTCCCCTATGTAAATCTGATGTGTGGAAAATAATGTTTCTGATTTGATGTTGAAAATGTAGCATTATTTAAGTAGTTCATACAGCAGAATGACATGCGCAACCAAATTTATCGTGAATATTGAGATTGTAGAAGCTTAAAATCAACGCGCTTCGAAATTATCGAATAATCACATGAAAACAGGAAATAAAATAATTTTCCAAACTACTCAAAATATTTCAATTTCAAATAGTTTGTAATAAAGTAATCATGCTTCTATCAAAAAACCTCAGAAATAATTTAATTCCACTATAAAATAGTCTATTTGATCGAAATTGATGTATTTTTTCAATCACAGCTATGACGTTGATCATTATTTCAACATGGCGACATTCCTTTTTATGAAAACAAAAATCTGGCGATAAATAGCTCAATGGCTTTTGTGATAACCTCAATATTTCTCATTGGTTACCTCATGACCGTTTAAACATGCTATAAAACTTTGTCATGATTACACTTCCCTACAACAGATGGCCTTCGGTTCGATAACATGCAGCCTAGTGGCTGAGGCGAGAAACACCTTTTCTTCCTACGGGCAACGATGCCAAATCTGTGGAAATAAAAGCTCTCGGTGGATTTGCGGATCCGTATAAGAAATCCACGAATGCTTGTAATTTCCTGAAATTAGTGAATCTACGAATATATGGAATATTACTCATTCGTGTTTTCTTCCTTTTTTAGAAACCGGAATCTCGAAATCATCTGTGAATTAAAATGATTCTTCATCGTATCGTCTTTTCATGAAAAGCCGCAATCCAATTAAGTGCATATATTTAACAGCATTTCATATGTATGTGTCTCATTTCTCAAATCAATATCAAAACATAATAGTTACAGTTGAATAATTTTCAAATAACCCTGCTCATAGAACATCTATATAATAAAAATGAAATGGTCTATCCGCATAACTCGAAAACGGCTAGATGCATTTTTATCATTCCTTCAGCAGAAACATTCACCATAGTTTCCGACGGGTTTATATGATATTTCCTCAAGTGAAAGTGACGAGTTAAGTTGAGTAAATCATGAAACACTAAAATTAAGATTCGCATCGATATTTCGCATGGGCAGTTCACAACGCGTATTTTCGCCTACTATGTAGGACAACGTCTGCCGGGTCAACTAGTAATTAATATTGACAGAAATCGAATTGTTTTTGACAAACCTTTATTGGTATTATTGGATAACACCGGAGATTCTTAGGACCAGGAGATTTTTTACCTGTCGCTTTTTAGTTATTTTTTAAAATTTGTGAAATGAGAAGCATCTTAAGATTATCAGAAACACATGTCACTCACATTATGTCGGTAAAAATATGCTAATCCCATTATGCGTCTTATTGCATGATTCAGGTATAAGTTATATAGCAACACTGCTTTCCAAATTCAACATGGCGAATAGATCGAGTTACGTTGAGTTGTTTTAAAGCAGTGACCCAAACTGGTTTTATGACGCATTTGAAAGCAATAATAAAACTTTTATCAAAACTTCAAAGCTAGCAAAAAGTTTAGTTTTAAAACATGGTTTATAAGAGTTTTATGGATATCTCAAGAGTAATATAAAACCTTTGTTCGATAGCATTGTTTATGACCACCATATGTAACAAGCGTAGCTTTTATTGATATCGAATAAAACTCTTATAAATTTATAAGACACACGAGCACTGCGACGCTGCTTATATCTAGCTAGCTGACTAAGTGACATACCGTTTTATTGTTGGTCCCTAAGACAAATGCATGGAGGTGTGAGTAAGCGTTATATAATAGGGTTATAATTGATCATATTATTACACGCATTCTTTTCTTTTAAGATTAGTTCAAGAGATTTCTCCGAGTATTCAATAATTTGTTCATTGAGTCACCCATTCACCATAGCGTTTTGGAGGATTAACTGAACGACCACTTCGTGTTACACGAGGAGCGATGGGTGGTGAAGCATGTTGGAACGCATTCAGAGAATTTTGCGGAATCTGTGGTGAACGACAATGATCGTTCAACACTGTATGACCAATCGAAGAATCATTAGTTTCGATAGGAATATCAGTAGACTGGTTGTTAAGCTCAACATTTGAATTGGAAAGTCCGGGCGCGATCTCGGAGATGTTTTCATTTTCTTCAAGGTTCTGCGATAGGCTAGATGAGATATTGACAGCATTATGGTGATGAGAATTTGTTTCTTCATCTTCCACTAGTAAATCACTAGAGTTGTATGCATTATTCGAAGTATGTGTCATAAATCTACGGTTACGACGATAATGATTACCGAAGTTGTCTCTGATTACAAATGAATGACCGTTAACGTCACGTACCACCTGTCCATAGTGCCATTCTTTCGAGTTCTTCTTAAAGAGAACCCGATCACCCAATCTTACACATGGAAGTTGTTTTGCAGAACGGTCGTAATATTGCTTTTGCATGTTCCGTTTCACCTCCATCCTTTTCCGAATGACATGTTCCTCAATCCTTTCACGGATTAATAGCGTTTCGTCTATTGGTAAACGGGTCTTGAGTTGTCGTCCGAAGAATAATTGGCTGGGTGACATTTTCATGCTTGCGATTGGTGTGCAATTATATTCCAATAACCGGTATTGAAACTGATCGACCTCTCCTACTTCATAGCAACGCTTCAATATGTTCTTTGATATTGCTACTGCCTTTTCAGCAAGGCCGTTGCTTTGAGGATAACGAGGACTGGAAAATTCAAACCTGATGTTATTCTTGTTCGCATACTTCTCAGATTCAAGTGAATTAAACGGGACACTATCGCTTCGAACATTGGTTGGATATCCATAACAGACAAAGAACTTCTCGAGCAATTTGCAGACGCTGCTCATAGTCTTATCGTGTAACCTATCCGAGCAAATGAATCCTGAATAAGCGTCTACTACTACCAACCAATCATGTCCACCATACTCGTAGATATCCATTGATACTCTATGGAATGGATATTCAGGGATTTCATCCTGTACCAAAGGTTCTTTACAGTTATTACGTTTGAATTTCTCACAAATTGTACACGATGCAACTACTTCTGTTAGATCGTTGGTCATCCCTGGCCAGAAAAATTGAGTCCTGGCCTTAGCAAGAGTTTTCTCGATACCCAAGTGTGCGCCATGCAGCCATTTACAAATCAGGGATTGTAATGCAGTTGGTACAATCAAGCGATGGTTTTTAAACAACAACCCGTTTTCATAGTGGAGTTCCTCTCGAACTTTATGGAACAGTTGACTGAGGTCGTCCAGTTTATGAAACGGAGGCCACCCGTTCTCAACATACTTCACTATTCGCATGTATCGTTCATCTGTGGCAAGGGTTTGCTTATACTGAACATAGTTTTCCTCTGACATACATGCGTTCCTAGTTAACGAGTGCACGACACTTTGAAGGTCTGCGGTTGATTCATCAACATCAGGCAACGATGCACGAGAAAGACAGTCCGCAACAACTACATCTTTTCCTGGGGTATATACAATTGAAAGTCCTGTGTATTTCAGAAGAACCATGAACATTCGCTGCAATCGAGGTGTGACGTCATCAATATCTCGTTTCACTAAGGTCTCGAGCGGCTTGTGGTCCGACTGTACTGTGAATTCTCGTCCGTATAAGAAATGGTGAAACCTTTGACACGCGAACACAACTGCCAGAAGTTCCTTTTCAATTTGGGCCCATTTCTGCTCACTACTGGTTAAAGTACGAGATGCGTACGCTACAGGACCATTATCCTGCAGAAGAACACAGCCTAGACCATCTTTTGAGCTATCTGACTGAACAATACACGGTTTACTCGGATCGTAAATAACAAGCGTTGGTTTCGTACTGATGGATGAAAGCAAATCTCGTAATTCATGGTCATGCAGCTCAGTCCATTCCCATTTTGTACCTTGATGAGTTAATTTTCGTAGGTTTACTGTACGTTTGGATAGGTTTGGAATATACTTTGCAAGATACTTTAGAAGACCTAGCAACCTAGAGACGTCAGCAACACACGAAGGCTTTGGCATGTGCGTTATTGCACGAACGTCCTTATCCCCATCGCCGATAATACTGCCCATAAAAGACACCTTGCTTTGACGAAACTGCAGTTTATCAGCATTAAATTTAACGTTATTCTGACGAGCTCGCTCAATAACTTGCGACAGTGCTCTGTCATGCTCATCTTCATCCTCGCCTGCTATCAGAACATCATCAAAATATACTTCAACCCCGGAATATCACCAAATATTGCTACCATTTTACGTTGAAACATTTCAGGAGCGTTGTTCAAACCAAATGGCACTCGCTGCCATCTGTAGCGGCCAAATGGTGTCATAAACGTTGTTAAATCAGAACTATTACGGTCCAGTTCCATCTGCCAGAATCCGCTACTCAAATCCAGAACAGTGAAAACGTGTTTCCCTGATAGGCTGCTGAACAAATCCTGTTGAGTAGGGATGAGAAAATGTTCTCGCTTGATACACTTATTGAGTGGTTTCGGATCAATGCAAATGCGTAAGTCACCGTTCGTTTTTTCCACCAGTTGCATGTTACTAACCCAATCCGTTGGATAGTCCACAGGAGAGATTATATCTTCTTTCACCAGTCGTGCCAGTTCCGATTTCAAACGGAGAGCTAATGGAACTCGCTTCCGGTAATGCAATGACGGAACAGAGTTTTCTTTCAAGATAATCGCACACTGTCCTGGAAATTTTCCTAGTCCTTCAAAAATGTCCCGAAAACATGTAATGAAATGTTTACTATCTTTGAAAAACTCGAAACGACCTTATACCACACTGAGACGTTTTATTAAACCGAACTCAATACACGACTGTAATCCTAGTAGCGGTTCGAAGGAATTATCAACAACCAAAAAGGAGGCACTATATGAGCGATCACTGACAGTATCAAAACATGTTAACGTAACTTTCCCATGTACTTTTATTCTGTTAGAGCTATAGTCCAAAATCAAACCATCATTGTACTCGTCCATTGAAAGGTGGAGTTTGCGAACAGTGCGTATTGGTACGCAGTTGACATCGGATCCAGTATCCAATTTGAACCAAACCTCTTGATCTGCTATGCGGAGAAGTTTTCGCCATGGCTGGGGACCATTAGATTGCCCACTCACAGAATTTGTGCTCACTCTAAAAAAATTAGTGACCTTTTTTTTAACCTTACATGCATTGTCTACCTGATCTACACCTGATATCTTACCAGCGTCGCTCCAGTTAACAGACTGTACTATTTTATCGGTGACTCCGTTTCGCTTCGATGATTGCTGGCTGCTCCTCGTTGGCTTTGTTTTCTTGCGGCAGCACTTGCTGTAGTGACCGACCTCACCGCAAGAGTAACACTCGGCGTTCAGGGCCGGACAGACTCTCCGATGGTTCTGGTTGAACTGCCTTCCACAGCTGTAGCAACGATTGCGTGTGATTGTATCAACAGTTTTCACTTCCGGAACGACGTCTTCCTTCTTCGAAACCAGCTTCACTTCCAGAAGATTGATTCTTCGATCCAGCAGTAGTTTGTTTTCTGATGCAGCTTCAAATACTTTACATGTTTCGACAATTTTGGTAAGGGGATCATCTCGGCCATCCAATAGTTTCAATTGTAGCTTTTTATCCTGGATTCCGATTATAATCCTGTCACGCAGCATACGGTCACTATACGGCGTTTGACATGTACCACAACTAAACTCGCAGTACTGAACTTGCGTTCTCAGCTCAGTCTCGAATTCGGCAAACGTCTGCTTCTCCTTCTGCGAAATGGAATTAAATTTGAAGGCCTCCATAGCGACATTTTTACGAGGAAGACAATAATCATCGAAGGCCGCGACGACCTGTGCTAGCGTGTGTGCAGCTGTTCCATCCTGGGCGTCTTCAAATCTATCACCTTCTTCTCCTGCTTCTTCTTCCTGTCCCGGATCACCGAACATAACCTCCGTGGTACTGTTGCTCGGGAATAAAGAGTTGAAAATTTCCACTCCACGCGGCCCAATCAACCACAAGAAAGTGGCGATTTTGTTGGTTTCTGACTCCTGCATTTTGTTATTGGCTCGAAGGTAAATGCCGAATAATTGCTTCCAACGTGGCCATTCTTTGGCCAGGTTGGCACAGTCAAGCGGTTGTGGCAGACGATTATCAAAGCTTGACGCCATTTTATTTTCAACCGTACTGATTCACTTGCTCCCGAAATTTACGTTGGAAAGAATTGACCGGACTAATGACGCGAAGGCTTTCACGCACTACTACAATCCGGAAAGTGGTTCTGTGGCTCGGAACGCCACTTCTGACACCATGTAACAAGCGTAGCTTTTATTGATATCGAATAAAACTCTTATAAATTTATAAGACACACGAGCACTGCGACGCTGCTTATATCTAGCTAGCTGACTAAGTGACATACCGTTTTATTGTTGGTCCCTAAGACAAATGCATGGAGGTGTGAGTAAGCGTTATATAATAGGGTTATAATTGATCATATTATTACACCATAAAACAATGGGCTTTAATTATTCCCACAATAAAACCTTATTAAAATTCATGCAAAACCCAACGGTCACAGAATTGTTACTTGGGAGTGCACGTTGATGATGCTATAGTTGAAGAAACGGCCTTTAGTCCTCAGCTTGCACATCCTTGCGTTGATTGGCTGCCACCCAATCACGCGTCGGCGCATCTTACCCAGCACTATGAAGCCGGTTCCCAGCTCGTTGGTGGTGCCACAGCTTTGGTAGAAGGTAGCCGCTCGATGCCCGCTTTTCCACACTTTCTGTCCTGTCCAGCAAATCTCCTGCAGCGCCACGACGTCGAAGTTGCGGGGATGTAATTCATCGTAGATCATCCTGTCGCAACCTGCGAAACCTAGCGACTTGCAATTCCATGTTCCAAGCTTCCAATCGTGATCCTGTATTCGTCGCCTAGGTCTTTGCCGATTATATCGAGTCGCATTATCTCTTATATTATTCGTAATGATTGGTTTTCTAGGCGGCTTATTGGGCCTGCGCAAACCTCCTGTCTCGTCGGAGGGCCGTCGTGTCAGGGCTGTTTAGCGTCCCACCTAACACCAGGACTTGGGCTTGTGCGCTTTGAGCGGCACACGGTCGCTTTGGTGGGGCCTACTTGCGGATACATGCAGCTTTTTATAGAGGTTTAACAGGGCCCACTGTCAAACCCCACCACATCCCAGGCAAGCCCCACAACTCGCAGATGGCCTGGGGAGGGATCGTCAAGCCCTTGGACATAGTCCCTGCTGCCCGGGTCCATCACACTCATTCATATTATTCTCTTTTCTAAAGCACGTGCACGTGTGCACGTGTGAGCAACAACTCACAGTCTATGTTTAATTGCGCTCGACTAGCGTCAGGCAGTGGATATATTTGCATACTTCATAAATATTCTATCTATCTAAAATGAAAAAAAAAAAATAGTGCGACTTTCAATGGATTCCGCCAAGAATTCTGATGAGAATCCTTTAGTGATCCTGACTGGAATGTTCCAGGGACTCCGACGGGAATCTCTAATTATTTCGACATGAATCCTTCAAGAATACCGATGGGAGCCTCCAGGTATCATGAAGGGAATCCACCAGAAATTTCGGAGGGAATGTTTTAGGAATTCCAACGGAAAATTTTCAAGGATTCCGACGAGAATGTACCAGGGATCCTTCACCCTCCAAGAATTTCGACGGGAATATTTCAGGAATTTGAAGGGAATGTTCCAGGGATTTCGTCGAAAACCCTCCAGGAATTCCAGGAATTTCATGAGCAATGTTCCAGGGATGAAGACGCATATCGTCGAAGGATTCCGAAGCAATCCGTCGAAGGACTTCGAAGCAAAATCGTCGAGCGACTCCGAATTAATCCTTCAGTTATTTCGAAAAGAATCCTCCAGTGATCCCGAAGGGAATCCTTCAAGGATGTTGAAGCAAATCGTTGAGGGTTTCCGATGCAAATCATCAAAGGATTTCGAAGCAAATCGTCGAATGGTTCCAAAAAAAAATTCGTTAAGGGACTCTGAATAAAATCTATGAGAAATTCTGAAGCAAACCGTCGATGTATTCGGAAACGAAACGTCGAATGATTCTGAAGCAATTCTTCGCGGGATTCCGAAGCTAATCGTCAGCCGGATTCCTTATCATCTAGAGATCCCAACGCAGATCATTTGCAAAACGTCGAGAGACTCCGAATTAAATCTTCAAAGGATTACGAAGCAAATCGACGAAGGATTCTGATTTGTCAAGGAATTCCTAAACCAATCTTAAAACGAGTATGGAGCTAATTTTTCTTCCACTCATTTCATTAAGTATGATAGAGTGAATATGAGAGATAACTCTTTAGTCTTCAAACTTTTTCGATAATTCATTATGCTATGTGTTGAAAACTGATATCACTGCTGACTAACTTATCAAATCCTAGGGGGGGCTAATTTTTTTCTAGGGAGGGCTAAGCCCCCCCTAGCCCCCCCCTTATTTACGCCAATGGTTTTCAGTTTGATCCATCCTCTCAAAAATATGTGCCATAATATGAATGTCGTCGGCGAAACCAAATAACTGGAGGGACTTCGTGAAAATCGTACCACTCGTGTCAATCCCTGCCCTTCGTATTACTCCCTCCAAAGCGATGTTGAATAGCAGACAGGAAAGACCATCACTTTGCCGTAACCCTCTGCGCGTTTCGAAGGGATTCGAGAATGCCCCTGAAACTCGAACTACGCACATCCACCCGATCCAGCCGGCCGATCTGCTCCTGGATTTCCTGGAGATTCTGAACCGGAAGTCGTATGTCCTGCGGGCGTGCTCCCAGGTTTATTACCATACCGCCACCGTTGTCCACCACATCGCCATTCAAGTGCTCTTCGTAGTGCTGCCGCCACCTTTGGATCACCTCACGCTCGTTCGTAAGAAGGCTCCTGTTTATGTCCTTACACATATCGGGCTGTGGCACGTGACCCTTATGTGACCGGTTTAGCTTCTCATAGAAATTTCGTTCGTTATTAGCGCTGTATGGTTGCTCTGTCTTTTTACAGTCTCGATCTTCCTGCTGACGCTTTTTCTTTTGAAAAATCGTGTTTTATCTGTTCCACGTCCGTTTGTATCGTGCCTCGTTGGCCCTCGTGCGGTGTAGCAGCAATCTCGCCCATGCTGCATTCTTCTCCTCAACTAACTGCTCACATTTGCCGTCATACCAGTTGCTTCTCTGATCCGGGAGCACCGTGCCTAGTGCAGCGGTTGCGGTGCTCCCAATGGCGGATCGAATATCTCTCCAGCCATCTTCAAGAGATGCTGCGCCTAGCTGCTCTTCCGTTGGGAGTGCCACTTCCAGCTGCTGCGCGTAGTCTTTGGCTAGTCTACCGTCTTGTAGCCGCCTAATGTTTAGCCGCGGCGGGCGACTCCGACGCGTGTTGTACACCGTCGAGAGTTTTGAGCGGAGACATAGAGTAGAGTGGGGCAAGAGTGCGCGTGGGGTAAGAGTACGTTTTCGATTTTTTGAAGTAATAAAAAAAGATAAACTAACAGCACTGCATCAGTTTGACAGGTATTCTGGCCAACTATTATCATGTGTAATTGTAAACGATTTGAATAAACAACAAGGGAGATATGGAGTTAGATAACTTTTTGGTCATTTTGCTAAAAATAATTGGATTTCCGCAACTAGTATTTCATGACCATATATACGTTCAGTCAGGTGAACATTACCATTTCGATAACCTATTGTATAGAGTACTTTATGGTACAGAACACCAATCCGGTTGGTTTTCCAAGAAGTCAAAACCATTACTTGAATAATTTTTGGGACTGTGGGGTAAAAGTACGCAGGAACCGGTGGGGCAAGAGTACGCATATGAATCTTCAAGTTATGATGTCAAACCCGTATCTCCGGCCGAAATAAGACTTCTTCCAAAGCGTAAAGATCCACAACTAAGAAAAAGGGACAGAATTTGAAATTATCGTAAGTTTTTAGGATAAGTTGAAGTAATTTGGTGTTAGAAAGGACTTAGCGAACAAAGCACTGAAGCGAAATAATGAAATTGTATTAGAACTTGTTGTACACCTAAACATAGTACGAAAACACATTTTCATCTAAATGATAATTTCATTTAATCAAAAGAAACATTCATAAATTACGCAACGTTTAGCTGGGAGGGGTTGTGAGATGTGTGATGATCCATATATTTTTTAGAGGATTCATACAAATAGTGTAAGATAGGGAGGGAGGGGTGATGAAATAGCCAAATTTTACGTTACGTGATTGGTTGACTTTCTTTAAGGAAAATGCCTTTGTATACGCCACGCGAAACCTGATATATATTTTTACCTCTGTAGTTTTTTGTATATATAAAAACAATGGTTTTTCGTATGAAACTGCACATTTTAGGACCCCTCCTTTAAGAGTTACGTAATCTTTAAACATTCCCTAATATATGCTCATTAAACATCAATTAAATGTTATTAACTCTTATTTGTGTTAATATATACTTAAAGCACATGATTGGATAAATGCGTACTCTTACCCCACCCGATGCGCACTTTTACCCCACCGGTGGGGTAAGAGTGCGTTTTTCACTTGTCTTGCAATAAGGGTTCTACTGAAACGAATCTCAATAATTTCAATATTTTTTCCACTGGGTAACATAAAGGAAGAGTATATGAATCATCGACACTGATTTGATATGAAGAAGCTTGCTTCATAAGGGCCACATGATCGATTGAAAACTAAGTGCGTACTCTTGCCCCACTCTACTCTAAGGGTTCTACTAAAACGAATCTCAATAATTTCAATATTTTTTCCACTGGGTAACATAAAGGAAGAGTATATGAATCATCGACACTGATTTGATATGAAGAAGCTTGCTTCATAAGGGCCACATGATCGATTGAAAACTAAGTGCGTACTCTTGCCCCACTCTACTCTACTGCAACGAGATAGTGGTCGGATTCAATATTCGCACTGCGATAAGTGCGTACGTTCGTGATGTCGGAGAAGAATTTACCGTCGATTAGAACGTGGTCGATTTGGTTTTCCGTTACTTGATTAGGTGATTTCCATGTGGCCTTGTGGATATTTTTGCGGGGGAAGAAAGTGCTTCGGACTACCATTCCGCGGGAGGCTGCAAAGTTTATGCATCGTTGGCCGTTGTCGTGCAATATGGTATGCAGACTATCCGGTCCGATGACCTTCCTACCTGTGCGTTCATGTTGCCGATGACGATTTTGACGTCCCGCAATAGGCATGCATCGTATGTCTGCTCCAGCTGTGCATGAATGCTTCTTTCTCGTCGTCGGGTCTCCCTTCGTGTGGGCACGGGGCGTGGGCAGTGCACGTTGATGATGCTATAGTTGAAGAAACGGCCTTGTATCCTCAGCTTGCACATCCTTGCGTTAATTGGCTGCCACCCAGCACTGTGAAGCTGGTTCCCAGCTCGTTGGTGGTGCCACAGCTTTGGTACAGAGTGCGGCAGAAAATAATGCGAAAATGGGTTCTATTTCTTTCAAATTCCATTCCATCCAAGCAATAATATCAACATTTTCGAGTTAAGTTATCATTATAAGGCCCTTTCAAACAAATTTACTGCATGTGTGCTCTATTTTTATTAATAATATCTTCAAGATGACGCCGGAGCTGAAACACCTCTTTCGAACCTAGTCCTCCGACATCGACTGCCATGTGCATGTTAGGGCTGACATGCTCGTGCTTCAACATACGCCCCAATCGTATTACCCGACGGATTAAGATCCGGACTGCTAGGGGGCCACAAATCTTTCGACTAAAATTTCATTTTGTTCTTCAGTCATTATTGGGTCGATTGGACGTGTGACATGGCGCTCCATCATGCCGTAGGACAACGTTATGATCATCGGATAATTTGGCCTTCACCTACACAGAAAAAAATTCCATGGTAACGGTTACTATTTTGTAGACTACGCCATGTTTTTAAAACGACAAATTTTCAGTTAAATTAACCACGCATTCTGACAAATTCATCACTGATTCAGTTCATGCAACAACATTCCACCAGGACCACAGTTGATTTTTACTGCGCGCATGGTAAAATCAAACGGATTTGTTGTCTGCTGAAAATCGTCGGTGCGTATTCTTAAATTAACCTTCGGAATAGTAGTTTCGACTGCAATATTTTTTTGCGTGTAGGAAAGTACTTGGTCCTTTACAATACCGATAAATAATTCGGTATTGATTTTAAACCCAACACAAATGAAAACCAAGCCAAACATCATGACATTAGCCGGATTGGTTGGAAATTTAATCTTCATTTTCTCCAGAACATCCGCAATTTTCTTCGGTGAAATGAACCGGTCCGTGCGGCCGTTGGCGTCAGCATCGATGCTGAAAAGATTTTCGCGTCAGAGAACAGGATATTTTTTTCCTTCTTCAACAAAGAAAGCAATCTTTTTGATCGAGTCACTCGTAGTTCCTATACCCGGTCCGTAATTAAGTGCCGTTTCACTCGCTCCCTTACCTTTTTGGCTTCCGCAACCGGTAACCTAAGATAGGCTACCTGCGTGCCAAAGGGACCACCTCTTAGGCGCACAGACAAGCGTACAAAGGTATTCTCGACCTCTGTACCGCGCTGGTCTCTGACGGCAGAGACGACGTCGTCCGCGTTCGTGCCTTATCCATTTACTTGCACTGGAGGGTCACTTCCACCCCAACGACCTTACTTCGGCGTCGTCACTGGGCCAGCTTCCTGTAGTCAGTCCCACTAGCCTGCGCTCCGCGTTTCAGAACAAAGATCATTTCACCTGTATTGGTGCGTCTGACGCTTAACACGTCCTGACCCAGTGCCGAAAACTTTTCGGCCGCCCGCATCGATTTAAGCGTACTTTTCCTTATCAGTTTTCACTAACATGGCCTCGCCTCTGTCCTTAGCATTCTTTGCGGGTCGAGATGCGTTCAACTTCCGCTTTGCGCTACTGATCAGCTGCCATGGTTTTTCGGTCCCTTGTGCCGATGGCACAGACCGGCTAGTAACCTCTTGCGGCCTGGTGACTTGCGTCTTCTTGGGTCGAGTAGTCACCTTCTCGGGTCGACCCCCTTCGGGTTCCTCTGCACCCCGATCTGCTTCGACCAGACGACGTTTTTCCTTTATGGTCGCACGTCGTTTGGTTTTGCTCTGAGCGCCTTCGCCGGATTACTGCCTGAGCCGTTTCGGGTTAGACGCTGTATTTTCTTCATTGGCCGTCAGGGCAAATCAATCGCCTCTTGGTCCATAGTCGCTCCTCCAAGGAAAGAGAAGGCATCGGTTTGGGCACCTTTTGTGCTTATTCTGCGTCTCGAATGACTCTAGAATTTTCGATTCCGACACGTCTCACGTGAGACGACCCCATTCGAAACGCCTTACCTCATACGGGACGCAGAATAGGGGTGTTTGTCGGCCACCACCCGCCTAATAAACGCATCCTGTTGTTGTCTTGCAACTCGAACATCCTGGCGGAGCATCCGAAGGTTTCAGTTCCTTACTGATGTTCTACGTTGCACTCGCGAACTCTATGATATCATCGAGTTACTCGCCCAAGCAACCAAAAGTTCACATTTTACTTAAATTTGTTCCTAACCGAACCAATTGGTTCACTCTTGGTTCACATTCAGTTCCAAGCACCTTAACGGAACTTCAAAGTACATTTTTGTGCTCCAGCCATACAAAAATTACTTAAAATGCAAGCTGATTAAGCCCACACATCCCTTCTTATCCGTACTTTAGATTGCTTGGGCGGCGACCACCCTCATCCCGGGTAGTGACCCGCCGAACGTGCTGATAGGGCTATAGTCTCCCCTCCGGTGCTACTAGCTGTAGCCTCCGTCACTCCGCTCTCCGCCTCCCTGGGAGAAGACCTCGCCAAACCTTCATTGGAAAAAGGGTTTATCACCTCCATGCCTAACGCATCGTCAAAAGAATTGTTTTTTGCTTCACTTATTGTAATTGAGTCCCCCTTGTGGCTGCCCTCCTACTGGAGTAGTCGCCTATAATGATCCCATGGTTATCTTTGCATGTATTACGGCATGCAGGGAGGCCATGCAAGGGTTGATACTTACGCGTTCAGAGACAGATCAGCGCAAGTCAGGAAAGGGCATCTGAGCCTACTTCCAGCCAGCAGGCAAAGTTTGGTAACAGGTTTGGACAACGTGCTACAAGGCCCTCCACGGTTTAAGGGGACGGAAGACGGCCTAGCCATTAGCCCACTCGCCGTTTCATGTCAGTGTATGGGATGTTTTAGCTTTACATCATATGGTTTATTTTGCACTGGCGTTCTTTCCACAAGAATGACGCGTTCAGTTTGAAAGTTGAACTGAGAATATCTTTATTGATCGGATCTTAAGCTACAGTTCAGCTACGGGAGGCACTTGAGTTTAGTTTGAATGTGGTATAAAAGAATGAGAGAAGAAGGCAAATTTGGTGCGCCCTGGTAACAGCACGAAAGTGCGCTTAGGTCACAATGTATTCTGAGCTAGGCAAATAGCCATTATTGCATAAAGTTTTTGGCGCCATCGAACTGATTTATGCATCTGATACATATGCGTTTTCTTTCCGTAGGTTCGTGAAGCCCTTAGCCATAGTCACTGCTGCCTCTAAATAGTAGTGTCCTTGAAAGCGCGAAGTGAAACAATATTGGCCTCCAAAAAGTTCGTCCTTAATGCATTCCAAAGTTAATTGCATACATTTTGGCGATTAACTGCTTTCTATCGGTTCATGCCAATTTTCAAAAGTTTAATATTGATAATCATAAGTTTCGATAAAATAAACCACCCCTTAGATTACGCCAAAAAATATTACCTCAAAATTCCATGAAAATTTCTTCCGAATTTGTTTGATAATTCTTACGAAGTTCCTTCAGAAATTCTTTCAGGAATTCCTTCGACAATTATTTCAGGAGATATTTTCGAAAGAAATTCTAAATGAACTCCCGGGAGTCATTAAAGGAATTTTGGAATCAAATTCCTGAAAGAACTTCAGAAGGATTCTCTAAAGGATAATCCAATAGAATTCATGAAGTAATTTTCCACTGAATTCATGAAGAAATCTCGCTTAACTTTTCAAAAGGACCTAAGTAACATTTTTTTCATGAATTTATTTGAATAGCGCAATTAACAGAAAAACATGAAAGCTTTTGATTGCTGTACTCAAATTAATTCATGAAAAAAATGTTACTTAGGTCCTTTTGAAAAGTTAAGCGAGAAATATTCGATGGTACACCCAAAAAATTCTGCACGTTCTTTCCACCTGAAAAAATACGTAGATTTTTTCCACCTGAAATTCACGTAACTTTTACCTGATTTTCCGATAGAAATTTCATTCTACGTGAAAATCAGGTAAGTTCTACCTGAGTTTTGGATAGAATTCACCGGACACGTAAGTTTCACCTGAATTTTCTGAAGCATTTGCAGCTACGTGTGCACGTAAAATGTACCTGAAAATTCAGGTGGAAACAACGTTTAGATTATTTGGAGTGTACCTATTCATAAAGTAAAATCCAAAAGAATTCCGTAAGGTAATTCTAAAAGAATACCTAGAGGAGAAACTTCCAAAGAAGTTTCCCGAGGATTTAAAAGGAATCGCTGGAGGACTTTTTCAATTTTTCTAGATGAATTTCCTAGAGATATTCCGAAAAAAAAAGTTCCTGGAGGATTTTTCGAATACAGCAACAGTTTGCTAACTGGGCGCCTTTTAACTGGACTGTTTTTTAACTGGGCGTTTGCTAACTGGGCCAAAGCCCAGTTAAAAAGCTGTTATCCGTCAAAAAACAACAACAAAGACTCGGTGACGAGGGGATTCTGAATGGTATATTCTTTAAGCTTCATGTAAAACACGATCACAACAATGCATCGCGAATTCCCTCGTCAGCTCAGTTAAAAAGCGGCGTTCGGTAACTGGGCTGGTGTTTTAGCCCAGTTAGCGAACGGTTGCTGTACATTTTTAAAGGAAAATTTGAAGGGATTTTTGAAAGAATTCTTCTAGGATTCCCTAAGCGATTTCTAAGGTTGTACAAAAAAGCGATCATTTCACTATAAAATCGATTTTTTATAGAAGGCCCCGCTGTTTGACCTATCTTACCCCGACATTTTTTGGTTGACAGAAAAATAGACTTTTACTTTAGTGACTCAAAATGAAATAAAAAGTAGAATTTTTGTTATTTCATACCCTTTGGCATACATATTATACACGCTACCCCAGATCTACCCACTTCACTTTTGAGTAACCACGGTTTTTCATCAATTTGGGTCGATTTGATTTTGCAGCAGTGTGAACGAAACAGCATAAACATTCTGGGTAGATCTGGATTAGCGTGTAAGCTATTTTTTTGTATAGAACCATGTTGAAAAGTTTTCATTTTCATTTTGCAGCGTTTGGTGGGGCAATGAGAGCGCAAGTCAATCCAAAGCCGATAATAGAGAGGGTAATGGCAGAAGAGTCCTCGCAGACCACTTGAACGCCATGGGGTAGGATAAGGATGGGGTGAAGTGAGGTTCGGATTTGGAATCGACTCGACACTAATGCAAAATGTAATTGAATGCAAACTAGTCAATGATCAAAGGCTAAAATGATAATTTCAAGATTTCTAGTACAACGTTTTTCTAGTTATTAAAGGCAATGTTTAAAATGCAATGTCTTCTTTTTGCCTTGGAAGCAGCTGATGTGGTTTGAAAGGCCACTTAGTCATATAGTACAATTATAAGTTATTTAATGTGTTAGCTTTTTGTGACTACATTGAAAATATAAAAAAAATTATTGCGTATTAGTGTTCTATTTTTGAACTTTTATTTATGTAGAATGAAAATTAATTGACTTTGTTTGCTCTGAGTGTAGGTTATGCGTTCGTCAAATCACTTTGTTTACCTAAGTCATTGTTTCGTCAATGTTTTTAAGCTGTGTCGACACTACAAACTCAATGTAAGTTGTATCATGTAAAAGTGGAAACTGCTAAAGAACTTAGTTTGTTCCATTATATTTTTTGTCAAGGTTGCCTATAGCTTTAAACTGTTCTAACAAGTAGCTTTATCGTTGATTAATTACGGTTATTATCTATTAAATTCTAATCAAGGTCAGCTATAGGATTCACTTTTCGGTGGCAAACTAAAGCTTCATCACGCCTATTGCCTATCTATTTGTAAAAATCATCGAAAATGAAGCTGTTATAAGATTGCTCATATACCATCATTATAATGTGTGGTATTTTTTATTATTGCTCTTCAAAGTGAGGCATAACAAAATAAAACTGGCACCACGTTCCTAGTTTTGAAAAAACTTCTAATCAGTGAATCCAGCAGTCGATTTCCTACGAATGTCTTGAATACTTTGTTTTTCAATAAATGCCTAGCTAGCTAAATGTAAGCGTGGCTACGACTCAGCGTCACAGGGAACGCATCAGAAAAGTATTGCCGAAAAGAAGAGAACTCACATCATTATCACTGATGAAAAAGGCCTCTGCCTGACTGCACTACCATTCAAGGCTCCAAGACACGATGTCCGTTGGATCACATGCAAATGCCGTAAATTAGTGCGTCAATGCCAGATATGTAACGCGGCACCAAACAAAAATACTCAACATGTGATACCACCACGACAGGATATGTCTTTGGTTGCCATCTCAGTGCTAATGGCGTAAGCCGACCCACCGCGGCAAGGTAACATATCCGAGGGGAAGGTATAGAACCATGTTGAAAAGTTAAACTAAAATGTTTTCGTTTTGAGGCACTGAGGTGACCCATCTTGCTCCATACTACCCTACTTATCATTTTCGAGACTTTTCATATGAAAAGAATTTCGGATGATTCGCCAACAATTTAACTCCACTTTTTCAAATTTTTATAGAATTTTATTCGATTTTTTTGTCTAGTGTACCTAATTTGCATTCTTGTTTATTCGTCTGATCTCTGAACTTACAGTAATTTAAATTATTTCACATTAGATCAATATGTGTACGTGTTTGCATGGTTTTGTTCTGTCTGTGTTTTGCACAAGCGGGTCTAGGATCTCTTTCATAAAGAGTCATATATTGGAACACCACAATGCTGCTGTTCCCCATATCGCCACGATTACGATTCTACTTCATTGTATTCTTTTGTCAAAGATGAACTATATTAAGGAATTTTGCTTTTGTTTCTCTTTCAATGTTTAAAATTTCTATCGCTTAAATATATACGTTTTACTGCACTTTTTGAAGTTACTGCGGAGTACCAAGTTAAATCTAAGAATGGTATTTTTGTGGTTTTGTATTTCATTGATTAATTAATTATGTAATACCTAGTCATTTCTACGAATATGCTTTTTTATTTTAATTGTTGTGTAAATATGAACATTTGTATCGTAAGCTTATTTTCAATCCATTGCCACTCGGTTTACACTGTCTGTCTCAATCGGCTTAAATTTTGGGCACTAATTTGATTTAATCATTCCTTCCAATGTAAATGTGCAAATCACTTCCCGTTCGTGACATATTTAATATCCCTTTTTAAACTATGTCCTAACAAACGATAAAAACAAAACAAACTTGATGTCTTTAAAATCACACTCTGTACGGTTTCAAATTTCTGTATTGTTGCTAAGTCAACCATATGCACTTGGTATTCGTATGTGTAATTGCCACTACTTACAATCTAGGGGAAATAGACAAACATAATTAGATAAGTATCTAATTCATACTAGGAAGTGAGAATAAAATCTATCTTTAGATTGATATTTTCTTTTTTTTCCCTCTCTCTCAAAAATAAATAAATTTAGGCTGTTTTGTGTTAAAAATATTGATTGGTATTACTTTGAAGATTTGGATTTTTGTATCCATTCCCTTCTTGGCCTTTAACAAGAAGACGTGACGAAACGGAGGCGCTTTCCCCTATTCGAATTCTAACAAAAAATATAGTAAAATATTCATAAACGTCTCCTATTTGAGAAATGCTTTCAATAGCCATAACTAATATCCTAAGCAATTCTATATGTTTGCAGCTGGCCTCAATTAAACCAGCTCTGAGTGATAGTGCTCTGTGTGTCTTCGAGCATTTATAAAAAAGGCTACCGATTCTAAATCTGTGTATGATTCATTACACATATCAAATAAATACAATGATTTAAACTCAATTTTCTCCGACTTGTCACGCTTTCCGGGATGAAAACTCGTCTTTCTTCTTCCTGCACCGTGGCAATAAAGTTCATGTGGGTGACTGGTATGTGCTATCTATCACGTAAAATGAGACGGATTTTGACCAATGGATATGGAAACGAGGAAAATTATCTAAATAAAACTTTTATGATTCTAAAAACGAAACATTTTGGATGTTAAATATTACAGTTGCTAGGATTTGAGTATCCATCGATACTCTACTACATCGGATAACATGATATCTCACAGTTGGGGGATATCGGATTTGACCCGATCGCGCTTAGAATACGTAGTTCTCATCGGCCATGTCGATAGCCCACCGGAACTTATCCCGTTGCGTTTTGTTGAAAATCTTCTCGATCGGGACGTCAAACTTTTTGCACCTATTGAGATGGAAGAGGATTAATTAGGATAGATTGAAGGTCGAGGGAGATGAATATGGACAATTTATATGCCTACTCACCATGCAACGGAAATACGGGGATCGAGATAGTTCAGCTTAGATGTTCCAAGGGCGATGGTTTTGTTCTCGTCCTTGTCAGTCTCTTGCAGTTCGAGTTTCTTCAGTTGATCTTTAAGTCGCTCCAACTGCTTTTGCTTCTTGTCCTTGGCAACCTTGTCCCTAACGTTGCTCTTCTTAAGGTCCTGTGGAAAAACGGAATAATGTTACGTTGTTGGTATTTTTCGACAAAAAAAAAGAGTTTGTTCTTGTTGGCGAGCGAGTGGAACAAATTTCAATATTGAAATTTGGCCTAAATATGCTTTGTTCGGTTCATTTGAGCTATGTTAATGTGATTAAAACATAATAACAGGATCTCTTCAAAATGAATCCTTTCCATATTGTTAATTCATAAAGGCAAAAATCGCCATAGAAAACATTGACCATCTTGCAAAATATATACAATAATTAAACCCGCTTCCAACCAACTACAAGTTAGGAAAAATGTCTTTGATTGAATGCAAGTGGAATACGATGTGAATAGTTTTCCTGAAATCAGCGGAAGTAGCCGTTGTTTACATTTGTTTGTGACTTTTGCTTTTATGAATATTGCAAGTTCGCTTTTTGTTTTCTTCGAAATATGCACACTTAAATCATTTCACAGATTTCGGTGATTTTTGCTTCAATTCACCGAAATCTTCGGTAATTATTTCACCGATTTTCTGCGGTATTTTCCTTTGTTCAACTGTCAAAACCACCAAAAAATCTGTAAATTTTTTACCGAACAGTTCTGCTGTTGAGATTTCGGTGAAATTTCACAGAAATCTGCGATTTATTTTAAGTGTGTGTGGAACAACGTTTACCTTCAATTCACGTTCACAGGTTTCTACCGCATCTTGCTTCTGTCTGATCTTCTCCTTTAGATTGGACATGCTCTTCTCGTGCGTTTTCGGGACAGCCCGTTGATGGTTACATAGGATAGCTACGGCACGATTCGCACGATTATATGCCAGCAACTTTTCCGGAACGGTCATTTCCGGGTCAGTGAGTTCTGCAAGCTGGTTTTGCAGCGTAAATGAAGCGTTGAACGTACGGAACACTTTGGCGGTGAGGCCTGTAAAGTAAGGTATTGTTAATTAGTTTACCAAACAATTTCAAGAAATACAATGTTACACACCTTCCATAAGTTCACGAAGATGTTCATTCAGTACTGAGGTGTTCAACCGATCGAATAGATCGTCACCAGGTTTCTTGTTCTCCTTGAATAGTTCCAGATTCTTGAACACGCGTTTCTCAACCTCAACCTCGTTGTAGTACCGAATTGAATCCTTACCGAGGAAGTCAAATACGACCACATTCTCCTTGCCGTTCAGTTCCTTGTGCAAATCAATGTGCTCAACGCGCAGCGAACAACAACCGACCGTATCGGCCTGATCTTCATCCTTTTCGTTACCAGCTCTCAGGGCGAGCTTATCAATAAAATACAAAGCCACAGCACGCTGCCGTATTCTCATCTCTTTGCTCTTCCACTCATCGCGATATGTGTTTCGAATTTTGTCGATGTGCTTGAGCAGCCGCCGCGCAGTTTCGTATTTTTGCCAATCCTTTTCGCCCTTCAGTTTGGAACTGGGATTCAACATCACGTATTTGACTTGCCCTTGAACGTTCTCGGTCCATGAAGCCAACCATGAGACTGAATTGTCATGACGTACTTCCTTCCATTTGCGCCCATCCGGTGCCTTAGGCCAAGCACTATCCTTACCACAATTGATGATCACATCTTCGGGTAAAACGCGTCGCTTGACCATACCCATCTTTGGGTGTTCTCCGCGACCACGGAACAAACCCGGTGGTTCAATACGGAAGTTTCCAATTTTCTCCTTGTGTCCATCAATAATACAGGTGCCGTATTCCTTCACCAAAGCTTCGTTCTCCTCCTTGAGAGCAAGCTTTTGCTCCTTCGTGCGGTTACGATTCGCTTCGGAAATTTCGGCAAAGTGTTTGTGCATGTAGCGGAAGTTGCACTTTTTGAGATCCTTGATCTTGTCGCGCTCGGATGAGGTCATCGATTTGCGCCAGTCTTTGAAAAAGTTATCGTTGAAGGCATCTTTCGACGTGTAGTCGTGCTCCAACATACGGGCATAGAAGCCGGCAATCTCCTCTGCATCCTGTGAAAGCTTAATGACCTTGCCGTCGTACTCAAATTTGATTTTTTCTGGCAGCGGGTCATATGCTGGTGCGAAGACCGGACCTTTGTGTTCCAGAGTGTTCCATTTGACTCCATCTTCGCGCTTTTCTTCCTCCCACCTGGAACAAGTAACAAGAACATTGCGTTTAGATGTGGACAATAGAGATAAAAACTGTAGAAGAACGATTGTCGCTGTCGTCACTTATGAACTATGTTTTGCTATGATACGAGCTAAATGTCATCGCAAAATCTATATACGATTTGCCATGTATTCAACATGTTTTGAATGAGAACAAAGAGAATCGCAGCAGTGACAGTCTACGTCTACAGTTTAGTAGCTCTATGGTGAGGAATCAACAAAAATATTAAATAGCAGGGGATCAACCTCTTTTGAGAGCGCACCAGTTGCACAGTCGAGCGGGCTGTTGCAGTGCTTGAACTATGTTTCGTAATTGTTCCGTTCCGAAAGCTGTTTACCAGTTTTTGGCAGCGAAAGCCCCTGCATGTAACGTAAACGACAGTCCACATTAAACTAATTTCAGTTGTTCCGATTACATAACATGCTAAGTCTGGAATATCTCAAAACTCGCTGCATGTGAACACAACAAATCGAAAAACACGTTAGTTACTGTACACACGCAGAATGTATGGACACCATTTTTTGCGATTGACATTTCAAGACGTCAAAAGTATGCTGTCAAAATACCTGCTTCAAGCGATAGAAGTGCCAGTTCGCGACTTGTGGTGAGCACTGGAACTAAATTTGAAAACAGATGCACATTCGTCATAGAAGATTTCAACTTGACGTCATAATTTGTTCTGTCTGGGAGCTTGAAGTAAATTGCAATCGCTTTCAAACACATTTTCAGTGTCAATTCAGGTACTTAAAGCAATTTCAAATTGGATTACAGTGGCGTCTCCAGCCGAACCCAACCTAATCCGAGTTGCTTGTAACATAATTAGTCCTGAACCTCCGAGGATTGCGAAAATTTCATGATTCACGGATCCGTTTCCTTCTTTGCAAACAATGTGTTAATATTTCTACATACCACTTCCAAACTTCTTCCTCCGGTTCCTGTTTCTTTTTGCGACCTTTGGTGGGGCTGACAACCTCCTGTTTTACTTGATTCTTAACCTGGTAATGAAATACAAACAAGAACAAAAATTATTGAAATGGAATGTATTCGATGAAAAAAAAAACTATTTACCTTGGTCTTGGTTTCCTTCTTGATCTCCTGTTTGACCTTCTTGGCTTGTTTCTTCTTCTTGGCTGCCCCATAATCCTCATCTTCTTCTTCGTCAAACTCCTCCGCTTCGGACTCGTAGGCGCGCTTCTTCTTTTTCTTCTCTTTCTTGTCCTTTTTCTCGGTCTTTATCTTTTTCTTCTTGTTTCCTTCATTGAAGTCTTCGTCGTCGTCTTTTTTCTTGCGCTTGGACAAAGGTACGTCATCATCAGAATCTTGCTCCTGCTTCACATCAACTTGGACTGGTTCCTCCGGTTCCGCCTGCTCAGATTCATCATCTTGGTCCGGATCTGGTGCTTCCTCTTTGATTACGAACTGTGACTCATCCGTCCGGAACTGAGACATCGAGTAATCGCAGGAACTGGCTTGTGAGATGCTCAAAGGATCCTCCTGTTTCATTTCAGTCACATCTTGAGATGATTCGTTGCTCACAGTACCGTTGAAAGCGGGCTCCGGGGTTTCTTCAGGCTCTTCGATTTTTAATGCAGGCTCTTCTTTAACTTTTTCGCGAGGTTTATCCTTCGACGAAGAATGCTTTTCGCTGCGGTCCCGATCTTTGCGATCTTTATCCTTATCCTTACTGCTACTACTGCTGGAATGCTTTTCTTTGTCCTTGCTGCTACTACTACTACTGCTTTTGCTTTTATCCTTGTCGCGCTCCTTGTCCTTGTCTCGAGACGATGAGGAACTACTCTTATGCTTGTCCCGATCTTTGTCTTTGCTGCTACTACTGCTGCTGGATTTTTCTTTATCCTTGCGATCCTTGTCCCGCTCGCGATCCTTATCCTTCGATCTCTCCTTATCCTTTTCCCGTTCTCTATCCTTGTCCTTGGACCGCTCTTTGTCTTTATCCTTGGACCGTTCCTTGTCCTTTTCTCGATCCTTATCGCTTCGGGAGCTCTTGTGCGAGCTGCTATGACGATCACGGTCCTTATCCTTGCTGCTACTGCTGCTGGACTTGCTCTTATCGCGATCTTTGTCCCTATAACAACGTTTTAGGAAAACCATTGAATTACTATTATTTGGCACGAGTTAATAACGCTTACTTCGACGAGGACGAGGAGCTGCTCTTGTGCTTGTCGCGATCCCGATCCTTGTCCTTCGAACGCTCCTTGTCCTTGTCCCGGTCGCGATCCTTGTCCGATCGGCTCTTGTCCTTCTCGCGGTCCCGGTCCCGATCCTTGTCCCGGTGTTTATCCTTGCTGGAGCTTTTGTGGCTCTTGCGGTGATCATCGCTGGAGCCAACGCCGCCCTCCGAGTGGCCATTGCTCACCCCATTCGGGCGGTCCGACGATCCACCGTTCACTTGTTTGTTGGCGTCATCCTGCCGGCGAAGAAACGGATTTAGTTACCAAAACAGTACTTGAAGTGAATAGACAAAAAAATAAGGTATTTGGCAATTGTCTTCTTCTTATTATTGGCATTACATCCCCACACTGAAACAGAGCCGCCTCGCAGCTTAGTGTTTATTAAGCACTTCCACAGTTATTAACTGCGAGGTTTCTATGCATTCGTATATTATTAGGCCAACACAATGATACTTTTATGCCCAGGGAAGTCGAGACAATTTCCAATCCGAAAATTGCCTAGACCGGCACCGGGATTCGAACCCAGCCACCCTCAGCATGGTCTTGCTTTGTAGCCGGGCGTCTTACCGCACGGCTAAGGAGGGCCGTGGCAACTGCGATGTGAATAAATTCTGCAGAGAGCGGTTTTATTCTTCTTTTTCAACTTAGTATTCTATTAGCATTTCCTTAGTTATTAGATTTTCTATGCCCGCCGTTGCACGAGTATGTATCTTGTGTGGCAAGTACAATGGATACACTATGCCCTTGCTATCTACGGATTGGCAATCCTACGCCTTTGCTCGCAAAGCTACTGGAGACCTCGATTTGATACTCGATGATGAACTTTCAAGGAGTTGTATACCAATCATGCGAGGGCTTATGAAAAGAAAAGGGCTGCCATTGGCTTACGCTCCATATATTAAAAATGCCTAAAAAAAACTAAAGCCTCGCTATATAAGAGCGTAACGTTCATTTTCCATGTCAGAAGATCGAAACGTCTACTCTCTAAAATTACAGTATGATTAGTTAGTGAGGACTTCCTTGAAAAAATGTTCCCTGGTGTGGAACCCCCATCTCCAAAAAGGTGTTTCTTCATATATAGGATTTGTACAGTACTAAGGGGTGTGGAGTTCCCTTTTAACCATCCAAGTTATGAGAGCTGCTTCCCAATGACCATTTGAATAGTCGTGAACAAACGGCTGAGTGTTGATTGTCGCGGATCTACTGCTCGACCAAATAGACTGTCATTGTCTTTTCCCGTGAGTTTCCCAACAGTTCGGCACCAACATTTCAAAAGGGCGAAACTGTTTTAGTAAACAAAAGCTTCTCACGTCCCTGGTGGGCTAATTTGTGCCCATCCACGCATTCTAGCGCCTTATAATGAAAGAAGAGGAATCGCTGCTTCCATCAGTGGTGTTGAATTGCGTGGGTGGGCTCGAATTAGCCCACCAGGGACGTAAAAAGCTCTTGTTTACAAAAGCAGTTTCGCCCTTTTGAAATGTTGGTGCCGAGTTAATATATCACCAGGAGCTGGTAAAGCTTCGCTTTTTTCCCAAATAGAAATACCATGAAATCAACAGTCATTGACTTATTGCATGTGTGCACAAAAGCTGTAAATTTTATTCGATGATGTATTATACATTGCATTTAATAAGGTTAAAATCTGAATTTGATTACGAATCACTACAAAATATTAGCGCGATGCATAAACTTAAGAACATGAAACTTTTTTTTTTTTTTTTTTTTTTTTAAGCTTTATTAAAGTGATTAGAACATGAAACTATTGAGAACCAGAGCAACAGATCCATAGCCCTGGTGAAGGAGATTGATTGAGATTGTTGACCTTGGCCATCACGTAAAGAATAATGCTGAATCACGCAATTATCGGGAAGACAGCCATGATAAAGGTAGCCTACAAAATAAGTTCTCCTGACAGAAAAGGAAAACGAATTAAAAACTAAACATGATTCGAAATTCACATATCTGACACATGTGTTTCGATTACAAAATCCTTTATAAATCTTTTAGTTTCAAATTAGTTTTTTAAGAAATTCGTATCTAGGACGCTTTTTCAGTTGAAACCAAAATTGTGTTCATTGGTAGAACGTTCTATTTGCCGAATTAAACGCAAATTAAAAAATGATACATATTTCGGTTACCGGGTAAGAATCGTTGTACTTCTCAATTACATACAATAATGAATATATGACAGGGAAATAAAGGCCGGGACGGGAATAAAATATATTGTCCAAATAAATCAACTCCCTCAAGCATCTTTGTAATATATAACATTTCTTATTGAACACATATTAGAAAGTTGTAAAACACTATCTAGCCATGCACTGCGAACTTCTGATATTTATATTCAAATTAGCAAAGACATTTCTCATTATTATAACCCAGTAACTGGTTACTAGCTGGCAATCTAAACATATTTCACACAAAAAAAACTCAATCGCAACAATAGCCAATATAGCCTTTCTCGATTTTCCCCATTAAACGATGCTACCAATATAGGACTTTGCCAGAAAACGGTGAACGCAGTACGCTTTTTGCCACCACTCTGCCTATATGTGCAGCATACGCGAGCAACACTTGTGAAAATTCAAAGCCAGCCACACTCGCACCAAACTATAAAGTACCAAGTCGCTGCCCGATGCATGCTAAATATAATAAAGTCCGTCCGCCTTGCTCTACTCTACGGTGCATATAAGCAGCGAGATGTTGAACCCACCGCGACTGACGGCTTCATCGTAGTAGCCGTGCGCTCGTTTCAACAGCACAAAGAGCGAACAGACAGCCACCCTTCGAAAAAGATGTGAAATCAATCGGAAATTTTCTAAGTGTCGGAAAAATCCGGGACTTGTCGAAATTTTTTGGCTCAAAAAGTAACCGAACCTCAAATGATGTAGATTTTCACGAAACGAATTTCTGTCCTATTTTCAGCCCAAAATATGCCTCCTAAATTGAAATATTAATTTTCAAAGTTTTACCCTACTGCCATTCGACGGCGACGTGGGACTTAGTCTCCGGACGCCATTTTCTCTTCATGCACAGCACTTTGACTCTGGCACATATAGCAGCAACCAAGCAGAGCAGACGAAAATTTTTCTAAGTTCCAGAGTGCTGTGCTGAGACTCTGCTCTATTTGCGAGATGTCGACCGTAGCAACCCAAATTTGATAACTATTTCTAGATCGTTCCCAAATCGGAATTGCCTCATTAGTACCGTTCTCATGTACGGGGGAAGTGACACCTGAATTTTAATGGTACTAACCTGCGAATTAGTCGCTTCCACCTCGACACTCATTGTCCGAAGGAATCGAGAGTTGCACCACAAAACCGAACCAAATTGTGCCCGCGGTCTCTACACCAGACCAACACGGAATGAAGCAGAAATTTTTACAAGTCCGAGAATCCACACACTGTGAGTCCGACTGACTGCTGCGATCGTCGTCGCCTACCTTTCTTTATCGCACGGCAGTGAACACTACAACCACAACAAAGACGCCGTCGACGTTTTGACGGGTGTCAAAAAGTGCCGAAAACACGAGTTTGAAATTGCAAATTTTGTCCAAATTCGCTTCGCTTGGTAAAAAATCTGACTTTATTTAAGTAGTACTTGGAGGCAATTGCGAGTTGCCTTCGAATTATGAGGAATTTTGAAGGAAAATATGCAATTATTTGGCACGAAGAGCACGAAGGACGTACATCACGACGGGAAAGCACACTGGCAGATACGAGTGACAGACTGACAGCATCAGGCAAGTTTTTCGTTTTCCGTCAGCAAAGACACAAACACTGCTGACAGACAGAAACGACGACAAGTGCACTGTAAAAATATTCACAATATTATCACATCAGAGAACATCAGACGTTCATCTCACACACTAACTTTATTTCGATGGAAATCAACATTTTGCTGAATTTTGCTGTGCTGTAAATACAGCAACACATCCATAGTAAAATATTTTGAATTGATTCTTTAGCAAAACACCCTGACCAAAAACTGACAGAATCTTTGCTCGATTTCCAGCAAAATTGCAGCCGATTTTTTTTTTACTGAATGTTCAGGACACTCAGTTTTTATTTCTGCCGCTCGGCAAAATCCGCACAGCCGCCCGCATAATAAAAAACAACATGTTATATGGTCAGAATCATTATTACGATGTAAGATATAGCTTCACAGTTTACGTTGCGGTTATCGAACACTTTTCGATCGATTCAACCATAACTGCTCGACATCATCACTAAATGTCAACATATAACATGTTGTCTCAAAATGTTCTTTATTTCCTGCATTATATGTCAACATTTTATCATACTGTTGAGCGAAAATTTTGCACGCGAAAACAGACGATTTTTTATGGTGACATAACTTAACAACCCATTCAACATATTGTTATTTGTCAAATAACCGTACCACAAACTGTTAAAACTTTATATGAGATTGTTCATTTACAGTTGTAAAGGATACTGTTGTCGACTGCACGGGAAAATATCCATGTACAGTTTGTAATTATGCGGGCGTGTACTCAGCAAAATAGAAAACTGATATCCCGTCAAAAATGTGGTTTAATTAGGAAAGCTTTGATCACCGCGTGACTTTATCGAAATTAATTTATTGGCTTTTTTCGGTGATAATTATACTACTCAAAGCGAAAGGGAGTAGATGAAAGTAATGAAGATACAGATTCGATTGACACCGCAAGCGAGCGGTAAGTGTGAAATGAATAGAAACTGAAGATTAGCAGAGGGCCATATGAGAGAACAAGCATTGTTGAAATCGCTGTTATTCTGCCTAACGTCCACCCGGGAACGGCTTGGATAGTGACGTGGTGATCACTGTACCAAGACAGGCATCTGCCGGTATACCATCGTAAAGTCATATAGAGTGTTCAGGACACTCATTTGCGCATTTGCGTGCCTTCATGCAGCATGGAAAGAGAAACTCGAAGAGCGGGAAATGTTTGACAGCCGAGTAACTGCAAAATAATTTTGCTTATGGGATTGATTTCAAAATATCCCACTACTCGCTTGAGAGCAGAAAAGCGGCTCTATCCGCAGCACCCAGGTTTGATCTGTATATCAGAGCAGTGGTGCTGAAATATTTTACTTACTTTTCTGCGGAATCATTCCAAACATTGCCACTTTATTTATTAGATTTATCATACTTTTCTTCAAAAAATAACTTTCTATTACAATATCTTAAATGTAGAGGAAGAGCTCATTATATTTTGCTCATATAGCATATGACAAATCATGACAACGTCGATTTTAACCATACTCTTCTTATAGCCTATTCAGATTGGGCTATTTATGACTTTGTTAAGTGAGAGGGTATCCAATTATTACGAGGTGTTCAGACTGCAGCAAGATAATATATCTTGACGTTTCCATGTTTCCTCATTTGCACGCTAATACAGGGTTGAATTCAAGGAGAGTTTTAAAATTTAATTTGCGAAATCAAGCATTTGTGTGGCGACAATCGAACATTTTTTTCTAAACAAAGTTTCCACGAAAAAAAAAATATGAAAAGGGATTTTCGAAGAATATTTGAAGCTCTCATTAAGTCATTAAGGATAATGAGCGAAGCTACATTCATTAGTTGGGTGCGCCGTTCTTCGGGGAATCAGACTATTCCTCAATTTATTTTTAAGTTTAAAAAGTATTTTGATTCTGTACTATGATCGAACGGAGATTTGATAGAAAAATTTAGATACTTTTGGGAATTCTCACAAATAAATAAAAAAAGGACGATTGGACCAATTTTCAAGAAATATTATCGAACTAAAATGTATTTCCACCAGTATCTCCATGTATGAAGGGCAACTCAGCAATTTATTTTTTTCAAAAATGGAAACTGAACCATTGCGTTCTACTCGACAATCAATGATACAGCTTCTAACAAAATCGAATCGTGTGAATGTGATATAATTTAAACTGGATTTTGGATGAATTAATGCATTACCAATCCATGTTTTATTTAAGGTTATTCTACTATATATATACATCCCATTCAAATCGTACAGTTGTCCCACGTGAAAATGTTGAGATCCAAAGTATATTAAGCCATTCAAGGAGCAGAATTGAAACAATTTATGAAATCATGTTTATTCATCAAATATATTCGTTTTACAACCATTCCTACGTTTTAAATTGTCTTCCGCATTGGCCCTTGAACTTTGAAAATTTATTCGATTTGTTCTATTAAATATAGGTTTAAGTTAAATACTTCATGTTAATTCTAGAGAGCATCTGATTTTTAAACAATTCATGTTGAATAAGTGGAGAATAAATAATTATCATCATTATTTTTCATCATATAAAATGCTTTCCACAAAACCATCACAATCCGAGTTATTCTTCAGCGCTCAGAAGATTTCCATCTAACATGCATTCGACCCTGCTGCGACAGAAAGAGCATGACTGTCAACTACGAAACAAAATGAAAACAGAGAGAATTTTCTCTCTGGCAAAGAGAGCGTGACGCTTGTCAGTTTTGTTTTGTTGAATTTCTCCCTGCATTCCAGTTAGAACGAAAGCTCTCTCGTAATAATTGTTAGTAATAAATTCTTTGTGACTCTTTTTAGTGGGTATGTTTTGACAGCGCAAAATGTATGGAATATTACGTAAATAATGACATCATAAAGCGTATTTACCCTGAAACGCCAATTATTATGTCATTAATGGCGTAATCTGAATAGGCTATTAAAAGATAAAATAACCAGCAACACTGTATGCAAGATCTTTTGCAAGTTTGCTGCAACTTCATGCATTTGGCGAACTCAACGCAAATTGCAATATACAAGATACGACCGCCCAGCGTAAACTATACGTAAAACAAAATATAAGATAATTCATTTGATTACCTTTGTTACTGGTTTGAACAGAAGCTTAGAGTGATTCAAATTTTGACTCTTTCGCTCCCGCTCCCCTATGCTCGAACGATAACATTTGCTATTTTAATGAACCTCCTAAATTTTTAACTGAATTGGTTGGAAAAATACCTACAATTTGCTGTTTACCGAAATGCATACATTCAGTCTATGCTCTAAATCTTCCACGTTAATACGTTGATGTGAGCGCCTAAACATAGGCCATTTTATTGTAGATCCAGTTGAAAACCGAACTGAGCTCTCGCGGCAATCGCATTTTCTCCCATTTCTGAATGTCGCAACTGCATCGCGAGTAGTGCGCATCTATACCATAGTCGTGCGCCATCACCACCATTCACGATGCAGTTGCGACATCCGGAAATGAGAGAAAATGCGATTGTCGCAAGAGCTCAGTTCGGTTTGATGATGATGATGATGATGATGGTCCCGCCACATACCCGTACAAAGGTTTGAGCTAGACGATTTATCTTTAAGATAATCAACTGGATCTACAATATTTTTTTATTATTTATTCAGACTAAGGCCGAAGTGGCCTGTGCGGTATATAAGAGTCTTCTCCATGGCTACACGTCGCCAACCACGCAGTCTACGGATAGTCCGCAAGTCATCTTCCACCTAATCGATCCACCTTCACCGCTGCGCACCTCGCGTTCTTGTGCCCGTCGGATCGTTGTCGAGAACCATTTTTACTGGGTTACTGTCCGACATTCTGGCTACGTGCACGGCCCACCGCAGTCGTCCGATTTTCGCGGTTTGAACGATGGATGGTTTTCCCAGCAGCTCATGTAACTCGTGGTTCATTCGCCTCCTCCACGTACCGTCCGCTATCTGCACCCCACCATAGATGGTACGCAGCACTTTCCTTTCGAAAACTCCAAGTGCACATTGGTCCACCACGAGCATCGTCCAGGTCTCGTGTTCGTAGAGGACTACCGGTCTAATGAGCGTTTTGTAGATTGTCAGTTTGGTACGGCGGCGAACTCTATTCGATCGGAGCGTCTTGCGGAGTCCAAAGTACGTACGATATCCAGCCATTATGCGTCTCCGAATTTCTCTGCTGGTATCATTTTCGGCAGTCACCAGTGAGCCTAAGTGTTGGAGTACCACCCTATTCGCCTTTTCTTCACGGCTGTCACCCGACAGCCAACTGACAGTTGACAATCAACCGGATGCACGTCACGTCATGTAGCGAGGCTACAACAACAGAACACGCCGGTTGCACATTTTAATATGTTCTTTAATTAATGTAGTTATGAGTACTAAATAAAGTTAATTGTTGTTATGTTATCTCTCTCGACTATCCTCGCATCGTAACAAAGTGGCGACGAGTCGGTAAAAAGTCGTGCCGGTTTTTTTCGTAAAAAAACAATTGTATCAAAACAATCGCGTCGCGAGTGTCGTTTTCACCATGCCTGGACCTACACCCGGAGCAGCAGCTCTTGCAGCGAGTTCGACTGGGGATCAGCCGTTCAAGGAAACTATCCTACAGCTGCTTAGCAATCAACACTCGTTGATGACCCGGATGGCAGAACAAATGGCAAGCATTCAGGGGAACATCCAGAATACCAGTCGGAACGAACTAATTCTGGATTCCCTAGCGAGCAATATCACGGAATTCGCTTACGATTTGGAAAGGATCCTCTTTCGACGCCTGGTTCTCCAGATATGCGGACCTCTTCGAGAAGGATGCTTCCAAATTAGACGACGACGCAAAAGTACGACTGCTGCTTCGTAAACTCAATCCTGCCGCACATGAAAGGTACACTTCATTCATTCTTCCAAAGCTTTCAAAGGAGTTTTCCTTCGAGGAAACGGTTGCCAAATTAAAACCATTTTGGTAGTCCGGTTCCAACTTTCCATCGTCGATATCAGTGTCTGCAGACGGCGAAAGACGAAAACGAAGATTTTATCTCCTACTCCTGCAAAGTCAACCGAGCTTGTGTTGACTTCAAGCTGCAGGAGCGCAAAGAAGACCAATTCAAGTGCCTTATTTTCGTGTGTGGTTTACGCTCACCCAAGGATGCTGACATACGAATGCGCCTGCTTTCGAAGATCAACGAAACGCAGGATATCACCCTGGAAAAAGTAGTGGAGGAGTGCAAAATTTGATAAACTTGAAGAAAGACACCGTTCTTATCGGTAGTCAATCTTCCCCACCGCCGGAGCTGCTGCAACACATGCTGTTCGAGCGAATTCTCTAATGGCAACCGCCATAAGAAAGAAAAGTTTGGTGGCAAGAAATCCGACACGCCTAAAACACCGTGTTGGTCATGCGGCGGCATGCATTTTTCCAGTCAGTGCACTTTCAAGAACCATAGGTGCCATGAATGTGGTCGGACCGGCCATAAGGACGGCTACTGTTACTGTTTCGCATCCAAATCTGGCTCCAGAAGGAAGCAGCAAAATAATAAGAAGTACGCATCAAAGATTGTGACAGTCAAGAATGTTAATCGCAGCCGGCGATATGTGGAGACGGCTATCAACGGAGTTCCAGTTGAACTGCAGCTGGACTCGGGCTCCGACATAACCATCATTTCGAAACAAAATTGGATCAATGTTGGAGCACCTCAAACATCTCCACCGAACTGCAAAGTTCAAACAGCTTCCGGACAAAAGTTGGGTATCGCAGCCATGTTTCGAGCATCGTATACCATCAACGGAACTCAAAAGGAAGGTAATTGTTACGTATGTTCAGCTGACTTTTCCCTAAATGTTTTAGGCTCAGACCTCATGGATGAGTTTGGGCTCTGGGACGTTCCATTCTCATCGTTTTGTAAGCTGGTCAACAATCCACAACCAGATCAGTAGGTGCTCGAACTGAAAGAGAAGTTTCCCGACGTGTTTACCAACCGTATGGGACTTTGCACAAAAACACAAGTGCATCTCACACTCAAGCCGGACGCTCAGCCGATATTCAAACCCAAGCGGCCAGTATCGTACAACATGGAGGCCATCGTTGAGGACGAGTTGAAGCGACTGGAAGACTCAGGCATCATCACACCGGTAACCTATGCAGATTGGGCGGCTCCAATTGTTGTGGTCCGCAAACCGGATCGATCCGTTCGCATTTGTGCGGATTTTTCCACCGGATTGAACAACGCCCTTGAATCTAACAGCTACCCATTACCACTTCCGGAGGACATTTTCAATCGAATGGCGCAATGCACAGTATTTAGCCATATCGACCTATCAGATGCATATTTGCAAGTTGAGGTCGATGAGGAAAGCAAAAAAATGCTTACAATCAACACCCACAAGGGTCTCTACCGCTTCAACCGTCTGTCTCCCGGTGTTAAGACTGCACCTGGAGCGTTCCAGCAGATTATGGATGCCATGCTGAGCGGTATCCCAGGTACATGCCCATATCTCGACGATATTTTCATCGGCGGTCGGAATGCCGAAGAACACAAGCGGAATTTGTACTTTGTCCTACAGCGTTTGCAAGAATATGGCTTCACGGTAAAGCTTGAAAAGTGTCGTTTTTTCATGCACCAGGTGAAGTATTTGGGCCAACTTCTGGATTCTGAAGGTACACGTCCTGACCCAAATAAGGTGAAGGCAATTATAAACATGCCTCCGCCTCACGATGTCTCGACACTCCGATCGTATTTAGGTGCGATAAATTATTATGGAAGGTACATTCGAGAAATGCGTACACTTCGCCAACCGCTTGATGAACTGCTAAAAGAGAGTTCCACCTTCCGTTGGTCGGATGCCTGCCAACGCTCTTTTGATCGCTTCAAGGAAATCCTCCAATCACCGCTTATGTTGACGCACTACAATCCTCGCCTTGAAATTGTTGTATCAGCAGATGCGTCGAACGTGGGCATTGGTGCCCGCATTGCTCATCGATTTCCAGACGGACAAGAGAAAGCCATTTATCATGCATCCCGAAGCCTAACACCAGCCGAATCCCGCTACAGTCAAATAGAAAAGGAAGCTCTGGGGTTGGTGTATGCGGTCACGAAGTTTCATCGGATGATCTACGGAAGGCACTTTGTTCTTCAGACCGACCACAAACCACTATTAGCGATTTTCGGGTCAAAGCGTGGTATACCTCTATACACAGCGAATCGCCTTCAAAGGTGGGCTCTCACAATGCTTCTATATGACTTCCGTATAGAGTACATATCAACAGATCACTTCGGCCACGCTGACATCCTCTCTCGTCTAATAAATTCACACGTTAAGCCAGACGAGGACTTCATTATTGCGTCCATTGAAGTCGAAACAGTAATCTGTAACATTGTTTGTCAATCAATCGAACAACTCCCGGTATCATATAAAATGATTGCCGCTGAGACCAGTCAGGATCGGACGCTGCAAAATGTTATTAAGTTTGTGCAAAACGGATGGCCAAAAGACGCAAAATCTCTCTCCGGAACTCCGGAGGCTCATCAGTTCTTTCTGCGTCGAGAATCGCTCTACTGTGCTCGAGATGTACTAATGTACATTGACCGAATTGTGGTACCGAAAACATTGCAGCAGAAGGTCATCCAGCAACTCCATAGAGGACATCCTGGAATTGATCGTATGCGGTCATTAGCACGCAGTTATGTTTATTGGCCCAATGTGCCGCGGTTGCGAAATCCGATCCCAAAACTAAGCTCCAATCGTGGCCAATTCCCGAAAAACCATGGCAGAGAGTACACGCGGATTTTGCGGGCCCTCTAAACGACACGTACTTCCTGATTGTTGTTGATTCTTTCTCTAAATGGCCGGAAGTGATTCCAACCAAACGTATTACCACCGCCGCAACGATTGCTAGCCTTCGGAAAATTTTCGGTAGATTTGGAATGCCGGAAGTTTTAGTGACCGATAACGGAGCGCAACTAACAAGTGACGCTTTTGAAGGATTCTGTGAGGCAAATGGGATCATGCACCTCAAAACAGCACCGTTTCATCCTCAAAGCAATGGACAGGCGGAGCGCTTTGTTGACACGTTTAAGAGAACCGTTAAGAAAATCCAAGCGGGAGGGAAAGACTTAGATGAAGCACTCGACATTTTCCTCTCCTGCTACCGATCAACACCCTGTAGGAGTGCACCTGGTGGAAAATCACCTGCTGAAATCCTGATCGGTCGTCCGATGCGTATATCTTTGGAGCTTCTTCGACCACCGAGCAACTTTTCCAAAGCAACAAACAGCAACCAAGATCGCCAGTTCAACAAGAAACATGGTGCAAAAGACAAGACCTTCGAAGTGCAAGACAATGTATGCCCAAGTACACCATGGCAACAACTGGACCTGGTGCAAAGGTGAAATCGTAGAATGTATAGGCAGAGTTATGTACAACGTATGGCTTCCAGAGCAGCAACGTCTTATCCGCTCACACAGTAACCAACTGCGGAAACGTTACAATGACGACAACGTAGCATCAAGTCAAGCTGAACCAAATATTCCGTTGGACCTCTTGTTAGGAGCTTGGGGTCTAAACCAATCGAATGGTTCCACTGCCGCAGCTGCAATAGAACGTCCACCAGCTGAACCAGAAGGTTTCTCGGAAATGCAACGGGAATTTCTGCAGGAGCTTTTTGAGCCAACGAATCAACAACGTCGAGTACGAGTTCCGACTAGACCAGCCGACCCTAATGAAGCGCTCCTGCGTCGCTCATCGAGACAGCGATATGCACCTATCCGCTACGAACCGTATCAACTCTACTAAAAGGGGAGGTGTTGGAGTACCACCCTATTCGCCTTTTCTTCACGGCTGTCACCCGACAGCCAACTGACAGTTGACAATCAACCGGATGCACGTCACGTCATGTAGCGAGGCTACAACAACAGAACACGCCGGTTGCACATTTTAATATGTTCTTTAATTAATGTAGTTATGAGTACCAAATAAAGTTAATTGTTGTTATGTTATCTCTCTCGACTATCCTCGCATCGTAACACTAAGTACACAAATTCTTCTACCACCTCGATTTCGTCACCACCGATGGACACTCGCGGTGGGTGGCTCACTTTGTCTTCTCTTGAACCTCTTCCTATCATGTAATTCGTCTTCGACGTGTTGATGACTAGTCCGATCCGCTTGGCTTCCCTCTTCAGTCTGTTGTAGGCTTCCTTCATCTTCTCAAAGTTAAGTGCCATAATATCTATGTCGTCGGCGAAGCCAAATAGCTGGACGGACTTATTGAAAATCGCACCACTCGTGTTAATCCCTGCTCTTCGTATTACCCCTTTCAAAGCTATGTTGAATAGCAGCCACGAAAGACCATCACATTGCCGTAACCCTCTGCGGGTTTCGAAGGTACTCGAGAATGTCCCTGAAACTCGAATTACGCACATCACCCGATCAATCGTCGCTTTGATTAACCGTGTCAGTTTATCCGGAAATCCGTGTTCGTGCATTAGCTGCCATAGCTGGTCCCGATCGATTGTATCATATGCAGCTTTGAAGTCGATGAATAGATGATGTGTGGGCACGTTGTATTCGCGGCATTTCTGCAGTACATGGCGAATGGTGAACACCTGGTCCGTGGTGGAGCGTTCGCCCATAAAACCCGCCTGGTGCTGCCCCACGAACTCCCTTGCAATTGGTGCTAGTCGACGGCATAAAATTTCTATATCTATACATCTCTATACATTTCCTCCCTTCCTACCTGTGCGTTCATGTCACCGATGACGATTTTGACGTCCCGCAGTGGGCATTCATCGTATGTCTGCTCCAGCTGTGCGTAGAACGCTTTTTTCTCGTCGTCGGGTCACGCTTCATGTGGGCAGTGCACGTTGATGATGCTATAGTTGAAGAAACGGCCTTTAATCCTCAGATAGCACATCCTTGCGTTGATTGGCTGCCACCCAATCACATGATGGCGCATCTTAACCAGCACTATGAAGCCGGTTCCCAGCTCGTTGGTGATGCCACAGCTTTGGTAGAAGGTGCCCGCTTTTCCACACTTTCTGTCCTGTCTAGCAAATTTCCTGCAGCGCCACGACGTCGAAGTTGCGGGAATGTAATTCATCATAGATCATCCTGTCGCAACCTGCGAAACCTAGCGACTTTCAGTTCCATGTTCCAAGCTTCTAATCGTGATCCTTTATTCGTCGCCTAGGTCTTCGCCGATTATATCGAGTCGCATCATCTCTTATTGGACCTGCGCAAACCTCCTGTCTCGTCCGAGGCCCATCGTGTCAGGGCTGTTTAGCGTCCCACCTAACACCAGGACTTGGGTTTGTGCGCTTTGAGCGGCACACGGTCGTTTTGGTGGGGCCTACTTGCGGATGCATGCAGCTTTTTATAGGAATTTAACAGAGCCCACTGTCAAACCCCACCACATCCTAGGCAAGCCCCACAACTCGCAGATGGCCTGAGGAGGGATCGTCAAGCCATTGGACATAGTCCATGCTGCCCGCGGATCTATATACAACAGCAAAACACACGCGACCGAAAATATTCTCACTGCTTATCGATCATGTTTCTCTCGGCTTCAATCATACGCACGTGTGAATAGATATGTCGTAAAATCCCGATTAATCGATTAGTTACTAATCGATTACTCTTGATTCTTGTCGATTATTGAATCGATTAATCATTGTATAGTAATCGATTCAAAATTAATCGATTATCACAACGATGAATCGATTAATCGAAATAATCAATTAATTTTCGACATCCTTATGATGTAGTGAAATTCGGATTAATCGATTAGTAACTAATCGATTACTCACGATTCCTCTCGATTATTGAATCGATTAATCGTTGGGTAATAATCGATTCAAAATTAATCGATTATCTCAACGATGAATCGATTAATCGAAGTAATCGATTAATTTGCGACAACTCTACGTGTGAACGCTCTTGAGTGTGAATCCTTGTGTGAATCAATACACTTCTCTTTACTTGTAAAATCTCTACACATTTCAAGACGAAGTGTGAGAAATGACCAACCCTGCTTAAAAGTGACAGTTCGAGAATTAGAAAATCACCCGGCTATAAGAATGGTTGGTACTACCCAGCAATCCCAATAGGATTTCGATGATAAATGATTCGATGTCTATCAAAAGTAATCTTGCTCTGAATAGACTAACGCAAAATGAACTCCCCCAAGCAATTATGACGTTTGTGCGGGTCGCAAAATGAACTTTTGTTCGAGTAGACGACCCGCTCAAATGTCAAAATCCATCGGGTGAGTGAATTTGATGAACTCCTGCACAGGCCTATATGCTGGTCGGCCACCCCTGGCCTCTGGCAGCTCCACAAAGTGCGACCAGGGACTTGGGTCATGACGTGGGAAGAGCCCCGTTATGATCCTCTCCAGCATCTCCGGGGACCGCTCTGTGGGGGCCATCGCCACACGTGTTTTGGCCATTACGACCCTATAGGCGTCACTCCATGGATTCGCGTTGGCACTTTGACACAGGCCTCCTCTTCTGTGCGTGCTCGCTACATCCGCCTCCGTGCCCGTAGGCAGGCGCGGCGTAGGTTCGCAATTGTGTGTGAGTGTGTGTGTGTGTGTGCACACTAAATTTATTTATCGTTGCCAGTAAACTGAATTGCTGGAATTGCATCAGTAAATTTCCTGTTGCTGAAACTTCAGCTAAGTTGGTTTTGTTAGCTGAAAATCCAGAAATTTTACGACATTGTTGAACATCTAGCAATGTATATGCCAAACACTTATTCGTTCATTTCATTTGCCATGTTGCGACATAGGCGAAAGCGGAACCGAGGAATAAATTGGTAATTTGCAGTTTGGAGATGACAACAGCAGTTCGTTAGCAGTTTGCAGCGTATACATATTTTTTCAAGACTTATTGAATATGGGGGGATTATGTTTTTACCATATTTTCAATGAAAACTATTGACAAAAACAAACTTAAGATTTTGCTAAAAAAACCAGTAAAGTTTTAGCCGCGATAAAATTGCTGGAAACCAGCAATAGTTCTGTCAAAACGCATTGCTGTCTTGATTGCTGTAAATACAGCAAAACATTTTGCTGAATTTATTACTGGTTGAACAGCACAAAAAAAAAACAGCAAAAAAAAATTAGTGTTTGTGTGTTTTTTTTTCTTCCTAAGCAATGGAGGGGGAATCTGCTCAACACATCCTGGGTTGTCCAGGAAGTGCGGGGTTAGGGGCCACCTCCAACAGCAAACGAGGGAGGCAGGACTGCATCCCCCACCCGCTAAACCGTTTCCGTTGCCGCCAAGTCCATCGTCCCTTCGGTACAACCAGAAAGTAATGCTTCAATAGGGGGCCAGTGCATAACGCACCCTCGAGGTTAGCTGCGTGTCCTTGCAGCATCGAACATCGTGACTCGCTTTTTTAGAAGAACACCATAGTATCGTGTCGTGTCAGCGCATTGCCGGCTTTCCAGGTGGCCTTACCACGCCCTATATCCTCGGAAGGTGGGAAGGGTCGACTTCGCGCCTGCTTCCCTCTGCACGACTGGTATCAAGAATGATGATGCCGCGTGCACCCCAAATTGACCTCTCTGCGATAGGGCCTATTCGCCAGCACACAGAGGGACTTGCCGACGCGGTGCCTACGCCTGCCCCAGCCTTGACGAGGACCCCTTTCCTTCCTCGGGCTCGGAACCCGTCCGGTTGACCGACGCCGCGAAAGCGACGATACCATGTTGTTCTTCACGCGACCACTTGTTCGATAAAAAGATCGAATACGACCACAGGGCACCGGTATGACCCATGAAGCCGACTCCGAACCCCTGGACCACCTCTTATTTGCGCCTGAACTAGCCATTCCTCGAGTCCACGCGCCACCCTCTGTGTAGCTCCGAGATGATTTGGACGATAGCCGATAAAACGGCGTTCCAGCCAACTTCATCTTTACACATCCTCCGGACTAGGTTGTCCAGACTCCAGACCACATGTGGCAAGCATGTGGTCACGCATTGTGCGAAAACGCGGGCACACGAACAACACGTGTTCCACCGTTTCCTCTAAACTTGCGCACACCGGGCACTCAGGCGAGGCCGAGTGTCCGCACCGGTGTAGGTACTGTCTGAAGCAACCATGGCCTGTAAGGACCTGGGTCAGGTGGAAAGTGATTTCCCCATGGCGCCTCTTGACCCACGTACCTATTTCCGGTATCAACCTATGTGTCCATCTACCCTTAATGGAACTGTCCCACGCACGCTGCCATTTGACCATTTGATTTGAGGCCAACCTGACAGTCCTACGGATGCCTCTCGTGCCGCGCATTTCGAAGCACTCTATGTCTTCACCGATAACGATGTCAATAGGCATCATACCGGTGATGACGCAAAGTGCATCAAAAAGTGCGACACGGTACAGTACGCGCTTCGCTACTCTTAGGCACATGAGCCTATACGTACTTTCTAACTTCGTTCTGTAGCAGTTAATACGCAGGGCCGTGCCCCAAGCTGGCCCCCATACCTCAGTATGGACAGAGCGACACTAGCCAGAAGCTTGCGCTTGCTGACATAAACCGCAGAGCTATTGGACATCATCCGGGACAATGTCACTATAGCTGTGGAGGCACACTTGCAGGCGTAACTGACGTGGCTACCAAAGGTGAGCTTATCGTCGATCATTACCCCCAAGAGTTTGATGGAGCGTTCAGAAGTGACCGCGCAGTTGCCTACCCTTATCACCGCTTGTTGTTCCGACTTTCACCACCACCTCAGTCTTGTGGTGAGCCAGTTCTAACTTCCTGGAACTCAACTCCACATCTTCGATCGATTCGCCGTAGACCTCCAGCCTAATATCGTCGGCGAAGCCGACGATTACCACGCCCACCGGGAGCTTCAACCTCAAGACACCGTCGTACATGACGTTCCATAACACCGGACCCAATATGGAACCTTGCGGAACCCCTGAGGTTATGTCAACGCACTTCCGACCCGCCTTCGTGTCGTATACCAGTACTCAATTCTGGAAGTAGCTTCCGAGAATTTTGTACAGGTACTCGGGAATTCCAAGACGCAGGAGCGCATCTGCAATAGCTGCCCAACTGGCACCATTGAATGCATTTCTCACGTCGAGAGTCACTACTGCACAATAGCGAACTCCCCTCCTCTTACGCTGGATAGCTATCTCCGCGGATTTGGTAACCGCTCAGACCGAGAGTATTGTGCTCGCGGCGGAGCGCTTCCTTAAACACCTCATCGTCGAAGTACGATGTCTTCCACATACGAGGGCTAGGCCTCGCCCTTTCTTCCGTCCGCTGAATGCTGGTCGTAGAGTCGATACTGTAGCAAACCGCCTGGTGGTCGCTGTGAGTGTAGCCATCAGCGACTGTTACCTTTCATATTACGTCGATGAATACGTTTGGAAATTGTTAGAATGCACTTTTGAAAATGTATTGATTTCAATGTGTGGGCCAAAAATGCAAAATGTTTTTTTCTGGGAGAGAAAAGTGTTGTAATATGGATGAATATGATAATCCTTAGGATATAGGAACAACGGATAAGAGTATTCTATGCAACATGAGATTAATAAACCGCATAACAGTGTGCCAATTTGCCACTCTTCACCGTTTGCACAGACACATTTCTCAATTGGTTAATAGTTATTTTTTCTGTTCCGGTCACAGTAATGCGGTGTTGTAATTTATCCGTAATGAATCTAACATGGATGATAATATTCTTGTACTCGGCAACTGAACTTGTTAGCATATTTAGGCTTAATATCTTTCTCTGTGCAGGTATGTCCGTATTGCCCTATAGAGAGTGGTTTTGGAAACAAATCTTTTATGATAAATTCAGATTTGTACCAGTACTATCATGTGTCTGCACAATATTCAATTATAATAGATCTTTTGATTGAGTAAATTGAGGGTGGCTCATTTTGCCCCTACTGCCCCTATTTGACTTATATTTACCCAGCGTTCACGATTCATCATAAAACAAGGTGAAATCAAGAGATTGATCGAGAAAGGCACAATCGGCGCTTGGGGATCAATTTGGATTTTAACAAAACAACAGCCGGCATATCAAGATAGCTTTTGTGGGGAATCAATCAGGATTTTTCTCTTTTCTTTCACATTTTATCGATTGAGAAAGTGGATCAATTCTCAGTTTCAGTCTCAGTTGAGTACAATTAAGTGGCCAAAAGTAGAACTTGGCCCATTGCATTCAGTTAAATTTAGGTGTTTATATTTTACACTTACGTTGAAGTTATGCGACTTGATCAATCCACTTGCCCAAGAATTCAGCAGTGGTCTAGAAAGATTGATCAGCAATGATGAGCATTTGCCCCTTTATGGGTATTTAATCCTGTTTAAATTCTAATTATTATCACAACTTCATAAAAACTTTGAAAAAATAAGTTTCAAAGCACATAAAAAATAAAAAATAAAAACATAATAATCATATCAACCCGACTAAAAACGACAACTTACACGTTCAGGTTAATGAACTCGAATCCACATCCATACACAAACAGACATTGAATTTCGGGTATCAATTCCAGCCCTTTGACATCAGCAATACAAGTCTGCAGCTGTTTCAGCACAATCATGTGCTTCCATCCAGAGAAATCCATCAATACAATTCGTTGATCAACACCAACACTCCACATAGTACCATCTCCAACAAACTTCACTCCGGTAACTTGTCCAATGTGAAGTGCACTGCTCACCACTGTACGTTCGGGATTCACAGATATCGTGCCATTACCGGCAATGGTAAAGTGTATTTTTGTTACTACCACTTTTTGATCGTCTCCACCGGTTCCTATTAGGAACTGTCCGGTGCGAGCAAATGGCCTTATATCAAAACTGTTGATACCGCTGTCATGGTGCTTTAGCTTGTAGAATGGCCTCGTCAGACTGGTTGGATCCCAAAAGCAAATAAAACCGTCTGTGGCCATCGTCACTATGAGCGTTTGTGTTCCCAGCGTCAGTTTAGTTATGTGCAGAATACACTGATCGTAGCAAATTTCTTGAAGCAGTTCGACCCCATAGTTGTGATTTGCGCGTGATATGGCGAATTGTCGCAAAAAACCGTCGGAGCATCCGACGAAGAGATGGGATTCATGTAGGACGACACACATGAATCGGGTTTCAGGATCGAATGATGCCGTTCGGTTTGATCGCCATCGGGCCCGCTCGCTGTCGCTGGAGAGCAGCATGTAGGACATTTCCTGTTTAGTTCGTCCAGGCTGGGCTGGGTCCAGCGCGGTGATACAAAGTTGAGCTCGACCTCCTGCGAAAATATGAATTTATTACATTTTGAAACTAGCATCAACATCGAAATGGATATTATGAATTGTGTTCTTACCTGCAGATATTATTAGCACCTTTTCCGATTCGAATGGGTGATCAACGAGCTGAATCGTTTTGATGCTAGATATATGGCAATGGAGATGCTTCCGTGGTTGTTCCGACAAGGTTTTATTGTTTGGGCAAAATGTGTTTATTCGTAGCACGTTATCTTCGCCACCAGACACAAAAAGTACTGCACGAGCATGTTTTAAAATCCTAACAGTGTTGCAAGCTTTTACATGCCAACTAAGTCTAGGAACTTGAAGTAAATTGAGCGAGCTTTCAAAACGAAGCTGATTTGCCATTACGAGTTTCAATCTTTTATGCTGAATGAACACAAAACAGCAGCGTAGAGCAGCTTCATCTTCGGAAAGCACACAATCCCAACATCGATGCCCTCCACCGCATTGCACATCAAGCAAAACGTTCTGTTGGTCCTCTTGTATAACTAAAAAATGCGAGTCATTGAAACCCATAACAAACCGCATCCGATTCGCAACACCACAAAGCTTTTCAGTCCAATTGATAATCGTTTTTCGTGCCTCGAACAGCTCTAGACGGCGTTCCGTCCTATGGAGAAATATTGATTTTATTGTACTATCATGACCGGTAGTAGCGAAGAAGTATCCTTCCGGTGTTTCCTCCTCCAGCTGAATGTCAGTGACCCCCAGTTTCCCATGCAGAAATGGAAGTTTAAACACCGGATCTACTTGCTGAACGTCGAACAAATACAAATGTCCACTGCGATCCGCCAGGAGTAGAAAGTTTGGTTCCAGGTAGTACGCCGATGTCAACCAACGTTCGTTTGTTTTTGGTATTCGGTGGCAGGATTTCAGGGTTTCGACATCCTGGTCATAGACCAAGCATCGACCGTTATTGTCGCATATAACTAGACCAAAATTGCTGCTGCAAATGTGCAGCGACCGAATTATGCTGAATTGAATGTGATCTTCTTCCAGCGCTAGTTCTGGGCGATTAAAATCCAATTGCAACTGCTTTGACAAGTAATTGCTAGGGGATTTTTCGACGAAATTGGTGAGTTTTCTAGATTTTGGGGATGGCGGACTAAATCTTAAATCAATGTACATTCTAATCCATCCATCTCCAGCAACATAAATTCTGTCGTTTGATACTTCTAAAATACTACATTTTAGTTGATCCTCTAGATGATCAATCATTTCCGGTTTCTGTGAATCTCGTATCGCTAGAACACGATTGCTGTTGGTGACTGCTATGATAGATCCATCAGAATACAACTTGACCTTCGTCGGGTGATCACCATCCAAATCAGGGGTTACATCTCGAACAACCATACGATCTTGATTTGATTTCAAAAACTTTTCAATTCCAAGTTTCGATACATTTCCATTACTAGCACAAATAAAAATGGTTTTTGTCATTTGGTCGTAATCTAAATTCCACAGCGTAGCTCCATCTTCCATTCGTTGCTTGTGCACGAGATTGCCCGATTCATCCCATAGGCACAGATTGGAATCTTCTCCTATGGAGACCACCCAGTTAAGGTCATTCTCGCGAATGATTCGACTCTGAAACACCCTTGCCGTGTGCCCGAAGCAGTACGACATCTCTGACAACTCCAGTCCAGTACCGACATCCTGTATTTTCCAAAACTTTACTGATCGATCATCAGAGGTAGTTGTCAGGAAATAACGCTCTAAATCGCATTCAATTGAAAATACCACTCCTCTGTGGGCAGATACACTACATAAGATCTGCCCTTTATTCGGACCGCCAAAACGCCAAGCGAGAAGCAAACCTAGTGCCGTTCCACTGAAACAAAGCGCACTCGCCCAGTCGTTTCCTACAATCTGCGAACAATACAGCGTAGATCCATCTTCACAACAGCAAACTTCCGAAACAAACCAATCGCCGAAGTAATCCTGGCATAAACGAGCGGCAACTCCGTGTGCTGTTATCAGGCATGCCTCATTTTCGCCAATAAATTTTACAGCGCTAATCAAATCGTTTAATCGCCGCCATGCATATGTAAGAAGAGTTCTGCTTTCAGGAAGGTACAAAACATTTTCGATTCGGTTGAAGAGTTGGACTTGTTTCATTTGCGAAAAAGTATTGTCCTGAAAGCGAAAAAATAAAATGAAAAACTTAGTTTTGCCTTATTACATTTACACGGCGACAATACAAACCTGTCCGAGAACCAACGAGTACACTTCTCGGCCTGATCGTAGCATAATCAACCAGCCACCCGATGTTAGCTTCCGAAAATCGATTCCATGAATCTTATCTTTTAAGTTCGGTGGCAAGCAACGTACCGGTTGTCGCTGCGTCGAACCATCGGCATCAACGTGCAGGAAAAACAGCTGATTTCCGACAGCTGGATGTAGAGCGGATAAAACAAAGTTGTGAAGTCAGGCATGACTATATCCATGTACATAATGACTTACCAATTAGTAGTTTATCAAATGTAAGCACTCTCACGCATATTGCATCTGTTTGAACTTGCATATTGCGATAAATAATTTAAAAAATAAAATATAAAACGTGATGATCCCGCGCTGACTCCTCTGAACATGTGTGCAACAATAACATTAAGCAAAACAAATCTGTTGACAAACAAATTTGTCTTTGGCCGCTTTGGCATCAGCCTCATCAGCCAAGCAAGCCCCATTAGCAGTGTCGCCAGGCCACATGATTGAGGTCATTCTTCAATTTTATCTCGCGTTCTCCATAAATGTCATAAATCAAGCCAAATTTTCAAAACGACTTATCTGCTTTTGTAAACAAAGATTCAAACAACGATTTGACGAATCTGATAGCTCTCCCACGCAAACCAGCACCGTTAATAGGTAGGTGAAGGTTTTCCGCTACCTTTTGATGGTGTTGGTTTGCGTGGGAGGGCAATCAGATTCGTCAAATCGTCGTTTGAATCTTTGTTTACACAAGCAGATAAGTCGTTTTGAAATGTTTGTCTTAAAATAATCAATTTTTTTGCATCAATAAATTTTGGCTCAATCGATTTATTAATTTATTGAGGCTCAGTTTTTTCAAAGAATGCATATTTTTTATGCCTCAAACCATTATTAAGACGCAAAATTAAAAATTAAAAAAGTTCATCCGTCCTGAAAGGGTTAAATTTTGACTTAACATCAAGCGATACACTCAGTACGAAGTGAATTCTCCGGAGTTTGAACCTCCTCCCCTATGAAAAATTGTTTCGTTATAAATTATTTTTTGCTCTTACTCCCCCGAATAAAAATGTACTATTGGTTCAATAGTGTAAACAATTGAATTACCTTACAATAATGTACGGCATAGATACAATCTGATCTGATACAAGATACACTGAGGATACAATACATCAACATATTTCTCTAATGTAACAATACTTGCAATTCATTTCATTTCATTTCATTTTATTGTTAACTTATCGGGTACAGTTTGTTACATAATGTTCTATGATTGAGTTATGGAGTTCCTTTCAGCAATGTCATTAAACTTATTTACATTTAGTAAACTTTAACTATCAAACAAAAAAATCGGCAAGGAAGGAAAATTTCAATTAAACAAACAAAAAACCTTCAAAATTACAGAGATAAATATACATAGGAGAAGCTTAAATCTAATATCACATTTTTTCTTTCACACGGCCAGCTCTTGCAAAAGAGGATTTTCGGACGATGAACAACTTTGATGGAATTTGGTCATCAATCTCTGGAACCAGTCGTCGATACGTTCAATTCCTGCAGTTCTATGAACAGCATCGGTCGGATGGAAGGGGCTTAGGTCCAGAATCATCTTGAGCAAACGATTTTGCTTAACTTGTATTTTGCTGCGATGTGAACGGGCGCAATTAAACCAAGCAGGAAACCCATATGCAACCGTAGGCCGGAAAACGGTTTTGTACAATAAGACCTTCAAGCTTGTATTCAAACGAGAGCGTCTTTTGATAAGCGGATATAGCGTTCTAGTCAGTTTCTCACATTTTTTAATACATCCAGATACATGACTGCCAAAGTTGAGTTTTTTATCCAGAGTTAGTCCAAGATAGCCAACTGTAGTTGACCATGGGATGTTAACGCCACCGCAGGATACGTGTATACGGGGTAAATGTCTAGGGCTCCGACGACGAGTGAAAAATATGGCTTGTGATTTGGCAGGGTTAACTTTAACCTTCCATTTGCTTTGGTAGTCCTCAATAGCGTCTTGTGCCTGCTGGAGTCTTTCAACTACCACGTTAGGGTTGTGATGCGATGTAAGAAACCCGGTGTCGTCAGCAAACAGGTAGTACTGTACCCCGTTCACTTTAACAATATCAGCGGAAAAAATGTTGAATAGTATGGGACTCAAAACTGATCCTTGAGGTACACCAAAGGGAACTTGTACCTCGTTCGAAAGATACCCATCGACCGAAACTTGGAAGGTTCGGCCATTCAGGTAGTTACGGATGATTTTCAAGAGATACATAGGAAAGTTTCCGATCAGCATTTTATGGACGACCGCGTTTCAATTAATTGCATATTATTCGGCAACTCGGCCGTACGAAAACCATTTTTTTGTTAAATATCTTGGCTGTGCATATGCACAGCATATGTTTCGAAATGGACAAATTGATATGAAATTTGCGAAAAAGTATCCACGTGTCTTGGAGGGACTCGAACCCTCAACCTCCTATACTCTCTAGATAGGCGTGATAACCCCTACACAACAAGACCACCTAAAGGTCACGTTTGCGGAAAAGCCATCAGAATCCGAGTACCAACCTCCACCGCGGTTAGCTCTCTTTTTTGCAAATTGGATATCTTTCGGATGCTTGATTTGTCCAATCTCCACATGTGCTTTACTATTGTATATCCACAGCCAAGCGAGTGCACATTGTTTATTAAACGAGAGGATCGCACTCCATGCCCCCCAGTAACTGTCTGGGCGGGACGGTATAGAATGCGAATTCAATCGCACTCTGCTGTGCCAAAGGCTTGCTTGGCTAAAGCATTTGATGAGTTTGATTGCCTTTTACGTAAGCGGTCGCGTGTACTCAGACGACTAATGACGGTGAGATATTAATTTACTTTTTCTATAAGCCGAGGGGCTGTCAACTTACGTATTTACGATTCATCTGCCTGAATTGAAAAGGCGTATTGAGGAATTATTTTGAATTTACGTATTTTTTGGCGTATTTAAGTATTTTTGTATTTTAGTGTATTAAATTCATCAATAATTGTATTTTCCGCGTATTTTTACTATATGACATGTATTTTTCGCGTATTATTGATGGTATTTTTTCATTTCATGTTTATATCTGTCAAATTATCAAATTGTTTTCAAAACAAAAGTGTGAAGATCATTTTTTGGTCTTCTTGCGAACAAAGACGTAGGATTACTAATTCGGAGATGGCGAGTGCGATTACGGTCCAGCCTAGGACGTTTTCGGATGCGCAACATTCCAGACTCCCTGGGCATACCGTATCTATTGTTGTACTTGCCGCACACCGACGGTGCTTGCCATACAAGGTACATAACCCATGCAATGGTGGGCATAGAAAACCTTTCAATTAATAGCTAAGGAAATGCTATATAATAGAATACTAAATTGCCCAAGTAATCCCAAGCATTACATTATCGCACAATCAATCACAAATCAGCATGCAGATTACATTAGATCGCTTTTATCTATGTGAAGATCTCGGTGAAGATATATTCATTTATCTGCTATCAGACAACAATATACTATAAATCAGCAATGTATTACTGATGCTCAACATGTCAAAGTAATGAACTATTATTTCGGTCATAAAAGTGCCTTTCAAGTCAACTTTAAGGTGGTTATACAACAAAGCCACAAATCGGCCATCTTGGAAACCACGTGCTTTTTCTTGTGATTTTTCAAGAGCACGAATTGAGATAACCACAATGTCCATGGGGATGAAACATTCGTAGATCGATTGCTTACTTGTGCTAAGCAATCGACTTCAATTTCAGTATTGTACAAAAATTATTACGCTAGATTTGATCTTTTGATAATAGGAGTAGAAAACCGTGTGGTGAATTTGAAATTCACCACATGGCTTGATTGTATAATCACCTAAGGGGTTTATTTATTCAAAAGCATATATATTGCTTCATGGTTATTTGGGTGAAACCTGGCCAAGTCCATTCCCACTAGAACTTTTTATATTACCATAGAAAAAGAAAAAATGCTACGGTCACATCGAGATTAATACTCAACACGAGTGAAACTATCTAAAATGTTTTGGCAACGTTCGTATCATTCGGCAACTTATCTGAAACGATTTCCGTTGGAAATCTAGGCAGCCCTTATAATCGAAATTATCAATTATTCCACAGCCAAAGCCGGGTGCTTATTTTCGCTTATTTTGCCATAACTTGATAAAGATCAATGCACGGAGACTTTCTGAATGATATGTAGGAACATAAATATTTTCACCATTCCTTTTTCGCCCACGCAGTGCTCGTCTCGCTATAAGCATCATACCTTTATGACTACTCAGGGTCTGTCTCATTTGGATAATTAAACTTAAAAGTGACAGTTAGAGAATTAAAAAATCACCCCGTTATAAGAATGGCTGGTGCTACCCAGCAATTCCAATAGGACATCGATGGAAAATGATTCGATATCTGTTAAAAGTAATCTTGCTCTGCGAGCAGGGTTTTTTGATAATTATGGAAATGTCACTTTTAAGTTTAATTTCAGTTTAATTATCCAATTGAGACAGACCCTCAGAACATTCATTTTGCACTACCATCATAATAGATAGCGATACATTCACAGGCGGCACGAATATTGTCACATGATACGAACGACTCGCGGGTAATACATTCATTGCCATGAATGGCATGTGTCTACAACACTATAATTGTCACAAGAGAATGTTGTGCAACATTCTGTCCGGTACAAACAATGTGACATGATAATAGCAGCAAAAATGTACTGTACGAATCACTGTCCCACCCTAGTATATATAGGTTATATTTATTTAAATCATTCGCAATGTTGTCCTGCATAACACTTTTAACATTATTATTCTCAATCCAGTTGAAAACCGGAATTGGGGGCTAGTTGGATTTTTCTCACAATCCGTATACGTTAAACCTAACTTCGGAAGTGGTGCGCTGAATAGCGCTTCGCAACCACAGCGCACCACTTCCGAAGGTTTAGGTTTAGGTTTAACGTACGGATTGTGAGATAAATCCAACTTCGCTAGCCCCCAATTCCGGTTTTCAACTGGATTGAGAATATTATAATTAATTAATGAGGTTTTTGGTTTTTAGCCCAAAGTTCACCTCAACGACTTTTAACTTTTTTTCACTGTGCAAGTAGTTTGCTTTAGATTTTCTCCTCACCTTGTCAGTATCCATCATTGATAAAGTGTCAATGTCATCTGATTGCTTCTTCTCTGCGCTCTGGCAGTCTCAGCTCTTGCAATCTTTATTTTTTGTGATTTTGTGACATGAAGAATATACATCATCGTTCATCGTTTTCATTAAATGATTCCGTGAAGCAAAAAGAAGTTCTCTAAATAATAATCCAATTATTGTGCATTGTGAGGTTGTCAGAAAGCTGCTTGCAAATTGTGTGGATTTTCATTCTCCCGGTGACGGAGAGCGATCGATTCTGATTACTAGTTTCGTCGTCGTGAATTCCATTTCTCTGAGTTGCTGGCCGATAACAACAAACACGAATGACGTGGAAGAGGATCCAGAAGGAAAACAACTAGCCACTAAATTCCTGCTTTAGGGCAGGTTTTAGCATAAGTTAAATAGCAATTACTGTACGATACATACTAGTAAAGTACTATTTAAGGCATAATCCAAAATGTTCGAGATAAGCGATACGCAGAGTGAGTTTGCGTTTATTGTTGTCTATCAAACACGATAATTTGTCAATTTTCATTCTGCAGAAATTGGCGTCGGACTGGCCGGATTTGGAATTGCATTTCTTTTCCTGGGAGTGCTACTGTTGTTTGACAAAGGTTTACTAGCCATAGGAAACGTAAGTACCCGTGGAATCATATTTACAATATGACGGAAAAATGTCATTCACCTACTAGAATAATATTGAAATTATGCCACGGAAACTATTGTTTAGGATTGGGCCTTCGGCAGAATGCTAAATCTATGTTGCAAAATATGTCAAATCACTGTTAATTAATAAGGTTTGTGTAGCAGACTTAACCAGCTAATTTACGATAGTATGCCGTGCCTGCATTGTTCCTTATATTACTCTAATATTCAAAAGCCTTCGAATAAGTTAAATTTGTATTATTTGTTCATTCACGATCAATAGAAATTATTTTGAGTTTGAAAAAATAGTTGCACGTTGTTTTGAAAAACTTAAAATATTCCTATTTATTGACACGCAAAACAGCTTGTGCAAATATAAACTTGGCAGATCAATAAACTTTAACTCTAGTTTGTTAAAATGGTTTATTATTTCATGATTTACAGTTACCATAGGAAAAAAAGGGTTAATATATCTTTTATATTAAAGAAAGCGTTATATGTAATTTGTCGTAGTACAATGGCAACAAAACCCCTGTCAATGAAAATGTGTTTTCTCCAATTGCAGATTCTCTTCATTTGCGGTCTTGCCTGCGTGATAGGTCTGGAGCGAACGTTCCGGTTCTTTTTCCAAAAGCACAAGGTAAAGGCCTCCATTGCGTTCTTCGGTGGAATCGTGATCGTTCTGCTCGGGTATCCGTTGATAGGCATGCTCATCGAAACGTACGGTTTCATATTGCTGTTTAGTGGATTCTTCCCGGTCGCCATCAATTTCCTGCGGAGGGTACCCGTGTTAGGAAATTTCTTAAATATGCCCGGTGTCAGCAAGGTAAACACCTTTCAGAAACAAATGTCCAGAACGACGAACTGAGCAATCTTGGTACAACTTCCTCTTTTATCACTCTAACTGACAGGTTCGTGTGATAAAAGGGATTGGATAAATCCCAATTCACCAAATCAGATGAATCGTTTTGAACAATAGGTTTCGAACTATAATCGTTGCGAATGACTGACGATATTTCTTTCCCAATTACAGGTTGTGGATCGGCTGGCGGGAGACTCCAATCGAACTACGGTATGATAGCAATCTGGTCATGGTGTAGTCTAGTGTCGATAAGATTACGGGTAGGGTTCTCCCGTATTTCTTATTATGTGGAAGAACTAACAAATCAATCGCTGCAACTGATTTGATACAGAACATGTCGGGTTACTTCTCAATAATACCCGAACTGGATGTAAAAGCAACCGTTGTTTTATCGCGATTTTGTAATTATGCTCCCACCTTTAAATTTGTTACACCACATTTATTTTTGATTCAGTAGATTTAAAAACAGTATCGAATCGTTTTTTGTTTTGAGATTAGTTTCTAAGATCATTAGGAAAAAAAAACAAAGCAAATGCTATTCATGAAAATAATGCATTACTAAGTATCGTGCGTACTACTGTTTGTTGTTTTCAGGCAATTCATGTTTGGCAATTACATAAAGACATACAATTGTACTCAAAATGTAAATTGTTGACAGTGTTGATTGGTTAGAAAGAACTTCCTTGATCTGTGGTGATGGTTGATGTTTCTTTCGCAAATATTCAGAGTTCTGCTTTATGCTTTATAAGACAGAGGAAATTAAATTCCTACCAATTCATTGTTTCTCATTGTCGAATCCTATTATAAGTAAAACTATTCAAATTTATATTTACCGCTTCCATGTTCAAACTATGCCAAAAAATCACTTGGATCTTTTTTGATGTGAAATAATATTGGCACCTTGGGCATCCAGTTACCCAATCAGGATACAACTCGATGCAATCGTATGACGTATTAGGCTGCCAAATTGTTTCGTTCAAACATGAATTAGAATAATAATCGTCATCTTTTTACTGCATCTAAAACTGTATTATGAATGGGCAACCTTGAAAATATTTTTTTTTGATTTCGTAAAATTTTGCATATGTAGTACGGTATGAATGAATTCTGTGATAAATTTCAATTGTCTTATCAAAAGTAAAGTAGGGAGCTTGGAATGTAACAATGTAACATTTATTTTTTTAATGATTCCCATATTATAGGAATCAAACAAAAGTTTTAAAATGTATCTGTAATTAAAAACCTTCTTTTCTTTAATAATAACTCACAATCATATTCTCTCAAATTTTGCAGGATCTCTAGAGAGAAACATCAAATAGGTTATATTTTGTAATGCAATATGTATTATGTATGTCATTTTTTCTGCATGTATCAACATTTCAAATCATGAAGATATACCTACAGCGTTTGGTGACGATAATGGTTTAGAAATTGTCATAGCTCTAGAAGATAATCAGTCGGTCCAAAAACAAAATCAATCTAGACCAGAGGTTCCCAAACTTTTGGATATGCGACCCACCTAGCAGAATCCCATATTGCTTGCGACCCACCAGTTACCAAATGCATTGATTTTGTGAAATTAGATAAAAATGAGTTCGCGTTAGATTGGACAAATCATAATAAATTGCTTTTTATCCCATCATTGTATTTGTCAAAATGTCGTCAATTTTTTCAATTGGATGTGAATTGGATTTGGATGGGATTCGAATTGAATTTGGGTTGGATTTGGATTGAATTTAATATTTATTTAGATTGGATTTGAATTGGATTTCGATTTGATGAGAATTAGATTTGGATTGGAGTTGAATTAGATTTGGATTGGATTTTAAATAGATTTGGATTTGATTTAGATTGGATCAGGATTGGTTTTGGATTGGGTTCGGGGCTTAGATTTGGATTGTATAGGACTTCTTTCTACTTGCCCAAATATCGTATAACAAAAGAAAAGGTCTCGGCCTCGTCAGGTTTGTTGTTCTTTAATCATCCAATCATTACTTAGATTCTAATTCAAAATATGGAATAGATTTGTGGGACAAAATAGTAACAAAATTATGAATTAAGATTTGTCTTTCGCGACCCACCACTGAACAGCCCACGACCCCCCTGGGGGTCGCGACCCACAGTTTGGGAACCTCTGATCTAGACTATGTTATGATGACGGGAAATAATTTGAATATCACTTCTGATAGTGATAGGATCTGAAGAAGTTTTGCAGATTGGATAGTATTATTTGACACATTTTATACTACGACCTACGGCTGCTAATATGTACTATAAAAGAAACAAGCAGTTACGTGAAAGAAATAATTTGTCTAAATGTTATGCTTAATTGGAAATATGAACGAAAATGCTCAAAATAAAACTGAATATTTGTTGAAAGAAGGCCTAAGAACAAAAATTATCGTCAACGAGGTAACAAAGGGCGGGGGTAGTTGGTGTCGTGTGGTGAACTTGGGCGTTCGCTTTTATGAATAACTAAATCGCTCTCTTATAGTTCAGTTTACTTGTTCTTAGATACATTAATTCCATTAAGGCTGATTTACAGTTCGGAAATGTGTCCGCGGGATTTGTTACGGGATTCTGTTCCGGGTTTTGTCAGGGAAAATTTTCCGTCGATAAATCTCCACTGTCAAAACATTTTCCATGATTGGCTTTTCCGCGAATCGCAAGTCAGTCCCATCTGTAAAAAAGTGAAAACGGAAAAATCGCTTGCAAAAGTTTAGCATGTTTTTTCTACTATTTATGTGTTTAGACTGATCTATATAATAA